>NW_021604608.1:22603000-22727258 GCF_004785775.1 Grammomys surdaster
TATATATATATATATACACACACACACACATATATATATATATATATATATACTTATCTGTATCATTATATGTATCTATATCTGTATCTCTATCTCTATGTCTATGTCTATATACATGATTTTGAATATTTGTCTATCAGTATTTTGATAAATGTCAGGGATTACAATTAAATAGAATTAAATAATAATTTTTAAAGATGTTATAGCTTTTCCCAAAATTAATCTTCTATTTTCAATTCCTTCCTTCCTTCCTTCCTTCCTTCCTTCCTTCCTTCCTTCCTTCCTTCCTTTCTTTCTTTTTTTCTTCATTCACTCTACATCCCAATCATATCCACCCCTCTTTCCTCTCCTCACACTCCCACTCTCACACACTCTTTAGCTCCATTTTCTCCTCCTCCTCTGAGAAGGTAACGGGCACATCAAGTCTCAGTAGGCCTAGGTACATCCTCTCACACTGAGGCCAGACAAAGCATCCCAGCTAGAGAAAAGGGGCATGATTGGAAGTAACAGAGTCACAGCCAGCCTGTGCTAGATGCTACATATCTGACACATATGTGTAGGAGGCTTCAGTCCAGCCCACTCATGCTGTTTGATTGATGGTTCAGACTCTGTGAGCCCCTTTGGACCCATGTTAGTTGACTCTGTAGATCTTCTTGTTAGTTGACTCTTCTGGGCCCCTCTATCCTTCCTCCCACTCTTCTACAAGACTCCCCAAGTGATGTGACCACCTCCTGTAGGAAAGCAGGACTTCCTGTGGAGAAAAGGGGGAAATGAACACTCCCACAAAGTTTTCAACTCAAAATCTGTCCTGTTTATAAGATGTGCAGGGATAACTATGTAGCAGAGACTGAGGATCCCAAGTTGAAACCCATCCCATAATGAGAGCCAACCCTTACACTATTAATGATACTGTTATGGTTACAGACAGGAACCCAGCATAACTGTCCTCTGAGAGGCTTCACACAGAAGCTGATGAAAACAGATGTAGAGACTCACAACGAAATTAAGTTTTTTATATTTGCATTTCTGAAGGAGCTTTTAAAAGCATAGTTTTTTTTTTAATGAAAATTGATCCTTTTTATTTTGGCTTATTTAACTGGGAGAGAGAGATCCAAAAACATACTTCGTAGCATGTCAAAAACTAAAGCTGTAGTTTTCTCAATAATAAAATCCATCTTAAAGCAATGCATCAAACACAAGAAGACTTTCATTTTGACAAATAGCTAAACCAAAAGAAACACGTTTGGAGTATCCCCTAACTACTCACTTCATTTATAAACTTGTACACCAATGCTTAGCATGTTTCTTTATTTCTTCCCACTTCTCCCAAAACACACACACACACACACACACACACACACACACACACACACATTGTGTTGAATATGTATTTCCTCTACTTACAGAGAAGATAAAACCTAATTGATTTTTGTAGTATTTTTATTTCTGAGTGTATAACCAACTTATGATCCTCAGTTCAGTTGCAGTTTTGCTTTTCCTACAGTTACCAACAGAGCCTAGTCCTTGATAAAATATTTCTGCTTCTGAACAAAGAAAGACTTAGTATTAGAAAGAAGATGCACACATTCATTAGCCACAAATAATCATTTGTCTGGAAACTCCCAGAGCATCTGATTTCAACACAGCAAGTTAGAGAGTTTTGTGACTTTTAAATTGTAAAGACATTAGACACATTAAGAAGAAATATCACTTGTAATCTTCTTGAATTAAATAGATCAAAGGCTAAAAGAAAAGTATTCTTTACTATTTCCTGAAATGCAAGTATTAACACCATGCCAAATAATTTTATTAAAAATCTTATAATTAATTATCAATCTATTACACTATCTGCATTTTAAAATGTTATAAAATCATTGCCTATGAGCTTTCACACATTTTAATTTTGTATTTTATTATAATTACTATAGATCTTACCCAATGTACAATGATTACACTACTAGAATTTTAATAATGATTTCTCTGCACAGTCTTCTTCCATCATTGTGGCCCAGAGTTAAAATGCATTAGTTTAGTAATTATTTATCTTACTTTAAATGGGCATTGAAAATAAAGCTCTGTCTGAATTTTTGCTTCATGCTTTGCTTTGTTCATTCTTCGAGAGAGGCTATATAATTCTTCTTTCCAGCTTTTTAAAATAATGGTTCATTTCCAGTTCTATAAGAAAGACTAGAGTTTTATAGAGTCTAAAAATTAGAAATGTGAAATTGAATTTTTTCTTCACTATATTTCTCCACAACCATTGATTCATAAATGTCACATGGTGTGATATTTAGTACAACAGACAAAGCTGAGACTCAAGTTTCCATAAACAATGAAATAATCCACACCAGGTGACCCCTGACAGTGGCTATCAGTAGGTCATAAATGTTCTTAGTGTTTAAAAACTTCTCTTTTGAACTTGATATTTTTTAATGTTTTTTTTTTAACCAGGCAGACCATCTCTATATTACGTAATAAGTAATATCCCAAAGCAGCCTTGCAAATTTTTCTTATTTGCCCACAAATATTCTCAGTTATAAAACAAATATTACCCTCAGTGTTGCTGTAAAGAGTTTGTATGGATGAGTTAGGGTGATAAATATGCTATCTATGAAGGGCAGAGATTGTTGTGGTGGGAGGGACCTGATCATAGGAGCCATTTATGAATTCGATTATGTTTCAGAGGCAGAACCTTGGTGATGATCTCAACATAGGGACATATTTGATTTTGATAAACCACACAGCAAGAAGAATACATATGAGAGCTGAAAGGGGTGATGACAGCCATTCAGTGGGCAAATACAGACTAAATGTGAAGCTACCAGGAAAAGAATACTGCCAACAACTCGTATAATCTTGTGGCATTCATTATATTCAGTCTCAGAACACAGTCTTCCATATCTAACTTCTTACTTTAACTTTGCAATTCTCCTGCACCGAAGGTAGCCATGCAGCCATGCTGCACAGGGTTTCTGATGTATGATACCCAGAGCTAATAAATGAGTGTTAGTTATCCTAGTAATGTTGGGCAATCTGTTATAAGCATAATATCTAGTATGTCATATGACTCCCAGTCTAAAGCCTTCTCGTTCTGGTATAAAATTTGTAAAATGGTCCTCTGCAGAAAAAAGTAAATATCTTCTACCAGCCCATGACTTCCTTGTCTTATTTGCATTTCACATTGGGCCTATCTCTTTAGGATCATCAACTTCATGAGAAGATCTAATAAAGAAGCCTAGAATATCTGTATTCAGGGAATTCAGGGACCTATCAAGGAGAAAAAGATAAAATCTCCTACTTCCAACAGTCAACAAAAGATGAGTTAGAGAAATAGCTCTTCTAGATGTTGCCGGAAATTTTGTCTTTCCATTCCAAATTCTGGGTATTCTTAAATGTGCCATTTACTAAATAGCAGCTTGTATTAATTTATATGTCTCACACTGAATAATTGCCTTCAATATGCTGTGCATTAACTCTAGTTGTCCTGGGCAAAGCCAGCACTGTTGTTGCACAGTTCTCTTTCAGGATATGGTCACTGGGTCAAAATGATTTTTTTAAATCTTAATTTTCAAGGTGTCTCTATGATGAACACATAGTCAACAAGATAAGAAAGGTGAGCACATGGAAATGGTATTTTAGGGTCATATTTGAAAAGGAAACACCTCAGTTCTCCAACTTCTTTATTGAGATTTAATCCTTGAGGCCATACTTTGAAGAAGGACTAATAACACAATTAACTACATGCCAGTTAATAAAGAAGTGTAGAGAAAGGAATTTTACCATGTGTGCTCACACATCTTCTAGAAACATCCAAAACAAGAGATACAAAATATCATGTAAACTTTTTGT
This sequence comes from Grammomys surdaster, assembly GCF_004785775.1. Classification (NCBI taxonomy): domain Eukaryota; kingdom Metazoa; phylum Chordata; class Mammalia; order Rodentia; family Muridae; genus Grammomys; species Grammomys surdaster. The sequence goes on from NW_021604608.1 coordinate 22,606,850, forward strand.
AACTTGTATTTCCTCTATAATTTGTTTGAATTTTAGTGTTGGTTTAATTCTACGTCACAAGATAATATGTGTTTCCAAGATGTCTTAAGTATATTTAGAATATTATATATATATATATATATATATATATATATATATATATATAATGAAATATTAATGACTCTGTATTCTCTGTGAAAATACAATAAATTGTTTTTTATAAAACACAATGAATATATTATAAATTAAGAAACTCATCTATTAATTTCACCATTGTCTTAATACTGTAAATTAAAATAAGTAATTTTAATCATGTAGAAATTGAAAGAACCTTTCTAGATTTAAAATCTAAGAGAGACGTGGCCTTGCAGGGCACTTAGAGTATGTGGTGTCATCTTGGTAAGAATTGGTAAGGTTGTGATTTTCACAGAGTCCTCATTATTAACATTCCATCTCACACATCAAAGACATAGCTCAAAACTCATTTCATTAGAAGTAATATTAATAAAGAACAAAGAAATAAAACTTTGGCTTTTCATTCCTTAGGGTTTTAGTGTTTCTACCCTAAGATGAAGCTACAGACAGGGTTAATGTTAATGGTACTGGACGAAACTCTGCATTGCTACCAAAGGAGAAAAGTAAACACTAACCCAGCTAAAACTCTTAGATCTACCAACTATGGTGGCCTACCTGCAAGGTACATGGGGGCAATAGTGGCACAAAAGTTAGGGAAGTAACCAAACACTATCTTACTCGACTTAAGGCCCACTCCATGAGAGAGACTGCATGCCCAATAGTTTTCATGTGAGCAAGTGCCTGAACCTAGGTAGACCATGGACCTAAGAGAAAACAAATACTAGAAATTTAAGTTGACCAAACAATCACAGGTGGCCATAATTATTATAATAAATATACTGTAATAGTCATCAAATTAACTTTTAGCTCTTAACACAGTACTTTATATTTATCATGCACATCAAATAGACAAGGAAAGTCAATCTGTAACTATAATACATTCAGCCTCACTGCAGATTATACTCTGACCTATAGGATTACATCATTAGCAAGTTATAGCTTTGCTCCTGGCTATACAAGAACAAAGGAAGCTTTTTAAAAAAAATGTGTATTTGCTTTAAAAGTAGAAGAAAAGAGAAGGCTCTCTACTCACAAGCTTCCTACCCCACAAAGAAAAATTTCAAACACGTGAGACAATCCATCTCAACAGAAGGTAGGCTATGGGAAAATTTAAGATTAATTTATGGAAAAAATAAACACATCTGTAGTAATAATGATGTAAATATTGTCAATTGTTATGATAGTATTAGTTTGCCTTGTGTAAACAGAAGCATTTAAGTGTCTAAATTATAACTTTTAAAATTTGATAGCAAAAATCGTTAGTTGTAATCTCTTAACATCTATCACACAAAAGTATAATCTTTATATATACGTGCAGCTTTTTAAAGTTTATAAATTTGAAAAGTTAAAGCAAAAATTCATCTCTGAGGGCAAAATTCTTGACAAAAGATAGTATTCATAGCAAAATGAATTAATGTTTAGCACTCATTCAATATACTATGATAAATGTATTGTCATGTATGTAGTATGCATGTTGGGGACCAGCTATGGGTCCAAGTCCTCCCTTTCAGGGAAGTGGGAAGGAGTTCTTCTTAGGGTGAAGTTTCATTGGCTGTAGTTTAAAGTACTGGGACTGCCTCCATTGTATGTAGAAGCATCTAAGAATCTCATGTACTTGCTGGGATGGTTCTTATTGGGAAAAGAAGTGGAATAGTCAAGGACTACTCTGCCTTCCCCAGGTAGAGGGTGTGATGGGTCAAGCTCACCCGAAAAGGCCAAAGAAGGGGAAGCCCTGTAGGTGAAAAAAGTCCTCCATTTTGTGCCAAACTCAGAAAAGCTCTCCAGACATGGTTGACTGAGACCCTAATTAGCAGAGTTTTTCCATATTGTTCAAGAATCTTGTTTTGTTTTCTGAGTTTAAAGTGTATATCAAGTTCATAAAAATAGAAAATCCACTCTTTCAGATTGAAATAGTAGCTCATCTATATATTTTAATTTGATCTGAATTACTTGCACTCATTTTGTCCCTGCATAGATATAGAAACTTTCCAGTAGTCGACTCAATGTTTTATGGATTACAATAAGCTCTGGATTTAGACTGTCTATGACTGTCCATCTCCTTTAGTGAAAGTACACAGGAAATATGTGATTTGAATAGTTCTAGTGTACAAGTAATTAAAAGTTTGTAATATAATGAGACAAGATCAGTAGCTCAAAACAGTAACTGGTTGACTCAATGTGGGCCTACAGTTGATGTAGCTGTCTATTACACTATGCTTCTTTTGAGTCTGGATCAGATTATACTTTGCTTTTTCCTTCTCTTGGTAGCTACTATCTTTGCAATCCCTTGAGCTAAAGCAGCCACTTCTGTTACAATGTTCACATGTCATTACTACATCTAATTTCTCATGGTGATTTGGTTTCCAAAAAAGACAGCAGACATACTGGATAAGGACACATCATAATGACATCACCCGAATTTGATATCTGTACAATTCTTTGCATAAATTATATCAGTTCATCAATTCCAGGGGACAAATATTCAATACATCATTTCAATCCAGCTCATAACAGTCACATAATTAATAAAAATCCTAGAATGTTAGAGCAAATGGTACAGATTAACTTGTTCTTCTTAGTTACTTACCTGGATAAGACAATGGAAATAAATAGCTGGAAGTCTGAATATTGTAAAAGTGATGATTGTATTGCTTTCCAAATAAGCCCTTATTAAACAAATTCTTAGAGTTACTGTTTGCTCCATTAAACCTTTTAAAATACTCTTACCTATTTTCAGTGCCTGAGATTTAAATAAACATGAGTGTAGAGATAAAAATATAAACTCTGTATCCTAAAAGTTTGAATATCTGAAATTAGCTAGAGATTAAAGGAAAGCCCATCCAGAAACCGCCCTACCTTGGGATCCATCCCATCCACAGACACCAAACCCAGACACTAATGCCAAGAATTGCTTGCAGACAGGAGCCCAATAGGGCTGTCCTTTGAGAGGCTCTTCCAGCACCTGACTAAGACAGATGTAGACACTCACAGCCAACCATTGGACTGAGCTGGGACATTCCAAGAGATAAGGAAGAACTGAAGGAGTTGAACAGAATTACAACCCCATAAGAACAGCAACAGTATCAACTAATTGGACCTCTCAGAACTCCCAGGGACTAGACCACCAACCAAAGAGTACACATGGGCTGGTTCAGGGCTCCTGCTACATATTAAACAGAGGACTTCTTTGTCCGGCATCAATGAGAGAGGAGACTCTTGGTCCTGTAGAAGCTTGTTGCCCTAGGAAAGGGGGATGCTAGAGGGGTGAGGCAGGAGTTGGGGAGTGGGAGAGTACCTTCTTAGTGGCAAAGGGATGATGTGATGGGGGCTTTGCAGAGGGGAGACTTGGAAGTGGGCAATATTTTAAATGTAAATTTAAAAAAGTATGTGTAGCTGAAATTAAATTCAGTAAAACTTTAGCAAATAGGTTATCCAGAATTAAAATACTAATGAATCACTATTTTCCGACTAATTAGAATCGCTAAACATCAAAGACTGACAGTAACAAATGCTGACAAGGATGTAGAGCAAAAGGAATTGCATTTGTGACAATCTAGAATACAGCTCTAGGAGAGCTAGCCTAAAATACAGTTTATGAGATAAACATATGACCAGTTCTTACGATGTCATCTAGTAACTCTACCCTTTAATTCTTACACATACAAGTAAAGTATATGTGAGTATATATTCACATAGAAAACTATTTAAAGCTATTTAAAGTAGTGGCATTTATGACTGTGCTAACTTGGAAGCAGTCAAGATGAATTTTGGTAACTAATTGGAAAAAACAAACTGTGCTTTGCCTAGATAGAGTAAATTTTTAAATGCTAAAATGGTGTAAGTTCTTGAACTATAAACAAGTACAGAAATGAATTTAAATGCATGGTATTAGGTGAAAGAAATAGATACGTAAAAATGGTATTTCATGATTCCACTATATGACAGTTTGGAAAATGTAAAACTGAGAAATCAGTAAGGAGTTTGTTGGTTGCCAGGGATTAGGACATAATGGATTAATAGGTGAAGTTCAGGGCATTTTAATAGCAGTTAAACTATTCTATATGATACTATAATGGTGCATAAAGTCATTACACATTCATCAAACACATAGAATGTACAACAGCAGATGAACTTCGCATTCTGAGAAAAGGTGATATGCCAGAGTAGGATCATCACGGGTAACAAATGTGCCTCTCTGGCACAGGAGGCTGGTGGGGAGGGAAGCTGTGCCAGGCAGACAGACTATAGATGCAGGAACTCTGTACTTTTTGTTACATTTTGCTGTTAAGTCTTAGAAATCCATAACTCCCAGCATGGTGCTTTGGCATGGTGAGTACTTCTGAATTAGAAGTAATGAAAGGCTTCAGAAAATCCTTTAGAGTTGAAGATGTTCTATTCTTGTTTCTCCCCTCAAATGCAGAGTCCATATGGTCCCTTCTTTGATATTCATTCAAATTTCATGTGGCTCTGGGACTTACACATGTCAGCAAACTATGTTTTTCTACCTCTCAGTCTGTAAGTTTTCATTATTCTCAGCAAATTCCATAAAGACCAATAGAAGGAGAGTTTAAAGTATGCTTAATTTCTAGATGTTAATATGTTAACACTAGAATCCTATACTACTTAGTATTATCTTCTTATTTTAGTGATTAATATGTAGAAAAAGCAACAAAGTGTGTATATACAGTATGAGTAATGGATTTTAAAGCAGTTTTTTTCAACCAAGGACACAAATTATGATGGGTATCATAAGGATACACATTCAGAAAAAGAATAACATTTCTTGCTCATGTTTTCAGTGGTCATCATAAGTTTTTATAATACAATTATAGACTTCTAAACAGCGGTCTTTTAACTGAATTGCTTAAGACAAGATGTGTTTGGCAAGTTACATCCTAGTCCTTCAACTTCTTGGCATTATACTGTATTATAAGGATATATATGGAAAAATACATTTTGAAATTATTTCTGGAAAGGTACTCATTTGTTTTTGGTTATAAAAGGGCTGAAGTGCAGAGTGGGAGAAAAAAAAGAGGCAGTTTTTCTTCAGACAGCGTCAAGCACTGGCTGGACACTGGTAAGTATGAGGATTTAAAGTCTTTGGGAAATTTTTCCTGGGAGCCAAACACCTCGGCATCATAGGAAAATCCATTTCCTGATTCTTGTAAGACAGTACCATCTTAAATGATGTAGTAATCTCCCCATGTTTAGAATACTTTTTCAAGCAATAATTTCATTCGTAAATTTCTTTCCTTTTGAAACCTTGAACTGGTTGTTTTTCTTACCATGTTTTTTATCAGGTACACATACTGGAGCAATTAGTGGAGGCTAACTAACTATATTTTCTCCTTCTATGATGTCATTTTCTCCTTCTATGACATAATTTGCCTGTTTGTTTCTAAGCAATGAGTCCTTGTCTGCTTCCCTTACTATTTGCTGGCTTCAGTACCAGCAGCTTTTGAACTTGAACTAAGATGTTTCTTTGAAATTCATCTTTTTTTTCTTTATTTTTTTTATTTCTGGAATACAGAAAGCACAGTACTCATTTAACCCTGCCCTTTAAGGAACAATCCAAAGCTCTTAATGGTTTGGTCATGTGTAACACTGTGCTACTCACATTGCAGTGATAAGATCAATTAAATACATATATTTTCCCCATCCAGTTGACAAAACAACAATGCACCTTGGTCTATCCAATTCCTCACCAGCTTCCTGCATAAATCGGTGAGTGCAGATACCCTGCCTGGCCTTATGAGCTTCTGGGAATGGGGTACGGAGGTCACAAGACATCAGGTTTGCAGAATGTTTGTAGCATCTCTGTTATTGACTCATAGAAGTACCACTTGAGTTATTGATCCCGAGGAAGTAATAGCTATCAGTGGTTTTGGGACTTTCCAGAAGTTTACTTTACTGTGGTGCACTGAGAATAGAAATCCCCCGAATAGCTTTTTAGAATAGTCTCCTCCAAAAGAGAGGGAGAGATGAATCATAAAAATCTCTTCCTTGTAAAAGTTATAGTTTCTCTTATTGATCTCTCTTCGTAGTTTCAACAAGGAGTTGAAATGAGTTCTGCAAAGATGAAGTACATCCTAGCCTAAGCTGTCTCCAGACAGACATTTGCGTAAAAATGAAAAAAGAAAATACATCAAAACTCACCACACAACTAAGGAACGACAAATAAATCAGAAACATTAAAAATAAGGGCTGTTCAGAGTTCTTATGGGCCTCATTGAAGTATTAACAGCTGAACAGTTGTAGGTGTTATCTATGTACACAGACAAATATCACTTTCTTAATAAACTGTTTAAAAAATTACAAATACAGTTCAAAGATTAAAAAGTGACTTAAAATATCTAACCTAATATAAACAGGACAAGTATTTCACTTAATAATGAAGTAAAAATTACGTTAAGGTTTCAAAATAGACAATATAATTCAAATGAAGTCTAAGTGACTTTGCACTGTATAGTAAATCTACCGATTAAACTGTTCAATAGCCAAAATCTAATTTATAAAGTATTAAATTGCTCGGTTTGGATCACATAACTCTATTGCTACCAATTAACGTTGTGACCTTTGTTCACACTCTCGAGTTGGAATTAGTGAAGGGAAAGGTATTTACGTAACTTCCATACACTTGTACATCACAACCAACTACATAGTATTTTCACAGACTTGGTTGTAAAAGCCATATGTATTATGTACAACTGCACATCGCTGTGTCATCTCATTTCTGATATGAAATTATGTGAAGTTATGATTTTAACTCCTGCATTCTGGGCTCTGAAAATATGATACACCTTTCTAGAAATGCTAAGTTATCTGACAAAGTAAAATCTTTATCTAAGTTTATTTTACAATGCTTAACCTGGTTTATATCTAAAGGATCCAACATCATCTTTGCTAATGACTAACGTTCTCCAAGAAGTACAAACTTGAAATTAAGTTAATGTATTAAGAAAAAAAATAGTATATCACTTACAGATATACTATTACAAAACAAGTTAGCCTTATTTTGCAGTTTTGGATTACAGGATTTTAAAAGCTCTAGGTATTCCTCATTGCATTCTCTGCCCACACAACACTCATAGTCCACTCAAAAAGCAGCAAGCACAAAAATGCTGCTGTGCTTGTTCACCACCACCATCCAAAGGCCATTTTCACATTAGTTAGTTAGTTAGTTAGTTAGTTAGTTAGTTAGTTAGTTGTGTATAGATTCCAAAGGCTTTGGAAAAAGTGCTATGTTAGATATTCAACCCTTCAGTCTCATGTATGATCTACTGAGGAAAGACTGATTACTGACTGACTGTCCTCTCCTTTTAGGTCCACTCCTTTCCCTCTCACCTGGGATTGTCTCTAACATACAGCCTTGTAGTAGAGCTGGAATCATGATCTAAGTACCCTTGCTGTACACACTTCTTTCCTGTGGGAATACACATTTCAGATTCTAACATGACTCCATGTCTTCACTGATCATTTTCTACATTCAGTATTTAGATTTGCCACAGGTTTTTTTGTGTTTGCATCTAACAGAGGAAAACGAGTGCCAGTGCCTGTACGACATTCTCAGGAGCGTTAGTTTTGTCATCACTAAGTGGGAATACAGTAGAAAGCCACTGATGTGATTAACATCTCCCCTACAGCACAAACTGCAGAGCAAAGTCGCTTACTTACTATTAGTGCACTTCTGTCCTTGGTGAGATGCTTTTTGGGACAACTGTGTCAAGTTTTAAAGTTTTGTTTGAGAGGCAGAGAGCTTTTGGGGCTGCTTGGCAGGAATATGACTTTGGCCAACGACAAGGAAGTGGACTTCAGGCAGAAATCTGACATTGGGCTAGAACAACGAAATAACTTCAGGCAGGAATCTAAATTTTAGGCTAGAACAAGAAAGTAGGCTTCAGACATGAAAATGACTTTGGGCTAGGACAGGAAAGTAGGCTCAGATATTTTCGTCATCCTGATAAGCCCTTAGAAACAGTAATCATGGGAGTGTGCAGGGAACTTTGTTTATTGCCTTGATTTTTCTTTGACTATTTATGTTTATTGTCTTGTTTGTTCTTTGATAGTTTGAATCTATTGTATTGCTAGTTCCTCAACCTAGAACTGAGCTTAATACTTGCATGTAATTAAAATGGTATAAAAGTCAAAAGGAGGAGTGAGGGTGGAATAAGGGTTTAAAGTTTTGTTTGTTTCCTTCCTTTTGATTTTTAAATATTTTTTTATAATTTGAGCTAGGTTATATTTTGCAGAAATTTTCTATCACTGTATATAAGTACAGTATATTTTTACATCCTTTGGTTTTAATTTTACCTGTCAATTATTTCTTTAATTGATTGTGCTTTTTGTTTTTGTATCTACAGTCATTGTCAATCTCCAGGTAATACATATTTTCCTTTCCTGTGTTGTCATTTAAGAGAGTATTCTCTTTTAAATTATTATATAAAATTAATTTTGAATATGTTTTGAGAAAAGAGAATTTTATTTAGCATAATTTTCTTTACCATGTGAAGAAAAAGTTGTCCCCCAAAATATTCAATAAAAATGTTAAATGCAAATCTTTTCAAGTTTTGTATATTGCTATCTTTTATAGTTGAGAAAAATTAGTTCATATATTATAATATTTCTTTATCATGTATTAATATATAAGTGTAATAAACAATAAATGATAAATACATTATTACATATAAAAGGTATTAGTAGGTAAATAATCCTGAGATAAGTTTTATAGTTCACTGATCTATAGTCAATAAATTTTAATGGTCACACATCTTAAATCAGATAGTGGTTTCCAACAAACTTATTTCCCTTCCATGCAATGCTGACTCTTCTGAGTTACTTGCCTGTCCCTATGTACCTTAAAATCACATTAGAAAGGATGGTAAGGGAGACCATCACTGCCTTGTTTTAGGGATTAGTGGAAAAGTCTCTAATTTTTCACCAATAAGGATAATTTGCTATATGTTTTCTCCATTATTTTTTTTTTTTACTAAATTGAGGAAGCCCCTTCTCATTCTTTAATATAAATCTTTATTGTGAATGGTTACTGGATTTTATCAAATATTTATTTTTGAATACATTGATATGACTGTGACTTTTCTTCTTTCTCTTTTTTCTTATTGTTTGAGAATTTTATATATGCATATAATGTGTTTTGATCAAGTCCACCCTCTATCTCCCCTTCAAGCCCTCTCTTATTCCCACCTACCACCGGTCCTTCTCAACCACATGTGCTCTCTCTGTATTTCTTCATCACTCAAATCTCCAGCCCTGCTTACCCTGTGATTTCCTTCTTGTATGTATATAAAATAGATTGCTTACTTTTCAAGGTGCTTAAATTCCCACTTGTTAACTTAAGTATATGTCAGACTTGAAATGAGAAGCTAGTTGATTTTTTAATGTTCACTTTGCATGAAGAAGTTCTCTAAGGGCAAACAGTGATGAGCTGATGTTATCTCCTCAGCACTTAGTGATATCTTAGATGATGATAACAGCAATATCCATAGAGAAACAATACATTCTGATGCAGACAAGGATGTATTTGGAGTCTGCTTGTTAACTTTTTATATGAGGTCCTTTGCACTCCCCATGGTTGTCATCCCTGTTTCCTCCCATCTTGGGTCCATTAATTGGGTTATTTTTGCTTACTTCTTTTGGTCCCTGGACCTTAAATAGGCTGACTAACCTTGAGAAACAACAGATAAATAATTTGGTAGCAAAACCTATTCAGATACATTATCACAAGTTAGCTATGGATGACCAAGAGACTCAAGATGAGGTTGTTACTCTATCCAGGGTGTTCCCAAAACCAATCTCCACCCAACCTAAAAGAGGGGACTTCTGCCCCTAGACCTAGCAGAAAGAGGCCACCCAGAAACCCCTCTGATTGGCGATCTGAATTATTGCTTAGGCTGCAAGGCTAAGCACTGCAAGGGAATATAATTAAAAGTTAAAAATATCTCTCTGGGTTCCATGAGGGACAAGCTTGACTGCATAGGGGTTGATGTCAAAAGTATCCCCCCGCCAGGAAAAAGACATCGGGATGGGTATGATAAATTAAAGGCAGTTATTTGAGGGGGAGGGGAGAAGAGAAAGAATATACAAACCTTGCTTCCCTAAACAGGTTTTTTTTTTTTTTTTGGCAATTAATCAGTATGCTACAGCAATACAAAAAGTTAAAAAAAGGAAATTTCAGTAAAATTTCTTGCTTAATATATCCATGGCTAAAATTCTTGCCTGCAAAAATTAGAAATTTCTCTTTAAACTAGCTTTATTGTTTAAATCTTTTATTTATTTATTTATTTATTTATTTATTTATTTAAAATTTGATTTCCCTCCCGGTCCACCCACCGACTGCTCCATATCTCATGCCTCCTCCTTGTCCCCCTGGTCTCCACAAGAATGACCCCTCCACCCACCCTCATCCCGCCAGGCCTCTAAACTCCCTAGGGACTCCAGTCTCCTGAGGGTTAGGAGCATCTTCTCCAGGTGAACCCAGACTCAGCAGTCCTCTGCTGTATATGTGTTAGGGACCTAATATCAGCTGGTGTGCACTGCCTGGTTGGTGTTCCAGTGTTTGAGATCTCAGGGATCCAGGTTAATTGAGACTGCTGGTCCTCCTACAGGGTTCCCCTTCTCCTCAGCTTTTTCGAGCTTTTACCTAATTCGGTCACAGGGGTCCGCAGCTTATGTCCATTGGGTGGGTGCAAATATCTACATCTGACTCTTTCGGGTGCTTGTTGGGTCTTTTCAAGAGCAGTCACGATAGGTCCCTTTTGTGAGCGCTCCACTGCCTCAGTAACAGTGTCAGGCCTTGGGACATCCCCTTGAGATGGATCCTACTTGAGCCGTCGCTGGACCTTATTTTCCTCAAGCTCCTCTCCATTTCCATCCCTGCAGTTCTTTCAGACAAGAACAATTATGGGTCAGAGTTTTGACTGTGGGATGGCAACCCCATCCCTCACTTGATGACCTGTCTTTTTGCTGGAGGTGGGCTCTATAAGTGCCCTCTCCCCAGTGTAGGACATTTCATCTAATGTTCCTCTCTTTGAATCCTGAGAGTCTCTCACCTCCCAGGTCTCTGGTGCATTCTGGAGGGTCCCCCCTACCTCCTACCTCCTTAGCGTGCCTATTTCTTTCCTTTGTTTTGGCCCTCAGCACTTCAGTCCCTTTTTCCTGCCCAATACCAGATCAAGTTCCCTGTCCACTTTCCCTGGTAAAGTTGTTCCCATAAGTAGTTAAATCAAGTTTATTTGGATGGCTAGAGATTTAAACAGTAATCCAGTTTAAATAGCATCATCCACATTGAGACAGCCAGCTACAGAGTGATCTCATCACATCATCCTGTGAAACATGAAATAACAGAAGTGTAATCTTACACATGTCAGTTGGAGCCACAGAGAAAGCCAGAACAAGCAACAAAATAGCCACATTACTGCCTTATCATTTCAAGCTTGAGTTACTTACATATTAGTGCAATTTCACAGCCTCAAGGCATAAAGAAATTATCATTCTTACTTCAAACCAGGCAAACTTAAAGTAAGATTTTCACAGTAATACAAGTTAGTTGCCATAGGTGTGGAAACAAGTTGTTTTGGCCAGAAACTGAAGACTCCTCGTGTATGAAATATAATGAATAAAGATAATTTTCTGGAGGATTTCAAATTTGCTTATGGAATGAGTGTCAACTTTAGCCTTTGCTTTCTTCTATGGTTGTCAGTTGGAGGCCTTGAATAAAAAACTTATTAAATTTCTAACTTCTTTGAAAAAAAACACATGGCATTTTCTCCGTTATTCTGTCTTTGGTATAAAAATCAGGAAATTTTAATTCCATAGCATCTGTCTACCACTGGCCACACACACTGTCTATTCACAGTATGGGTCAGGATTCAGCTGAGTGGGAGCAACATTAGAAAAGGTGATCATAATTGATGACTTGCTGGAATATCATTATGCCTACACCTGCTAAATTCAGATGAATTGAGAGTAAAGTTTCACAACTCCGGTATGTTTGTCGATTAAAAATAGAAACACATAAGCTTCCATTTTAAATATTTTTGATTCAAGCTCTCTTTCTGAGATGATGTAAAAGAAACAGCCTGCTCTCCTTTTACCTCGTCATCCTCTCTGGTTCACACGTACAAGGGAAGTTGTGTGCTTATTTTATATGAGTATGAATGTTAGATCGATTTAGGGGAAAATGTAGTGAAAAATTAAACCTCAAAGCGGTAATGTAACCAAAGATCTTATAGCTTTAGTTTGGACTTTAAATCTTTATGTAAAAGTCTTAACATATGTATAAGATGAGGTGGAAATTTACCTGCTAAGCATTTTTAAACCATAAAATCCATATTTTCAAGCTCAGCCTTGTCTACTATTCATGAGAAGCATTTAATTTTCTCTGAATAAAACACAAGAGAAAGTTGTTCAAATTCTACTGCTCTAAATTATTAATAAAACTTAAAAAAGAAAATTCTTAAACTGCTTGTAAACCAATCAGCTGGAAAGTATTGTCTCAAAAGCAAGGAAGAGGTAAGACTGACGTAGCAGTCTCATGAGGCTAATTAAAACTGAGCGAAGTACCAAATCCTATGGTTTGCTTCTTCTCCACAGCAAATGGTAAAAATAAATCCATCAGTCTACAGAGGCATTATGGAACATTTTAATCATGCAGCGAACAGTCTGCAATTCTGAGATATACCTAAAATAGTAGATTAAACCCCCCAAATATTACATTTTATTCAATTTTAAGATAAAAATACTGGTATTAAATATAAGATCCCTTAAAATCCTAATAAATTAAATACATATCTTTACTATCATTATTACAACTAATGGTTTAAGCAAGGTTTCTCTTTTGTAAGATGTTCCATCATATTTAGGTCTACAGTCATTGACTCTGCCAGTAATTTGATTCCATTTAAAAATCAATAAATTAAAAGAATACTAAAATAGTATAATATTATTTAGTTAGCAAGGTTATTGTGAGTAGCACCTAATAACTACTTCATGGCATTGACTGTAACCTACTTAACAATATATAACTATTATTTCAAAGATGAAGATATATTCGAGAATACATGAATACATCTTTTTCTTTAAAAAAAAAGATAATGTCTTTTAGAGACTAGATACCAAGTATATTCTCCTTCTATAATGCTTAGGATAAGTAAAAGTTGATCAGAAAATAGAGAAGACACAGATGAATTCAAGAAGATAACAGATACAAAGTAAACAACCAAATGATTCCCTCTAATGTGTGGATTCATTTACCTCCAGTTGTAGGTATGCAAATTGGTGAGTTCATCCCCATGATATGTCTATCCACTTATGCCAGCCAGATAGCCACTGAAGCCTATTAAACTCCCATATATGTTTTAATGATTTAGCTCAGTTTCATTTTATGAATAATAGAATTGTGGTACCAAGACCTACAGAACAGCTTTAAGAATTAACACGGGTGACTTTTTACAGAGGACAAGTGTTTGATCCCCAGCACCAACATGACAGTAACAAATATGTGTAATTTTGGTTCCAGGGAATCCAATGTCCTCTTCTGCTATATGAGGGCACCATGCATATGAGTAGTATATATACATACAGAGAGATAAAACCACATATACATGTAAGATAAAATTAACTACATGCTTAAAAATAAATAAATGTTCCCAAACTTTGTGACCTGCCCCAAGATACATAGGCACTGTCAATGAAATTAACCTACCCTAAGGGAATAGGCCTGATCCTAGAGACTGCCTAAAATTCCCATATATTATGCTGCTGGGAATTTAATTACTTCCTTTTTCTAGTATTGAACTGAACATTTTAGAAATACTATTTTTTTTCTAAGATTTTTTTAGATGAATTATGCTGTTTATGAGACAAGGCAGGAAGATTCATATAAGTCTCACAAAACTGAACTTCAGAAGTCTGACAAAGCCAAGTTCTCACAAGCTAGTAAGAAAACTTCAGAATTTCTTCATGTTCCTTTTTCTAATCATATACAAGTTTCAAAGGTATAGGTTGGACAAAAGTATTTTGGCATGAGAACCTTCCATCTAGTTCATTTAAAGGAGAGATCCTACTTTAACACTCAACAAGTGTTAAAGCCTAAAAATGGGCAGAACTGAGATAGTTGGGGCTTGGTGTTCCTTGCCTGGGGTTCAGAGAGACCATGAGAAGAGGAAGAAGAAGAAAAGAAGGAGGAGGAAGACACTATGGGCTAGAAGTCAAGAAAGCATGGCTCTAAGGGCTGGCCTATTGGTATTAAGAGTAGTCCAGATAAACATAGTAATAACTCAGGGTTCTTGATACAAAATAGATTTTAATAGCATAGAAAGTAGACATCTGCCCAGATCTATTGCTGAGTCAGGCTTATAATAAATCTTACAAAGAATAACATTCAATATAAAGAAAAGGGTTCATAGGAAGAAATCTTAGTTCACTACTGTTTTTATGAATAACGTTTTAAAAGGTTTATCACAGTGAAGCTTTTGAAGTTATGGTAGAAGTAAGGCAAAATACTTATTTAGATTACATAAGCAGGACTTTAGAAGGCATTTAACTTTATTGTTGGTGCACTTAGTTTGATTTCAAGTATGAGAACAGATTAACCATGTCTTGGTTTAAATGATGCTTTATTATTATACATGTATTATACCCCGAGTCCATGCCTGTCTCAGATTTAAGTAGTTCTTAATGACTTCTCATGAGGAGCCAAATAACACATTTTAATAAATGGGAACCTATAGATGCAAATCTTTTTTTGTGTGTATATCTCCCTGTTCAGGATATTACAAACACTGTTTAACTTACCTAGTGACTCAAGCATCATGCTCTAGATATTTCTATTCCATCTTTATTCCCAAGATGCCTATTTAATGGCTCTTAGAAACCATGAAGCAGCTGACATCTACCTGACCATCTGCCTTGTGGAAATCACCCTTGGTTTTGCACATAGTGTTCCTCTTATCCTCTGGCCATAGGTACCACTGTTGTGCAAACTTGTGTGTCCTTATACCCTTGGCATGGCCATAGAAATACACTCAAAGCTTTCCCTTTTAATGACAGGTGTTGTTTCTCAAATTTTGCTTTACTCATCTTAAGAAATAATGAAACTTTTACAAAGACATTTATCTCATTTATGAGGACTCACCACCATGTCCTTTACCAATGGCCATTTCATGAGACTTTTACACCGGGGATTGGAATTTCAATTTATGAATTTTGGAAAGGGAAAATACTGAATTCATAGTAATTATATCTTGCCTATGCCAAGAGGTAAAAATTATTCTCTATAATTATTAATTTCTATTATTCAGGAATACAATTTTATGTAAATATATGATTTATTTTGAGCATATCGCTTAACAGTCACGACCTTCACATTCACAACTCTATACTTTCCCAGCATTCTTCTTGTTCCCCATGCATTTGATTCTATCATATAACCAGTATATTATAACTTCATGTAACTGGAAAAATCTGGGACCCAACAATGAGACAAAATCTGCAATATTTGTTCAACTAATAGTATTACCTATCGATAGTTTTAAGCATTTTCTATCAAGTAATATAATTTTACTCTTCTTTCTAGCTGAGAACAATTTTCCATTGTGCATATAAACCACATTTTCTCTATCTACTCTTTTATTGCCCTCCACCTAGGTTGTTGCTATAACTAAGGCGGCAATAAACATCAGAATGAAAATATCACCAGAGTTACCCTTTTTTGTTGTCATTTAAGGAGAAAATTTCTAAAGATTCTTCTTGCCTTACTGTTGTTGATAAATAAATCCATTTTAGTAAATGAGAAAAAAACCACAACATCTCATCTCAGAAATGTGCCAGGCAACACTGGTAAGTAGTAGGACAAGATGTGACTCAAACAGATGCTACTGGAGAAAGATGCACATTTTGCAATGAATTGAAGCACAAAAACATCCACTCACATCAGGTAAAAAGTGATAAGGGCTGCTGTTTAGAGGGAACTGCATCCTCCCAGGAGGAGTGAGCCCTGTACTTTCTGAACTCCAGCCAAAAAGCATAAATAAAAGGGGCAGGGTTCTGTATAAATGTCAAGTTATTTTTATTTATTTACTACTGTTATTTTCCAAGATAAAATTCATGTAGGGTCTCATATTTCATTTTCCCTGTACACTTGAGAAAGCATTAAAATGTGAGGGCTACTGTAGCAATGAAAGGTATGAATCCAATCTGTCTGACAAATTCAACTCTGTTTAATACCCATGGCAGCAAAACTACCAGGTAAAATCATCCTGATACTCAGCTATTTTCATTAATGTGATCTCAATAAAAGCAATAATAATAATCATATGTTAACTGACAAGAAAAATCATTTATTGGAAAATGCCATAAAATCAAAAACCAACACAGAGCTCTAGGTTTCAGAATAATCACATAAAAAATTCATTGAAAGTTTACTTTGTGCTTTTTTTAAAAATAAAATATGTAAACTTTTTATTGGTTACTTTATTTATTTACATTTCAAATGTTATCCCCCTTCCCAGTTTTCCCTCCATGAGCCTCCTCCCTCTCCCTGCACCCTAGCATTCCCTTATCCTGGGTCATCAAGCCTCCACATGACAAAGGCCTCTCCTCCCAGTGATGCCAGATAAGACAATACTCTGCTACATATCCAGCTGGAGTCATGGGTACCCCTGTGTATGCTTTGGTTGGTGGTTTAGTTCCTGGGAGCTTTGAGGGTCTGGTTGGTTGACATTGTTGTTCTTCCTATGGGGTTGCAAATCCCTTCAGCTCCTACAGTCCTTGCTATAACTTCTTTTAGATGAGTCTTGTAGAGCACTAGTTAGTCACATACTCAAAATGTAGCTCAGGTTAACTTGAACTTGCCTTATAGCTACTTTTACCTCCATTTTAAATTTAGACTTTATATTTACATATAACTTATAAGAATTGTTTTGAAATTTCTTAGACTTTTCAAGGTTTATGTATGCAATAAAATTAACGAGGGTTTTGTTAAAGTAAATTCAAAACAAATATCTGAATGCACATCCAAGCTTTTGTAGTTACATGTAGCTTACGTTAAATACTATTTATAAGATCTTGGAAGTAGCTGTTGAGAAAACTGAATAATTATTTAAAATGCTTTAGAAGTGATACAATAATAGCTTCTAGAGTCAAGAAACTGCATTAGAGAGTCATGAAGATTTAATGAAAGATTCCTTTAATTATCAAAAGCCATGTAAGAGAATCCATGTCTACTGAGAGGTTCACCCCAGAGCTGTGGCCTCAGTACCACATCTGTAACAATAGTACCACATGCTGATGTTGCCATAGGAAAGAGGCTACATTATTAGAATTCAAGGCTATGGTCACAGAGCCTTGATTATCGCTAAAATGATGAAGAAAATTTGGATGAATTTGATATGTTTAGATGTAAAAAAATATAGATTTACAATAAGAAAATGTGAAATCGTTTTTCAAAATTACCAGGGTGTTTTATATCTTAAGAACCTGAGGAGGGTGACTCCAAGACCAGCAGTCTCAACCTACCAGGACCCCTGAGATTTCTCAGACACTGAGCTACCAACCAGGCAGCATACACCAGCTGGTAAGAGACCCCCTGACACATATACAGCACAGGACTGCCTGGTCTGGCCTCAGTGAAAGAAGATGCATCCAATTCTTAAGAGACTTGAGGCCTCAGGGAGTGACGAGGCCTGGCAGGGTGTTCGGGTAGGTGTGTAGGGACATCTTCTTGGAAACAGAGGGGGATGTAGAACACTGGGAGGGCAGATCAGGAGGGGGTAACAACTGGATAGTAAAAAAAAAGTAATAATAATAATTAAAATCTAGAGAGAATCAATAGCAAAATATTATACAGAAGAAAACTAAAAGATAATAAATAACATTTTTCTCTCCAAAAATATAGAAAAACTGTCAGCACAGGTTTAATAGCAATGGGCAGAGAAACAAGAATCAAACCTATGGAAAAACAAAAGTATAGAATAGAGACACGGTACAACTCACCACTTCAAAGCAAACAGAACTTTTTTTTATTTTTGTGGTGAAAACTACCCATTAATTTAATTTGCAAATAAAATTACAAAATGTTTTAGATTAAAATTTCATTAGGTAACTAAAGAAACACACAGACACTGACAGTCTATAAGCAGTGTGCACACGAATACAGAAAATTTGGATCATATTCTTACTAAAAATAAAAGCGACAAATACATTGAACCTTTTTTAATGTCTTGGAGAATTTAAAAAAAATGAATTCTGTAAATCAACTTATTAATGTGACATAGGTTTTTGTAACTGTTTTGCTAAACAATGCCACATTTGCTTGCAAAACTCATATGTGAACTACGAAGTAGTGAATCCCAGAGGAAACTGAAGTTGATGAAGGCTGGCCCTGCTCCACAGTAAGAGCCAACACTTAACATCACTGCACTGTTTTTAGCAATTCCTGGGTCTGCCACGACACTTGCATGAAACAAGATGGCATACATTCCTTTGCACAGCATATATTTCCAGTGCCTAATGAATATGGATGTTAGGAAACAGAGATCCACCTTAGATAAGCTGATGCAATGAAAACCTCATGGTCCGTGCTTTGGTAGCCTAAATCCATGTACCCTCTATTAATATCAATATTCTAATAAAGACAGTAGCTCTTGTTAACCAACCTTGGTGTCTACTTCTTTGTGATTGACATTTTTAGATTTTACATGTGAGATTATCGTATAATATCTGTTTGTTGTGCATGGTTTAACTCATTTAGCATGTTAAAATATAAAAGTAACTTTTATTCGCCAGATATAATTGTCATCTCAGAGGTTTGCTCCTGAATAAGCTCACTCATCCTAGTTTTATTATGAACTATGGCTGGCTGGTTCAACTTAGCTGTTCTGGCTCAAACTCCTCTCTAAACTGATTGATTCAATCTGATTTCCATTGATTTCTCACTGGATTGCACTGTTCTTCTAATCTTATAGTTCCTTCTTATTCACTGGCTTGTTGTCTTCACCTGTGTATAAGTTACTCCATCTCCCACCTGTCTTGGAAAACTGTCTTTATAAAAAACTGCACCCGTTAAAAAATGCTCCCTTTGCTCTGCCCACTCTTTTCTGCCTAGTCTAGGCTGTGGGCATCTTTATTAACCAATCAGGAAAAACTTTGGGATTAAGGTATTTACACAATAAAAGCTCCTATGAGAATCTATTGGATCTTGGGATGCAGTATTTAGCATTTGAATACACAGCAGCACCAGCTCAACCCAGTACAAATGGACAGGGGTTCAAAACACCCTCTGAGGCAATTTCCAGTGTCCTGTGTACCTCCCACTAGATTCAAAGCACATTCCACCACATTCTAGTAGAGCCATATTGAAGACCAATGTTTTAGCTGAGAGTTTCTAGCATACCTAACTTATGCTAGTTTCTCAGGCAACATCAAACACATTTACTGTGGGTTTGTCAGGAGACACGTGACATTCTGACAACCTCAAATATACTTATTCACTTATTTTGTTCACGTAGTGAAGCAGTAGGATCTCCCATACATGACTTTTATATCTAATGCAAGTGTATCACACAGAATTTTAAATGTTCTAATTCTTATATTACCAGAGGTAGGATTTAAAGCTACAAAGTGTCAAAGTCTGTGCAATGTGTTTCTACACATCCAGTTACGGGTTTCCTCCTTCCTCCACTGATTGGTATTCTTTGAAATGAGTGTAGCACTTGCTTCTGTGTAAAGCAGAGTAGTTATACATGAGTTATACCACCCTTATTCAGAATAATGAAAGAAATGAGTCTTCAAAATGCTGCTGGGAAAATATTGGTAGCATTATGGAAATGAATGCGTCTAACACTTGATAATTAACCTAGAATAGATAAACTGCTTGAATGTAAAATCCTAAGTTATGAAATCCTCAAATATAAAGTACAAAAATATAGATAACATGAGGTTCAATGGGAATAGTTTGGTTGCATCAGCAATAGTATGTTCCATGAAAATATCATTGATAAATAGATTTATTATAATGGGCAATGTTATCTGACACAACGATTATTGTAAAATGGAAATACAAAGAGTATAGGGTGGAGAAATGAATTTGAGAAGATCAGAGTTGTAGGATAAATAGTTTCAAGTCATTGTATAAAGCATATACCATGAGATGGCATGCTGCTGTAATCTAAATAGACAAATAGCATAGTGAAGTAGAAGAGACAGTTCAGAAATACATTCATAGCACACCTGAGTTAATACAAAAGAGGAAAATCAGTTTATACAGAATGTTAGCCTTTCAACAAATGATCCTGGACTATTTTTATCCAAGCAAGAAAGCTAAATCCCATGTAGTACCTTATACAAATAACAAAAAATAATCTATAGATATATATGTAACACCTTAAATTATAAACTGACTAGAATACAATAAAAATATCTGCTTACCAATGTGCTAGCCAAATATTTATCACCAGAAAAATCATAATCTGTAAATCAAAAAAATAATGAATGAGTGAAATTTCAGCAAAATTCAGTAATTTTGTTTATTGAAAAGTATACACAACAAAACAAGCTACAGACTTGGAGAAATGTATTTTTTAAAAATGTGTATTTAGTAATATAAAGAAGACTAGACCATAAAAAAATCCAGTAAAACTGAAACACATTTGATTAGCTGTTTTACCCTTAATGATATTTATGCAGTAAAAAATAAATGAGAGGTGCTCAGCATCACTAATTATCAGAGAAATACAAATTTAAACCACAGTGACATACTGCTACCTGTGAATACTTACAACCAAAATTGGAAATACATGTGGAAGAACTCAGTGTAGAAAATATGAGAGCAATATTCATGAGAGTGCTGACTGAGGTGTATTTGTTTGAAAATGGACTGAAAGTAAAATCATTTTTAACGATAACTGTAAAAGAGATTAGCATAAAAGGAAACTTATGTTTGCTTTTACTTTGAAGACAAACTTGAATTGTCTCCTTTGTTGGAGACAGTGTCGCTAGGAGTGGGCTTTCTAAAGATTGAGTGACATTGTCTCCAACAAAAGCATACCACCTAAGCCTTCCTAAATATTTCCACCTTCTGGAGTCCCAGCATTCAAATATATGAGCCTATGGGCACATTTTCACTCAAATCACCATATTCTCTTTTAGTTAAAATAAGCATACACACATTCCCACTTTAATCTTTAAGCCTAACCTTCCAATTTCCCTTTCATCTGAGCTCTCATCCTTAGTTGGATTTCCTCAACCTCAGAGCTGACCATTTTAGATTCCATTTTCCCATTAATCCCTTACATCTACTTATGCAAATTCTGTTAATATTTTCCCTTGCTTTAAATTCCACATTGTTTAGTTACCATTGTTTAGTTTAAACCCTTGTCTTAATAATTAGCTAAGAAGATGATTCTTTCATTCCTAACTCCACAGTCTGCTTTGCCCCACATTGAACAGCTCTCTGAGTTCTATTAGAAACTTTTTCTATCTTCTTTCCACTGGGCCTTGAGCTTTATATCCAAATCCTCCTGAACTTATCGATGTATTTTCCCAAGGCTGCCTCTCTGTTCTTAACATCCTAATCCCCGTATTTCATCCCAGCTGCTTTCTCATTATTCAACATGTTCTCCAGGATCCTACCCTTAAGCCTAAATTCACATCATTTCCTCCAGGATTTCCTAGTTCAGGCATGCAATTTTGTTCACATCTCAGTTTCAATCATACAGGCATTAAACAATTTAAGAAGAAACATTAAAACAAGATTCAAGCCTCTGGTCATTTTCAATCCTGGTCCACCCATTTTTCCTTGGTGTTGTTAAAATGAAAATGTTCATCTTGGTTAGGATTCATTTTAATGTTTTTTTTTTCCTCTCAGATGGAAGATTTTATTATGTCCAAAAATGGTGTATTGCTTTTAATCATAATAAAATCCACATGTTACCTGTTTAACAGTTTTATGGGTAATATAATTATAGAGGAAGACATTGGAATTCAGAAGATGTTAAAGGGGATATGATGCTCTAGTTATTGGAGTAAAATTTAGCGTATCCTAAGAATGATTAGTGTGGAAAAGAAACTGAATATTGAACTTTTATCTAATTATACTATTTAGCCTGATACTAACTGGTCATATTTCTGACTATGGTATTTAACCTGGTGTTTCAGTCCCAGGATAACAGTGCATATTTGAAAATTATTTTTATCATGCGTATTTCTTCTGTTCTCTTAGTTGATTAACAAACCTCTCCTAATCTGAATCTAAAATAAAATCCTTGAATATAGCTGCCTGTATGTTACTGAAATACTTCAGTACATTGAGGTTATCCACAAGGGGTGACATATAGGCACACACTGAGACATGACATAAACAGAAGCATCTTATTTGACATCAAAGTCAACCTTTTCCTGCCAATTTTAGCCATTTCAAGTCATATGCATGTATGTATGTATGTATGTATGTATGTATGTATGTATTATGTAAATATGCATACTATGTATCTACTAAGGCAAGACATGTTAACATGAATCCTTCATAAAAGAAAGTGAACAGGTATATGTTTTATATTTTATTAGGATACTGAAATAAAAGTCAGTATTGTCAGGTTTTAGATAATGGTAACTCCTCAAGACGTACAGAAGAAACCTGTGCTTCAGAGTACTATTGGTCAGATTGGTTTCTGCTTTATACTCCACTGTCTTCCACTGCAAGCATCTCTCTGTAACCATCTCCATTGTTGTTCTGCGAGGTCCCCTTACTCTTCTCACTTTTCAATATTGTCTGCTCATTTTAAAGAAAATAATTTTTATACTATTAATAAGTAGTTTATTTTAAGACCTCAGATTTTTGTGAACTTTTTTATTATAAATGGGAGTTTCTAAGCCTAAAGACATTCTCGATTTCCTTCTCCTTCCTTCTCCTCCCTTCTTTGTCTTTCTTATTCCATCCAACGCACAGCACAAGGCTCCTCAAACAAAATTATGCAGCTCAGAGAAGATAGATTTTAGGAACTTAGTTGACCGTGGGCTCCCATGAAGCAGAGTCTATTTAGTGTGGCAAACCTCAAGAGTGAAGTAGCATCTATAACAGCAGGTTTGCAAGGGGAAACTTTCGATAAATTGTATCATGGTTTTGATCGTGTACACAAAGAACAGAGTTTCATGCTTATCTATCTATAATTCCTGGTTGTGGTTCTAAGAATATGTAAAAATGTGCTTTTTATTTTTTACTGGTATAGTTATCATGCTGAATTATAAGCAAACACTTTTTCTCTGAGGAAATGCAGGCCTACCCTTCCTGCAGAGCTGATACACAGCCTGTGTTTGGGTAATTGAAATCTCCCACGAACAGTATCTGACTTTTCCAGATTCTTTTTGATCTGTACAAATATTTTGTAATTTGATTTTAGTAATGGCTTTTATATATCCATATGAAATAAGATGTATCATGGTTGCTTTCAGTGCTAAAAATGACCTCGATAGTATGACATTATCAAAGCCAGAACACTTCGCTGATTAAATTAAAACACAATTATAAAATTATAAAGTTCTAGGCAAACTATCATTCTTCAATATTACATATAGCCTTTTGTATTTGTAATGACATACTTTTACACTTCTAGTGGTACTGTGAATTAAAACAAAAACATTTCAAAACAGGACCAGTACAATATGTCACATGACTCAGTGGGTAACCCTGTTTACCTCAAAACCTGTAACCAGTATTTGACCCCTGGAACCACCATGGTGGAATGAGAAACCAACATTCATGATGTAACATCTGACTTCCACACCCATATATTGCACACTTGAGTATAGCATGCATACAATTGCACATGTGCAAATATACACAATGAATAAACATATTTTCAAAGCAAATGTTCAAGAGCAATTAAAGAGTATGAATCATGTAAACAAATCACACAAATCAAATTTTGTTTTATGATTCTTTTTATATCCTGTTTTCTTTGAAAGATTTGTAAGTTTTCATCTTACAATTATTACTTAAATTAATATTAATGGTTTACTAAAACATATCTCACATATTTACTGGGTGTTTTTGATTTTCCACACATATATATTTTGTATAATGTTTAAAACTAACAGTAAATCTATCCCATCATTTCTTTGAGGTGACAAAATATCAAATTGCATTCTGACATTTTAGTATTTCCAAATTACATAGTAACATTTAGAACAGTGCTAAAAATAACTTTATCAACAATTTTATATAAAAAACAACACATTTGATATGTCTTTTGCAAATATACAGTGTTTTTCTTGCATAGCAAATGATGTGTTTCTTGTGTTTTACTATTGACTTTAAAGTGCTTTGCCAAACCTTAGGTTATGGGTAGATTTCCTCATATTGTCACCCAGATATTCTACAGTTTGGCGTTTTGTGTTTTTTATTGGGATCATGGTTTTGTGATATGTGCCGTTTTATATATTGATGGTTTACCCCTCTGAATAGATGGTTATTCCAATAGCACCACTTGAAAAGATTTTTCTTTTCAATATTGTCTGCTCATTTTAAAGAAAAATAATTTTATTATATTATTTTGTTTATACTATTAATAAGCAGTTTATTTTAAGACCTCAGATTTTTGTGAACTTTTTTATTATAAATGGGAGTTTCTAAGCCTAAAGACATTCTCGATTTCATATTATAACCAAAATTAGAAAACCTTGACTTCCAATTAACAAAGTTCTACTTGTATAGAGATTTGCTTATATTTTTATCTTCTATTGTAATTATTATGTTTGGGAAAATTAATTTATAATAAATACTAACAACATAATTCAATACTTTGGGTAATTACTAAGGGTTTAAAGAATAACAAGCCAGATGTTTCAGTATTTTTTGGCAGAATGAATTCCATAAAATCCTTGATAAAGGAAAGGGATATGGAGTCACAGATCTTAGTGGAATGTGGCATGTATAGATCTGTTTATCCCTAGGTCTTTGTTCTCATCTGGCTCCTCATCTTAGTATTGAGATTTTGAATGTTCATGTTGTTTTGTCTTGTCCAGCCATAGTTGTGCACTTCTTCCTCTTTGTATTGAAATAATTCATCATCCTCAAGGCAATTAATTCTATTTTAATAAATCAAACATGACCTGGAAATATCTTATATGACAACAAAAAGTTTTAACTTTAAAAGAAAACACATAATTAAAAAAACATGAAAGAGTTAAATTAGATAGGAACGTTGACCCTTTCAAGATGAGATTGAGAACTGTATGCCAGTTTCATATTGAGTGTTGTTCTTGGCTTGAATTGGAAATTATATAAATAAGAAAAGATAATACAAGAAGAAAATGGGAGCTTTGTATGATATATCATCTATATCATCAATTAAATCAAATTTAAGTTTGATGAATATTTCAATGAAAAGAAAATCACCAAACAGAAAAGAATACTGATAGTAGACTGCATACCTGAGATGCTTCAGAGAAAAGATACTTGCAGATGTTAGGATATTTGGCTTTTAGAAGCACAACAATTTGAGATGAAGCCAAGTTTAAAAGTACAGAAGAATGATATGAAGAGTGATCAGTACATAGAGACATCCTCTTTTATGTGAATAAACAGTAGTTCTTTTCACTCCTCCATCTAATTACATTTTATTAACATAGCAGAATTAATTGCCTTGAGGATGATGAATTATTTTTTGTTGCCTTAATTTTCCATTTTTGGAAGCAGGATGAATTTTGCAAGGTGTTAATGTGAATGTGTCAAACTCCTGTGAAATAATTTAATGACTTTGGCGTATTAATTTTGAAAACTCAAGAATTAGTAAATTGAAAACTCAACTTCTTCAATAATATCTGTATATGCCAAGCAATAAGTATGTTGTTTTACATGATACTATTCAAACAATTTATATTATTTCTGTTTTGAGTTTGTCAGTTCTCTCATTTTCTGCTATAAAAAGTAAAACAAATTATATAATTCCCTGATATATATATATATATGTGTGTGTGTGTGTGTGTGTGTGTGTGTGTGTGTGTGTTCATTTTTCTGTGTTTCTAATGATATATTCCTTCACAAAATTATTTTCACTAAGGCCTTTGGACTTAGCATCAGGTATCTTTAACTATTGATCTATCTCAATAGCCCTAGGAATGTCTTTCTTTAATTGTGTCTCAACACTAAAGGCAACATTAAACTCATAAAATTTTTTAGATAAATAATAATAGTTAAAACAACAATGCACCTAGTGTTTGCGGAGAAGAGATGTACAGGTACAAATTTTTTACAAGACTGGGGAAATAGCTTAATGGTTAAGAACACTTGCTACTCTTGCAAAGGATCCAGGATCATTGCCTTGAATCCATGTAGCCACTTAACAACCATCTGTAGCTCCATTTCTAGAACATCCTAAGCCTTCTTCTGGCTTCTGTCAGCACCAGACACACAGGTACTACACAGACATTAGTACAGACACATACATATACATATAAAATAAAAATAAATCTTTAAATATATTTAGCTCAGTTGAGTATATTAAAGACATGGGATTTTTAACAAAATACATTTTTAAATGCTAGCTTCTCATTCTTTCATCTTATGTGCATATGAACTTATTGTGTTTTTCTTTATGATACTCCTACTAGGAATTTTTGTTATTTTGCCAAACATTTTATTTCACAAATATAAAGCCTGATGGAATTATATTCTACATTTTAGGAACAATTTATTGAGTACAAGAAGTAGCATATTCTGAAGAGCCATGATTTGTACTAAACTGAGGTGTTTATTACAAACTAGACATTACTCTTTACATGACTAAAGAATTTCTAAGACAAATTTATCTTTCTTATGTCTTATTATTTAATTCCTCTAACAGTAACTTTAGATAGTATTTGCAGTTTTCCAAGATAGAATATTCATGAAATGTCAAGGTTTGAGGCACATTGACATCTTTAATTTCAAAGAATGTGGATTCTAATTTGAGAGAAAAGTTGACACTGAAGGGTGAAAAGTTGATACTGAAATAGAAGATCAACTTTAACTAAGAGAAAAGATCCAAACAGGCATTAAAAATTCCATTTTTGATCTCTGCATCTGAATAGCTATGTTACATAAAAGTATAATATTCCTTTGAGCCTTGAAAATCAGTTTAAAGGTACAAATGTGTTAAAATATGAAAGTTAAGAGTGCTGATATTGAAATTCCCAAAAATAGGATTTCTGCTTTACTGCCCCATCTCCAGTTCACAGAAGACAAGTGATGCTCAATAAATATTTACTAAATGAGTAATAAATGAAGAGAATTGTAAGGAAGACTCTATAAGGTAATGGAATATTTGTAAGTACTCAGTATTAGTAGGCAGGTCTCTAAAACTATATTGTTTTTGTATGGCAACAAAGCCCATATTTTTGATCCTTCATCTTTAGGTTCATGTCAAGAACTTCTAAAATGGAATGAGAACTACAAGAGAAAAGCATTTGTGCTTAGGAAATAGACATCTCATATACCTCAGGAGTCTTGAAAATCTAAGTGTTAGCTACTTAATTACTCCTATCTAATCTAGTTCTATGGTTTAGATAGACAACCCATCTGGTTATTGAAACTTTCTGAAGAAATTATAGACAGAAAATGATGAAGTTTAGAAAACATTATCCAAAAATTTGACACCTTTGCATATGGAGAGACACAGAATGTTCATTTTTATTTTTCTCAATTACCTACTTTAAAACATGTTGTGGGAGATATTTTAGAAATGGCCACTGGTCAAGCTGACTAAGCTGCAGCAGTTCTGCCTAGCTCAGCCGCCATGTTCCATAGCCAGAGGCCATGTGCGTGCCACAGCTAAAAACAGCCAGCCAGAAACACCAGCACTGCCACCCATGAGACCCCAGTGTGGGAGATGGCTCTGCCAATCTTCCACACTGTCTCACAAGGCTAGGCATTGCCCAGACCATCTCACCAATCACTTGGGCTCGGTACAAATGAGACTCTAATGCTTAGCTTATACAAAGGCTTTATATATTTGGTAATGATCAATAACAATATGCCCATACAAAGAGAGTTGTTTCCTAATTAGCTAACGTAAATAAAAGTAGTTACCCGCGATCACTCTCCATACCTCCATGGCTCTCCATCGCTCCTACATCTCTGCCCTCTCTAGCTCCTCCTCTTCCTTTTTCTCTTCCTCTCCTTACTCCTCCCACCTTAGCTCCTCCTACCAAAACATATCAGTAGATTCTCAAATTCAAGTTTCCCTTTTTGAACAGAGGTAAGTGATACCACATAGACATGCCTAAAGAGTCTGAGCAAGAAGACCTTCATACATTCTACATATCCAAGTTTGTTACCATCATATCACATTTCCTTGTCCTGCAATAATACTTCAATACTACCGTTCATAAGAGCACATATCTTTGTCTACTTCCATGGTCTTCATTTCTCAAAGCTCTCATGCCCTGCAAAACTTCAATCACATAGATGCATGCTTTTTCTCTAATAATTATGTCATCTGGCTCAGGAAACGTATTCCTCAATCCAGTCATGAATGAGCCATTCATGTTTTAAACTTTTATTATATTGTTATAATTTGTATTAGGTTGATGAACATTCTATTTTTCTAAAATTGTTAGTCTTTTTTACACATTATCCATTACTTCATTGGAAAGGCACAATATTTTATACTTTATGTTCAAGAGGTATTCCAAATTGACTACTATCACAAGATCATAAACAATGTGGAGTTCACTAGAAAAATTAAAATGAGTTAAGCACAGAAGATATTTCCATATTTTCTTTAAAATACAAAGCCTCTCTTATCATCGTTCGATTTCTGCAGCTCCTTGGAAGCTGCCATGTCTGCAGGCAGATTGGAGCTCTATGTAAATGAAGAAAAGAAAATTAAAACTCTGAGAATTTTCCCACCCCTGAGCAAGTCTGTTTAAAGAAAAAAATAAATGGCTTCCCTCACTTGCATGTCACAGAGACACAGGTTTAAATCACTGGGGCCCTGTAATGTGGGTTGTGTTTAGAGATCTGACAAGGCACGAGAAAAGATCCTCTAGAGCTAGGGCGGCAGCATCTGATTGGTGCAGATGTCCTTTGAAAGTGTTTAAATGCTTCATTCACCTTGCTCTGTAGTTCCGATCATTCAGAAATTATAAAGACAGAATAGTGTTTGCTTTGATATCAGCTCATAAGAAAGAGCTTTAGATTCAGTTTCTTGCTAAACATGATTATTTCACTTTCATTCCCTCTTGAGGAGTACACTCATTTAAATGTGGAAGGATGGGCTGCGATCTGAACTAACAAGTGTTGAATCTGCCAGAGCGTTTCAAGACCCTTCTTAAAGTATTCAGTATTTTTTACCATGTAAAATCACCCTTCTCTTAACACTCAAGGTACAGAATAGAATTATAAGCAGTCACTGAGCCCAGTCAATAAGAGATTTGAGAATGAATAGCAAATTGTAGCTGCCTGAAGCATAGCACATGTTTGCACATCTCTCTGGGGCTATAGATTCGTGATAGGTTCTTGCAAGATATGCCTGTATGTTCAAGAGTAGTGCAAATATTATGGGTGTAAAAAATGGCCTTATAATTGTACTTAAGTCTGGCTCAATGGGAAGGAACCCCTAGCACTACAAATCTCATGAAGAACTTATAGCTATGGAGCTCATAAACTGGGAGTGAAACTACTGACGTGAATTTGGTAAATTGACATATTATCCAAATGACTTCCAAATTTGTACCCCTCTACCAATAGATTAGTTCAGCTCACACCATCATCAGAGAAGCATCTTTGAACAGTACATGGCAGTTAATGAAGTGACTCACAGCTGGCCAAAGTGCAGACAACTAGTATGGTGTGTTCATCTATAACTGGGACATTTGTATCACATGCAAGCATGTTGGTGCTGACGGAGTGAAAAGACTCAGTTTATTCTAGAGGAATAGTTAAGAGAGTGGATTCAGAGGGGAAAGAGAAAGAGAGAGGGAGACAGACAGAGAGTAACAGAGATACAAAGAGAGACAGAGAAAGAGGGAGACAGAGAGAGGCAGAGAGACAGAGAGAGACAAAGAAGAGGACAAGGAGGGAGGTAGAGAGAACAAGCTGGGAGGAAGTGTTCAGGAAGTCGTGGAGGAGATGAAGGAAGACAGTAGAGTCAGTATAATACAAATTTATTTTATTCATGAAGAAAATTGTAAAAAAACAAAACTATAAATTTTTAAAGCCCACATGGGCAAGAATAAGTATAAAAATCAAAGGTTAGAAAAGATAAGCCATTTCAAACTTTTCTAAACTAGAATGAGCTCTTCAGCGTAATAACGGTAAGACCATGGGTGAAGTCATTAACAATTTATATTTCCATTGATTAACAAAATTATATCCAACTTAGAGTAACAATATGTAAGCTCCTTTTTACAAAATATTAAATAATTGACTCCATTCAAATATGTTATTAATGCTGGTGGTATTGCTTTATGACACATTTGTTTGATTCTTTCTTTTGATGCCTGTCTCTACTGTATATTTTGGTTTTCTCTTTTCTTAGCTGCAACTATCTACTGGGTACCCAATGTTCCTTTCACATCATGCTTGTGATGACAATGTCTAGCTCCAATTTGATCCACTGATAAGTGCTTTATCCATTTTTTATCCCTCAAAAACAACTATCTCTAAATTTGTCTGACTCCAATGTTGTGTGAAAATAGAATACACCTCATTCTAGCTCTCAGTAATTTATAAAGAATGATATATGACCTGTACTTATCAAGTCTTTAATTTTCTACAGCTGTTCAAGCCCCTTTCTCAAAGTCGTCAGTTTTCCTACTATTTAAAACTACCCAGCTCACAGACCTGTAGAATTTAAGTTAAGTCAATAGCATTTCTAACCAAATATCAGATCATAATTGTAAGCACATTTGATTAAGTGTTGTGTAACTGCCCCAACCATCATAATTAAATGAAATATGGACTAGGAAGTCATTATGCAAAAAATGATTACTTAATTTTGCTCCAGGAATTCAAGAACCAGGTAAACACTGTCATTTTGATGTCAGATAAAGCATGGAAATAAAGGTGAGAAATGACCAAGTAGCAGCAGGAATTAAAAAGCAATGCTGTTGTGATAACAATGCTTTAGTAAAAATGGTAATCATTTGGATTCCACCAGGTATTTCTGTCATTGGTATTCTAAAACTGACAGCAATGAAAACAATGTTCTGAACTGTCAGGAGACATCTAGGAAAAGCTAAGTGCATATAAGTGATGTTAAAGAGAAGACACCTAGTATTACATGGTCTGTGTTGGATAATTCTGAATTGCAGGGCTTTCAGAAATCTCACCTTAGGATTTATTCTTATAGCTGATATGCCTTTCTTAAGGTGGACATCATCTTAGTGGGCATATTTCCCACAGATCAACAAAGATGTACTGTCTTGTAGTGCACATTTGTAGACAAATAAATGATTTCTTAATTCCAAATAATGGTTATTTAGAGTTTCTAAGTTTATATTAGTAATTATTGGAACCTTTAGAGAAAGGACTTCAATTAAGGTTCTGTAAATCTTCATGTGTCAGGAACTATTTGCACTAAAATAGAAAGCAGGCATGAGACAGATGTATGATTAAGGGAAATACATTTTTAGGCTGTAAAGCTAAAGGTCATTAAAGAGAATGCACAGTTTATTGTTTGTGTAAGAACAGAAGATAAAATATTGACAGGGTTTTTTCTTTACACAATTTCAATACTAATAAGACACTAGGCAGATGAGTTGCTCTTGACATATCCTGTTAACTTAGACTTAAGAGCTATAGTTTTGAACTTTTGATGAATGTATGGAGCTAGTGGCAGATAATAAATGTTTAGTTAGACAACTTGTCTTAAAGGAAACACATGTATACATCTTATTTGTTACTTCTTCAGTTTATGATTGAAAATTGTATTTTAATTTGTTGTTAACTTTTGAGAAAAAAAATAAAGTTGCTTGGAACGCTATGAGAAAGTATAATAGGAACTGAGAACAACAACAAGAGTTGGATAGGTGTTTCCCCCTCCCTCCAAAAGGATATACATAGCATATATTCACTAACAAGTGTTAGCCAAAGGTACAGAATACCCATGATACAACTTACAGACCATATGAAGCTTAACAAGAAGGAAGGCCCAAATAAGGATGTGTCAATCCCACTTATAAGAAGGAACAAAATAATCATGGGAGGCAGGGACTTGGTAGGAAAGGGGAGTGGGAGGGAAAAGGGGTAAGAATCAGATAATGGGGAGAGAGACCCAGACGGCCAGGAGAATTAATGGAAATATGCAGCTGCTGGAGGTGAGTGGTAGGGGGAACATTTAAAAAGTCCCAGAAACCTGGGAGGCTCCTGGGACTCAGTGATCATTGTCTTAGTCAAAATGCCCAAGAGCATGGATATAAAACCCAAAGAGATATTGAACCTCCAGTAGTCAGACAGGACCCCCAGTGGAGAGAATGGGGACACTAACCGAACTACTTTTTGACCCCAAATCACTCCTGTCTAAAAGAAATGCGGGGACGAATGTGGAGCAGAGACTGGAGGAATGGCCAATCAGTCACCAGCCCAACTTGGGGTCCATCCCTGAGACTATTACTGATGCTATGTTGAGCTTGCAGAAAGAAGCCTAGCATGGCTGTCCTCTGAGAGGTTCTACTAGCAGCTATCCAAGACAAATACAAACATTTACAGTCAACCATTGGACTGAAGTCGAGGACCACTAAGGAATAGTTAATGGAAGAATTGAAGAGCTAAAGGAGATTGCAACCCCATAGAAAGACCAAGAGTAGCAACTAACCTGGACCCTTGTGAGCTCCCAGAGCCTGAGCTACCAACCAAGAGTAAACACAGGATGGTCTGAGGCCCCTGGCACATATGTGGCAGAGGGCTGCCTTGTCTGGCGTCCGTGGGAGAGTATGCACTCAATTCCATAGAGATTCAATGCCCAAGGGTGGAGAGATAGCCAGGGGGAGGACACCTTCTCAGAGGCAAAACGGAGAGGGGAATGAAGAACTGTACAAGGGGGGATCAGGAGTATAAATAAATTAGATAATTAATTACTTAAGAAAGAGAAATGGGAGAGAGAGGGAGGGAGGGAAGGAGAGAAGGAGGGAGGGAAGGAAGGAGGGAGGGAGGGAGAGAGAGAGAAAGAGAGGGGGGGATTAGAATCTCTTTTAAAGTGTTTACTTCATTCTGCAACAAATTCTACCTGTCAAGGAGTTGGTGAAATCCCAGCCTCTGAGTCCAAAGCCCCATAAAACCTATGGGAATAGAACAAGACATGTCTTTATTTAATCTGTGGCTGTTTAACGGTTTGAATATTAGCCTGAAGCCTGTATTTCCTTCTCTACCATCCTCCAAATGGGTCTGATTCTCCAATTCATTTAAGGAGTGTTTATCTCTATTCTCATTTTGAGATCTCTATTTCTTATTATACTGGGAACATTTATTCTCATCATTTATATTCATTCGGGCTCTGAAGTTTCTTAATTCAAGCACCAGTATAGTGTGAAAAGTGAAGGGTTTGGAGATGTTTCCATCTATTTTCTCGCCTTGATACCAACTGGAATTTGCTTTAGCAGCAAAGTAATTCTTTCATTGCTGTACTACATTTCTTAGTTCTCTTTTTCTTGTCATATTCAAAATTATGGTATGCTAAAAACCTCAGTTGAATGACTTTTCCTAATATGAATAATTATATTATCCAAACAAAATAACTGGTTAATACGCTTTCCTGGAGTTTTAGCCTTACCTTTCTTACTTTACTTTACTAATCATTTTGGCATGCAAACAATGAGATTTTCCTAAGACTATACATATTTTCCACTGAAAGTAAAATTAATTTACCCTATAATTGAGCCCTATTTCTTCATCCTTCTCACCTATCAATCCCTAGATTTTATTAAGCAGTATATGTAAGCTTTGCACACTTGTAAGTATGCCCACAAGGCTTTGCCTTAACTACGAAAATTTAAAAGTCAATCTTTAATAGTTTAGAGATAAAAGAAAAAAATATCATGACTCTTATGTAAAACAATTTGGGAGTATATTTTTAACTTACTTGAAATAACTGGGTATATTAGCATCAATAGAACATTTATAAATATATTATACATATGTATATTTATATATACATATATATACACACATATGTATAAGTATACATAATATATGAATAGATAGATAGATAGATAGATAGATAGACAGATAGACAGATAGATAGATTGCTAGATATAATCTAGAAATCAATATGTGAGAAAGATGAAGAAAGCAGGCTTAATAATAAGGTAAAATAATTTTAATTTTCAACGGAAAGATTATGTTAGTCTTAGAAAACTTTTATTTTAAGCAAGCCAAGGTAATTATTAAAAATAAATCACCTATGGTAAAGCTTTTGATCCAGGAGAATACCTCATCCATTTATTTAGTTCATATTCATGTTAGAAAAAAATGAGTCAAGGTAAGGTTTTTAACACAGCATGACTTTTGAATAATACAATAAAAAGAGAACCTGAGAAACAGAGCTGGAGGGTTAGAGAGTGCTCTTATGGTGCTGACTCAATTCCGGTTCTAAACATTAAGAATCAGGAACAAAAGATGGACTAAAGTAAAACGTACTGAAAATAATTTTAAAATTATAATTTGACAATCTGACTGTTGAAGCTACTATGAGGAAAGGCTTTATCTTTTAAAAAATGAACTAAGCCTTGTGTATTTATATATCTTCTTCTGCCTTATTTACAGGAATTTTTTTTTTTGTAGAGTTGCGGCGTCATACTGGCCCTAGCACTATACCTCACAATTTAATTAATTTTGCTCCTTTAATAAAAAATAACTAGTGATGTTTTGACAATTTAAATTCATTAAACGCAATGAAACTAGATTTGAACATTCTCTTTATCTGTGTTGTGGTTGTTACATTTAGAAGGACTACATTCAAACTCTATTTTTCACAACTACTTTCTAGAAGTTGTTGCTTTCTGAAAGTCTTTGTTTACAAAGGTGATGATTTAAGAGATTAACAGGACTGGTACACAACCCAGAGTTTTGTGCAAGGTAACTCCAAGGATAACAGTTATTTTTCATCTACATGGCATAATTCATGACATATATATATATATATATATATATATATATATATATATCCATCCATCCTATGGTCATAATCATCACTGCACGCATTACAGTGTATGAAAGTATTAAGGAAATATTTAATGTTCTATATCCTACTAAAGCACAAGAGTCTAACATATTTTTTAAAACCTATTAAAACCTATTAGGGAGAGTTGAAATTGGTTATACCTACACAATAATCATTTAACAAGAAAATTTCAGTGGGGCTGTAAAGATGGCTCAGTGATTCAGAGCACTTGGAATTTTTGCAAAGGATCTGAGTTTGATACCCAACACCGACATGCTGCTCACAAAAAACTGCCATTGCAGTTCTAGGGCATTTAACATCTTTCTATGGACTTCACAGATACCATAGAACTACATATTGCATATACACACTCATTTGTAACAAACATTATATAAATAAACCAAATCTTTCAAAAGTAATTTTCACAAAACATCAAGAATCTAGTAACTTTTATTCTCCGGGTGTAATCTTCATCTCAGAGGCATACTGCTGAATGTGTTCACCTACACTAGTTCTTTCTGAACATTGGCAGGCTGTTTCAATTTAGCTGTTCTAGCTCAAACTCCTTTCCAAGTTCACTGATTCAATCTGGCTTCTCTCAGCTTCCCTAGAATGTCTATGCTTGACATTAAGGTAACTCTGGCAGTTTGTTATGATCATTTGGCTCCTTCTTATTCTCTGGCTTCAACTGCCTCTGCTGACCTGTATTGAACTGCATGAAGTGAGGAAGGGACTCAACTCCCCTGCATTGCACTCACTCCACAGACTCCCATCTGACCAACTCTTCCTCCCTACATTGCTCTTCTAAATCCGTTTTCTTGTAGGTTCTTTTGAGAGTTGGGTGTATCTTATCTCTGATTCATCCTATCAAAGCTTTCTTTTATTTGTCACTTTATCTACCCCTCACTTAGACTTTACTTTAAAATATAGCTGCTTCCTTCTACAAAGTAACCTTATGTACACTGAGATTAAAGATGTATACTAAGGACATGTCTGTATTCCAGCCAGATCATATAGACCTATGATCCCTTGCCAGAGCAGCCATGTTTCTGGATTAAATTTCCTCTACAGTAATGTCTGAACTTTGAGTGGTGGAATGTTTAGTGACAATATGACCAAAAAAGAAAGAAAGCTAATTACATCATTTAACTTTATGCCTACATTCCTTGATGAAATATATCATTAAAATTAAACCAATCATAGACATTCGTCTTTACGTCCTCACCTTTCTGAAAATGAATTGCTGACATTTTTTTCAGGATGGCAAGGAATTACAGAAGAATGATCACTGACTTCAGCGGCATGAAACCGTTTTTCCCCTGATTCTACAGGGATCTCAGTCTCCACCTCATCTTCTCATTCTTCACAAAAAATTCCCAAACCTGGGCCATTGTCCCTCTTCTCCCTCTCCACCAACATCATCACCCAGTGTGCTTTGCACATCACTGTCCATCAATTACACCTGTGCAAGCACAGCTGTAGGATATTTTATCTTGATTTTTTTCACATTCAGTCAGTTCCCTGTGTCGTCCCATAACACCATTGAAGTACCATTTTTGTTGTGGTGGTTTATTTGCTTTGAGACAGGATTCTCTGTGTTCCAGCTCTGGCTTTCCCGGAACTTACACTATAAACCAGGTTGACCTCAAACACACAGAATCAGCCTGCTTCTGCTTCCTGAGTGCTGGAAAGAAATGCGACACCGTTGCCCAACCAAAGAATCATTTTAATACAACTCACTTTAGGACAGATTTTTGCTAGTACATCTATTTTTTTTTTCTTTTCACACCACAGGAACATTACAAAGTCCAATGTAGCCTAACTTCTTTGGCTTTTCTTTTTTTTTTTTTCCCAAACATCAGACAATATTACAGCCTTGCTTCTATTGAGGAGTCCATCTCATTTCTGCCCAGGTAAATGTAGGTAAAGAGAAGAACATAACAAACTTTCTGACTGAAATAATTTTAACAAGTACTATAAACACAAGGCTATTCGTACTATAGGAGAACTATTCCTTATTTTTCCCCCTTTAACGGTCAAATAGTATTTTTCTCTGTTTCATAGAAAAAAATTGTTGAGAAGATATTTTCTGTCAGTTACAGCAATCATTAACACAGTAAACTCTGTCTTCTTTCTTATTTAAAAAAAAGTGATTTTTTTTAAGCCACCTAAATTACTTATGTTCTTTTAAAAAAGGAAAATGAATTTTCTGGTTCATTTTATCTAACTCTTCTTTAAGACGATGCAGGTGACAATTTCTTCATTTAAATGCTGTTTTCTCTTGAATTCTAAGATTTCTAATTTTTTATTAATTACCTAATCAATTATGGCTTTCACAATTGAATTTAGACCTAAATGGGCTTCTAAATATTATAGCAGCTGGG
Organism: Grammomys surdaster; assembly: GCF_004785775.1. Lineage (NCBI taxonomy): Eukaryota > Metazoa > Chordata > Mammalia > Rodentia > Muridae > Grammomys > Grammomys surdaster. The sequence continues at coordinate 22,644,498 of NW_021604608.1, forward strand.
AACTTCACTCGGGGTTCTCTTTTTTACCAGCATTCTATTGCTATACTGTTTTAGCCTTGTCAGTAGCTTCAGATAACATTCTAAAATAATATTAACCACCTGATCAGTCTCTGGAACTTCACACACACACCCTCCACTTGCCTACTTTATTATTCTCCCTAATCTGATATATCAGAGTCATTCATTTATATCCCCAACATATTAAATTAATAAAATTTCATGTATTAATTCCATAATTGAGATCATCAGCCTTTCTAATATCTAGTATTAAGATAAACTCATTGGACTCTTTCCAACATTATTGTATCATCAAATGTTTACTGTCATAATTATTCTATGTCAGAAATTAAAGTTTAATACAGCTCCACTGAACATCCTCATAGGGCTTCTTAATCATATTAAATCCTTCTTCTGTACAGTTTATAGAAGAAAGCCAACTGAATCAACTAACCTGGACCCTGGGAGCTCAGAGACGGAGCCACCAACCAAAGAGCATACAAAGGTTGGAACAAGAACCACAGCACATATGCAGCAGGCATGCAGCTCAGTCATTGCGTGGGTCCCTCAACAACTGGAACAGAGGCACTTCCTAAAGCTATAAAACCTGACTGTGGCATCCATTACCCATAAGGCTGCCTTGTCTGGACTCAGTGGTAGAAGATGTGGCTAATCTCTCAGAAATTTTTGTGCAAGGATATGGAGAATACACAGGGGGCCCTACCCTCCCAAAGGAGAAGGGAAAGGGGTGAGGGGGAAACCAGGAAGAGGCAGCATTTGGGATGATGATAAATAAATTAATTAAATTATAAATAAATATTTTTTAAAAATCCCTTGGGTTGAGATTGACGACTCATGAGAAGATGTTGAGAAAATGACTCCTAGTGTCTTGTACTTTTGATAATGTAATTCCAAGACCAACAACATGAGTCACTGTGACTAACACCTCATTTTGTGTTGTGCACAGCACACATTAAGTAACAATCACTGTGATATACATGTATTTCTGTTTTTATTAGGAACCTCTTGCCCTGTGAACTCCATGCTGTAAAATTCTTACCTCTTACAACTATCAAGGTCACTTGTAAAGGACAGAGCTTGTGTGATACTTAGAGTTCCAGAGGTTTAGAGTTTAGGCCCATCATGACAGGGAGCAGGGTAGCAGATAGGCAGGGCGCTGGAGCAGTCAGTAGTTGAGATCACACATCTGGATCCGTAAGCATGAGACAGAGAGACATAAAGAATGACTTTGGTCTCTTGCTACTTCAAAGTATAACTCCTCCAACAAGGCCATACTTCCTAACAATTAGTTCCACCAGATGGGAAACTAGTATTTAAACATATGAGCCCATGGAGTCAGATTCATTTAAATAACTATATTTTCATAATAAATAAAAATCACAGCACTATATTTCCACTTATTCAAATACTCCTGTGAAAAGTTAATTAATTGGTTAAGTACTTTCATAGAATACCTCATCATTTATGTCATTTTTCATTAAGTAAACTCACAATCATTTAATGAGCTTTATTTTTATTTTAGCAAAAGAATAATTATGTTGATGATTCTATTACTTCCTGTTATGAGATAACTCTTTTTATGATATAGGGTTGTGTTAATTTCATTAGCCACTTATAAAATTCGATAATTCTAAACCAACAATTTTCCAATGTTTCCACCCACCTTGTATGGATAAATAATGCTATGTGAGCTAATGATAACAATATTTTTAAAAGCAACTTTGCTCCAAATGCAGTATGTATTTATGTCCATTTGGCTGCAAAATTTAAATTACAACTTATTTAGGCATAAACACATCTTAAGGAGAAGCTATATTCTCTACCTTCATTGTATATCCCTTGGTTTAATCATTTTCCTCAGTCTTTTATTTGCAAATATTTTAAGTTTTTATAGTTGCGCATATATGCCACTTCTCTTCCCTCAAGTATTATTTTATGAAATTTTCAATTTGTTTTTTATATACTTCATGTGTGTTCAGCCTTCTTAAATACTTTTCTAACCCCCAAAGAACTTTATATATTTTACATTTTATTCCCCATATCACTCTATCCTGACTATTCAAGTAAAATTATCATCTAAATTTCTATGTTGTCTCAAGATGATTTTAGTAAGACATATCAAAGAGGTTATCCATAGCCTCACAAGTAGACTAGTATATCTTTACACATGGGATATTTTTGTGACTTAGGCTCTATAAATGATTTATTTTGTGGGAACATTTTAGTTAGTGGAAGAGTATGATGAAATTCATAAGGTAAACAATAAAAGATAATAGAACAATGTTCTCCCTTCATCTTTTATATGAGTAGAAATCAGGACTGTTTGGACAACCACAATGAAATGGCAAGCCATCGTATGATTGGGTGGGTGAACATTAAAACCACTAATTGTGACTTGAAAGGCAATTGATATACATAACTTCTAGTATAGTCAAATGTAATCATATTTCTATCTGAAGATTTTTACCCATTTGCTATTGTCTAGTTTTATGATCATGTGAAATTCATAAACAAAAAACATATTCTTTCTGCAACATACAAACACTACATATGCGTATGTGTTGACACATGTGTGTGCGTACACACACACACACACACACACTACAAGTAAATAATTCCCAGTGTTGCTTTCTAAGACTCTTTAGTGCTGTAGAATTTTATGTATAACAACTTCACTTTCTTGAATGCATTGTTCGACATAATCCCCTCTTCCTATGAAGTCTGCATTAGCTTCAGTTAAACAGATGAAGACCAGGGGAGAATCTGAAACACAGATCATTGGAGAAATGATGCCAGCCCTTCCTGGTCACTTCAGGCAGGGAGATATTAAATTACAAAATGTGCCTTAGACTGTTCCATTCTAACTTCTTAGCTAACAGTCGTCCTACATTAAAGAGTTTAGAAGATCATATATAAATTTTGATATTGTCATAAGGTTTTAATTTTCTACTACTGGTTTGTCAAAACTTCATAGATTCTTTATAATCAATACTGTTATTTTTCCTGAACACACACATGCACACGCACACGCACACGCGCACGCGAACGCGCACGCGCATGCGCGCACACACACACACACACACACACACACACATTCTGATTAGGATTATATAGTTTCTGGTATTATAACTTGACTTTGTATACATTTTTTTTTGTATTCTGGGTTGTACTATTTTCTCCAAAGATGGATGAGTTCCTAGGAAAAAGACAGCTGATTTCTCCCATATCAAATTTCCTCTGTGACCTGGTCATCTTTATGTTATTTTCAGAATCCAGTTATTTATCCATAAACCCACGTTTCCCATTTTCCCTTCTTTAGATTATATTAGCTTTTGTTTTGTTTTTGTTTGTTTGTGGTTCTTTTGATTTTTTTTTAATTTTTGTTTTTATTGGATATTTTCTTTATTTACATTTCAAATGTTATCCCCTTTCCCAGTTTCCCCCTAGAAATTCCCTCTCCCCCGATTCTATGAGGGTGTTCCCCCACACACCTACTCTTTCCTCCCTGCCCTGGCATTCCCCTAAACTGGGGCATCAAGCCTTCACAGTACCAAGGGCCTTTCCTCCTATTGATGCCCCACAAGGCCATCCTTTGCTACACATGCAGCTGGAGCAATGGGTCCCTCCATGTGTACTCCTTGGTTGGTGGTGTAGTACCTAGGAGCTCTCGGGCATCTGGTTGGTTGATATGGTTGTTCTTCCTATGGAGTTGCAAACTCCTTCATTTCCTTCAGTCTTTTCTCTAACTCCTCCATTGGGGACTCCATGCTCAGGCCAATGGTTGGCTGCAAGCATCCACTTCTGTATTTGTCAGGCTCTGGCAGAGACTCTCAGTCGACAGCTATATCAGGCTCCTGTCAGCAAGCACTTCTTGGCACCCACAATACTGTCTGGGTTTGGTGACTGTATATGGGATGGATCACCAGGGGGGCAGTCTTTGAATGTCCTTTCTTTCAGTCTCTGCTCCACACTTTGTCTCCATATTTGCTCCCATGAGTATTTTGTTCTCCTTTCTAAGAAGGACTGAAGAACCTACACTTTGGTCTTCCTTCTTCTTGAGCTTCAGATGATTTGTGAATTGTATCTTGGGTATTCCTAGCATTTGGATTAATATCCAGTTATCAGTGAGTGCATACCATGTGTGTTCTTTTGTGATTGAGTTATCTCACTCAGGATGTCATTTTCTAGTCCCATCCATTTACCTAAGAATTTTATGAAGTCATTATTTTTAATAGTTGAGTAGCACTCCATTATGTAAATGTACATTTTCTGTATCTATTCTTCTATTGAAGAACATCTGGGTTCTTTCCAGCTTCTGGCTGTTATAAATAAGGTTGCTATGAACATAGTGGAGCATGTGTCCTTGTTATACGTTGGAGAATCTTTTTAGTATATGCCCTGGAGTGGTATAGCTGGGTCTTCAGGTAATATTATGTCCAATTTTCTGAGGAAGCACCAGACTGATTTCGAGAGTGGTTTTACCAGCTTGTAATCCCACCAGCAATGGAGAAGTGTTTCTCTTTTGCCACATTATGGCTAATATCTGCTGTCACCTAAGTTTTTGATGTTAGCCATTAGCAAAGGAGGAAATTCTAACAGTCAAATGTAAGTGGAAACCTTGTAGAATGCTGAATACTGTATTTTTCTTCTCTCATACAATCCATCCTTTCACAGTTTCCTTTCCCTCAACTCATCCCAGTTCCCTCCACCTCTCTTCTCCTGCGTTTTGTTTTTATATTCTTTCAAACATCAGCTACCAACATCAGAGACATGTGGAATAAAAATGACAGCTGCTGAATATCACAGCAGAATGAGTTGGAAGAAGTCTAGCTTTATAAAAATTACTTTTATTTGTGTGTATTGGTAGTGTTGGTAGGTGTGTTTATGTGTGTATGTGTGTGTGCATGTACATTCGTGTATGTGTGTGTGTGTGTACCTATTAACACTAAGAGCACAGCATCTTCCTCTTGTAACATGTGGGCCTCAGGGCCTCGGGGATCAAACTCTGGTGATCAGGGTGGGAGGTGAGAGCCTTTACTCACTGAGCCATCGCATTGGCTCTCAGTCAGTTTTTTAAGCCTTGAAACGTAAGTCGCTAATGTTTATTTTGTAGCATTATAACTCTGGAATTAGGATATACTACCTTGCAGATTAGTTCCAGTACAATTTATAAATATACCCATTGTACTTTCTTTTGACTCTTTAGGCACATCAGTTTTCAAAAAAAATGTTGTAAGTTATTAGTCATAAAAATAAATACCCTAGGATCTAATGCAATTAAATTGATAAGCTGAAAAATGTACTTTAGAAGTCAGTTTGGGACTAGTGTGGGTGGTATTTCACTTAGTTGCTTGAAGAGATGTTATTAATTTGATCTCCACTTAGTCAGAATTTATGATAATTTGAGAATTCAGCATTATCTAGGGAAAAGGGCTGTGATTTAACATTAACAATATAAACATAGTTAACAGATTTTGATGCATCATTTTAAATGTAAACATAGATACACTAATTTTTAATTTCCCACATCTGCTAATATCAAGTCCCCAAACACCCAATTTAGGCAGTGTTTGTTTATGCTCAAGTTGCTTTGTGGCTTCCATAGGAAGAATGTTCCCTTTCTTATGAAATAGTCCCTAATGAAAATATTTTATCACTGTAGAACATTTAACTTGAAGGCAGAGACAAGTACAGAAAAAAAGTCATAAATTTTATCTACTTATCAAGATAAGTCTTTTGAGTGAAGCATAATCTGCGACATGAAAACTCCATGCAAAATACCTGCATAATAGCAGTGGATTGCATCATCTCTTCTCTCCATAGTTAGGTATGTGCTTAGGAGTCAGTGAACAGAACCTCACTAGGTTTTATCAAGATTGTAAGTAGATTTGCAAGCTGTCTCAGTTACTTCATTTTTGTGAACATGGACTAAAAGTATTATCACATATTATAAAAAACTTGTGAATGTTTATTAACAGAAACCTTTATATATTTCCAAACTTTGGACTCATTCATACTATACTGATTGAAATAAAACAGGTGTAGTTCTGTTGTGGTAATTATTTAAAATGACCTTTGGCTCAAGCTGACTATCTAAGCTGCAGCAGCTCTGCCTAGCACAGCTGCCGTGTTTCTCGGCCCGAGGCCACATGCATGCTGCAGCTAGAACCGGCCAGCCAGAAACACTAGCCCTGCCACCCACTAGATGCCAGCGTGAGAGATGGCTCTGCCTATCTTCCATGCTGTCTCCACAAGGCAAGGCATTGCTCAGACCATTCTGCCATCCATGTGGGTCCAGTAAGAGAATGAGACTCTAATTCTTATAGATTAATCAAAGACTTTATATGTTTGATAATGATTAATAACAGGATGCCCATATAAAGAGAGTTGTATCCCAATTAGTTAACCTAATTATAAGTTTATAAGTTGTTCCCCACAAGTGCTCTCCATACCTGTGTGGTTCTCCATCCTCCTACATCTCTGCCCTCTATAGCTCCTCCTCTTCCTTTTTTCTTCCTCTCCTAACTCCTCCTCTTCCTCTCCTTACTCCTCCCATATTAGCTCCTCCTACATAGTTCCATGAGGCATCCTGTCTGCATATATATATATATATATATATATATATATATATATATATATATATCGACTATCCATGTTTTTTTGACTTGCATAACTTTATAGGGTTGAAAACAGTCATCATTTCAGATCAACAAAATACTAAGATGCAGAAAATGCATGTCCTATGTGATGTATAGTTGGTAATATTGCTTGTAAGCTTGACTTAACCAAAAAAAAAAATGCTTTGAAAACTTCAAAACACAAATAATGGATTTTTCTTGAAAGTTGTTTTCAGAGGTGATTGACGTACAGATCAGAAAACTGAGGCAGAGCAGTATACCATGAATACCATGTGATATAGTCCTATAGCTTCAGTGCAGGTATGGAAACAGGAGATAAAGGAGAAGCATGTGTGGATGAAAACATGATTCTATTTGTACAGGTACAGATTTGTTGTTGAGAGGCCGTGGACATGAGACTCTTTATCAGTTTGTCAGCCTGGAATGTAAACACAACATCTACAGTCGAGGGAGCATGTTGGCCCTTAGTATTAGACTGAAACTGCCTTTGCCCTTCTCGTTTGGAGGTCCCAGATCCTTTGCTGAAAAGCTTGTTACTTTCTCCAAATCGTCTAATAGGCCTTATGCCATTATGCCCCATTTAATGGTTTAAACTAATCAAACAACACACTGGTAATCTACATGGTCTACTGGTTTTCCTCCTTATGAAGTGCAGACAGACATACTATGGTAACTATTATGTAAGAAAGAAGAAGATGATTATCATTTATTGTCAGATTTCCTTATACACAGAAAATAGTGATAAAATTAGTTTCTTGTTTTTTCCCTTTTTTATTGGATATTTTCTTTATTTACATTTCAAATGTTATCCGTTTCCTGGTTCACCACCCCCTTGCAGAAACTCCCTATCCCATTCCCCCTAGCCCTGCTTCTATGAGGGTGCTTCCCCACCCACTCACCCACTCCTGCCTCCTCACTCTGGCATTCCTGTACACTGGGTCATCAAGCCTTCACAGGACCAAGGTCTCTCTTCCCACTCATGCCCAACAAAGCCATCGTCTGCTACATATGCAGCTGGAGCCATGGGTCCTTCCATGGGTCCCTCTTTGGTTAGTGGTATGAGGGTCTGGTTGGCATCCACAATAGTGTCTGGGAGAGAGAGAGAGAGAGAGAGAGAGAGGGAGGGAGAGGAAGGGAGGAAGGGAGGGAGGGGGGGAGGGAGGGAGGGAGGGAGGGAGGGAGGGAGGGAGGAAGGAAGGAAGGAAGGAAGGAAGGAAGGAAGGAAGGAAGGAAGGAAGGAAGGGAAAGAAATACCAAGCACGGGGACAAGTGAAGCTGACTTCTACTCTTAACCATATAGTCAAAATAGTTGAAAGGCCTACATATAAGAGTTGAAAATCAGTTAATAAAAGGAAGACTTTTTAAGATACAAGGCATTTGCATGTAAAGTATTTCTCCAAGAAGCAAAGACCACCTACCAAAATCACCAGTAACATAAACAAGAAGCCTGTTTTGAGTTGTTGGTTGGGACAGTCCAAGTCTGTCTATTGCTGTTGCCCTTGGCCGTCAAGCCCCAAAGATGGAAGTTAAGTGTGAATTGCTGAAGACACCGTGGACCTCAGAAACAGAGCCTAGAAACTAGAGATGTCTCTGAACTGAATACATTCTCCCTCAACACCAGTTTTCATGATACCCTGCTGCAGGGATTTATACGGATACATACAATCAAGACAGTCAGAGAGGAGGAAGAGGACTAGCTGTGGGGAGGGGAGAGTTAATGAGGTCACGGGGAGCATGTGAATTAATAAGTATTTATGAAGGCTGTTACTACTGAACACAGTGCAGTAAGAAATTTATGAAACAAGTAATTTCAAATTTCTTTTTCTTGATGATTAACTTTCCACCTTAATCTTGCACAGACCAATAAACTTTAAAAGGCTGTGCAACCTTCATCAGTTTAACACCTCTGCTTGCTAACAACTATACAAAGGCTTGATATGGAAGGAAAGTTGTACTTTAATTGTCCAACTGAAGCAGAGAATTTGTTACATATTTTACTTGTGTACTTTATTCCTTTGCCTCTTCTGTAGGGAATTAACTAGAATGTAATGAATGCACATCTGATATCTGACATGTGAATAACATCAAAGCTGTCACTTAGGTAGGCATCCAGCATGTTGTTAAATGTTAAAGTGTTGATCGCACATTTTATTGATAAAAATACATTGAAAAGGTGAAACCTCAGACATTTAAGAAATTCACTTCAGTGCTGGAACCTTACCAGACATTGCTGTACCTAAAATCAGTCATTCCTGTTCTTCTTTTGAAAAAAAAAAATGTAACCCTTCTTTCAAATTTCAGAGTTTTAAATATAGGCAAGCCAAAGTCATGATCCCAAAACCTCTATATATGATTTCTTAACACCTGCAGCTATTTCTCTACAACAGGAACTACAAATACTCTATTATTGTGTTTATACTGCTCATTAGTCTTCATTGTGTATTCCTCATATAGATTCACATCAGTAGCAAAATGCTACTCTCCTGCATTGGAACAACGGAATACCTTGATCCAAGTCTAGAAATATGCTAAAGCCATCCAAGTTTAGAATTAGTGTTTGATCTAAGATTAGGTACAAGGTAAACCCTGTTCTACTCAGTCATAGGCTGCTTCTTATCTGCAAAATGAAATCTGAATCCACATTCATACACTTATCCTGATATTTAAGAAACATTTTTTTTTTCAGAGAAAAAAGTGGCAGTATGTTTAGCCATATTTAGACAAACTTTGCAAGCTTGGAGAATTGCAATATCACCATTTTGTGGATGGAGTACACAGAATTTCCCTTGCTTATCTTTAAGAAATTCAATATACAACAGTAGTTTGTGAAATATGTCACAAAATTAATGATGTGTTTTCTATTTATTGTAAATGCACATACAACCACTAGTTAGAATAGATAAATTTACAAATTATCACGTTGAACAAATTTGGATTTAAAAGAAAACTTTTACATTTACTGCTTCTGGTACTGAACAGGTTAACTGACATTTGCAGTTTTCCATATTATTGCAGGCAAATGTATTGTTAACACCCATTTGTTGGAAGATGTTTTTGGAGGTAAATAGAGGAATAAAAATCTTGGATAATTAATCAAACAGACCAACAAATTAGTACTGGTCTTCAAGACTTAGGGACTCTACTAAGTTCCATTTTGAGTATAGTAGCCAAAAGAACAAAATAAATTCAAAGGTGTTTTACTCCACACAAGCTTAACAACCATTCAAATTGTTCATAATCCTTCAACTTTTAATCTGTTCAATAAAAGCTTATCATTTAATGTAAATTCTTTTTGTTTACTTCAGCAGAGTCATTTCCAAGAGTGCACATGATACAGATAAGGACAGGGTAATGAGACAACCATTCATACAGTGTTTACGCCCCATGATCAGTCTTTGTGCCTTTGTACACTTAAGGGATTGTTTCGATTATTTCTGTAAGAATTAAGTAAATACAAAGAAAAAAATAAAAAGTGAAATAAAAATCCTTGGCCAAATTTCTCACTGGTGTCCACAATAGAAGCCTATATTGCTTAGCAACCAAAATGCTATGAGTCTAGACACAATGAATTCGAATTAAAACCTAATCCCCTTTTAGTAAGGCAACAGTTTAGCCAGCCTTTCCCTGCTACATACCATCCAGCATTTTTCTAAGGGGCTCTATCTTTGTTACAGATACACCTTTTTCAGCATCCCACAAAGTTCAATTTAAAATGTGTAGGAACCTCTGTGCATCCATGGCCTTTCTCCAAGGCTCTGAATACTGTTTTCTGCTTTCTTTCATGTACGAAAATTAATCATTTTGGGAGGATTAAAGCTTTTTTTTTTTTTTGGCAGGAAGCCAGATTCTATTCCCGGCTCCATGTTTAGCACAATATTAGAGAGGAGGGAAAATTTTGTGAGCTTGTGCATTTTAAAATCCAGTTTCTAATTCTACTGAAATATTTCTGGATTTTCCATTTCTGTTCAGCCTAACGTTGGATCTTGGAAAACTCCAACTTACTTGAATTTTTAGCCATGCATTTCTGAGACATTCATGATGGCAGTAGCAAACAGAACTACCTACTGAAGTACTCATAGCATAGTAGACTTTAAAACAACAAAGGATTTTGCTACAAGTCTTTCCCTCTCGCAGGTTAATCAGTTTGGAGCTTTGGAATAAGTAGATACAACACTAGAAGTTCTTGGATCAAGAATAACACTAATTTCTTTGTGAAAGACATTCCTAGTTTTGAGCAGCGTAATCACAAAAGGCATAATTCTTTCTTGAAATCCTTCAGGATCCTAAAATTAATTGAAATTAAACCTGTTGTTAGTAGTCATCAGTGTAGTAATTACGTCTTTTATTATCATTACTATTATTAGATATTTTCTTTATTTATGTTTCAATTGATTTGCCCTTTCCAGGTCTTCCCTTTGGAAACATCCTATCCCATCCTCCCTCCCCATGATTCTATGATGGTTCTCCCCCACCGACCCACCCACTTCTGCCTCACAGCCCTAGCATTCCCCTACACTGGGGCATCAAGCCTTCACAGGACCAAAGGCCTCCTCTCCCATTGATTCCAGATAAAGCATTCTTCTGTTACTAATGCAGCTGGAGCCATGGGTCCCTCCATGTATATTCTTTGGTTCATGGTCCAGTCCCTAGGAGCTCTGGGGAGTCTGGCCTGTTGATCAATGTGGCTGCAAACCACTTCAGCTCCTTCAGTCCCTTCTCCAACTCCTCCATCAGGACCCCGCACCCAGTCCAATGGTTGGCTGTTCTGTATTTGTCAGGCTCTGACAAAGACTCTCAGGAGACAGTCATATCAGGCTCTTGTCAGCAAGCACTTCCCAGCATCTACAATAGTGTCCAGGTTCGGTGACTGTATATGGGAAGGATGCTCATGTGGGGCAGTCTCTGGATGGCATTAAGTCTTAAATCAGGCTAAAACCATTTCTGAAAAAAGAAGTTAAGATAGTATCAACTCAATAAATGCTAAATACTATATGCACCAATGTTTTCCTGGACATTGACAGAAAGCTTAGGACATTTAAAAATTTCATACATTCATAAATATTTCCAATGTATATATATATTCTTGTACATGCTTATATATACAGACTTCATATATAGTATATATGTATGTGGTATAAATGCATATCAATATTCTGTTTATCTTCATGTTAACTACTTATATTTGTAAGAGATTTTAGTATGTCCTTAACTTAAAGCTTAGGTAAAAGTTTACTTCCCCAATAAATATTTTGGAAGATAACTTTCATAAGTTAATTGTCTTTGGATTAAATTTTACATAGCCACAAGTTAAATCCACACATCAATTTCAAAATATGAACCAGAAAACTCTTGATCCAGTGTTTAATGGGTAATACAATCAAATCAAAAGGATGATACCTGACTTGGTTGAGTATGAAATTCTTTCATCAGTATAAAAGATAGAGAAGATCCTCTGGAGTTGTATTGTTTGAATCATACTTCCTAAGTTTTGTCTAACCTGTTTTAGTTCATAATCCATGCTTATCAAGATGCTAGGTTTGAAAAGAAATGATTTTAAGTAATTCACATAATCATATAGCTGATGATTTTTATGTATTGGAGCCATAATAAAATAGTAATTCTTAATTTTGTCAAAAAGTAATCATGTATTTATTCTGAAACTAGCAAGTTGCTCACAGCATACGTAGTCATTTTGTAGATCTTGGTACTTTAAGATTGTATCTTCAGTTGAGATGGTATTCTTTAGTAATGAACACTACTCTCCCTCCCCATTATCAAGACAATAGTACGTGACAAAGGAATTTTGTTCAAGTTCAGAAAATAGAGCAATGTTCTCAGCCCTCTACTTGTATTGATACCCTCATTTACTTCAGGCTTTGACAAGCTGACTTTTTTTTAAAAAATAATCAATAAATTAACATTACAAATGCTGTTCTCTCTTCTTCTAGAGTTCCTCCCTCATTCTACTTCCCTTCACATTTAAAAGGGCAGTATCACCATAAGCCCTCACCACGCGACATCAAGTCTCTACAGGATTAAATACATCTTCTCCCACTAAGGCCACATATGGCATCCCTCTGCCACATATGTGTTGGGGGCCTTGGACCATCCTGTGTATGCTATTTGATTAGTGGGTTGTCTCTGGGAGCTCCCAATGGTCCCAGTTAGTTTATACTGTTGGTCTTCCTGTGGGGTTGTCATCTCCTTTAGAGCCTTCATTTCTTCCCCTAACTTTTTCATAAGGGTCCCTGACCTGTATCTAATGTTTGTCTTTGGGCATGTGCTTCTGTCTCAGTCAAATGCGGGGTAGAGCCTCTCGGAAGGCTGTTATACTCCTGTCTGCAAGCACAACATAGCCTCAATAGGGTGAGGGATTGTTGGCTACCCATGGGTCTCAAAATGAGCCAGTCATTGGTTGGCCATTCCTTCAATATTTTCTTCATCTTTTGTCCTGTATTTTTTTTTAAAGGATAAATTTTTGACCATAAGTTTGTAGGTGGGTTGATATCCCCATTCATCTGACAGGGGGCCAAAATCATATATATATATATATATATATATATATATATATATATATGTGTGTGTGTGTGTGTGTGTGTGTGTGTGTGTGTGTGTGTGTGTATGTGTGTGTATGTGTGTGTATGTATGTATATGTATATGATGTATATGTATATATGTATATTTTTTTCAAGATCTTAGATTCCTCCTTCTGGTCTGGCCCAGAGTGCTTAGCATATCCCGGGCAGCTGCTCTCACAAAAACCACAGGAAGTGGGCCTCCCAGGAGCCCTAACCTGGGCAGCACCTTAGGTAAGGAGACAGCAACACTCGCCCCAAACAGGGAGTAACTGGGACCCACTAGGACCCAGGAGTTCACTCCTGGCCCGGAGCACTGGTTCCTTCCAGTCTGGGCCCCAGCACTGAGCAGATATTGGACCCCAGCTCTAACCCTAGTAGTAACACCCACCACACACAGCTCTGAAACAACCAAGATAATAGAAAAGACAGGCTCCAGTAAGAGACAGGGCAGGTAGCACTAAGGTGATGCAGATGGCATAAGGCAAGCACAAGAACATAAGCATCAGCAACCCAGGGTACTTGGCATCATTAGAACCTAGTTCTCCCACACTAGAAAGTCCTTAATTCCCCATATCACCAGGAAAGCAAGATTCAGATTTAAAATCACTTCTGATGATGATGATAGAGAACTTTAAGAAGGACCTAAATAACACTCTCAAAGAATTTGAGAACACAGGTAAACAAGTAGAAGCCCTTAAAGAGGAAACACAAAAGTACCTTAAAGAATTACAAGAGAACACAACCAAACAGGTGAAGGAATTGAACAAATTCATCCAGGACATAAAAATGGAAGTAGAAACAATAAAGAAATCAAAAAGGGAGACTACTACCCTGGAGATAGAAAATCTAGGAAATAAATCAGGAGTCATAGATGCAAGTATCACCAACAGAATACAAGAGATAGAAGAGAGAATCTCAGGTGCAGAAGATACCATAGAAAATATTGACACAACTGTCAAAGAAAACGCAAAATGCAAAAAGTTCTTAACACAAAACATCCAGGAAATCCTGATGACACAATGAAAAGACCAAATCTAAGAATAATAGGCATAGACGAGAGTGAAGATTCGCAACTTAAAGGGCCAATAAATATTTTCACCAAAATTATAGAAGAAAATTTCCCTAACCTAAAGAACGAGACGCCCATAAACATACAAGAAGCCTACAGAATGCCAAACAGACTAGATCAGAAATACCTTCCATCACATAATAATCAAAACACCAAATACACAAAACAAAGAAAGAATATTAAAAGCAGTAAGGGTAAAAGGCCAAGTAACATATAAAGGCAGACCTCTAAGAATTACACCAGACTTCTCACCAGAGACTATAAAAGCCAGAAGGTCCTGGACTGACATCATACAGACCCTAAGAGAACAAAAATGCCAATCCACGCTACTATACCCAGCAAAACTCTCAATTACTGTAGATGGAGAAACCAACATATTCCATGACAAAACTAAATTTACACAGTATCCTTCCACAAATCCGGCATTACAAAGGATATTAGCAGGAAAACTCCAATACAAGGAGGGAAATTATACCCTAGACAGAGCATGAAAGTAACCCTCCTCCAACAAATCCAAATGAAGATAGCCATACAAAGATAATTCCACGTCTAATAACAAAAATAACAGGAACCAACAATCACTGTTCCTTGACATCTCTTAACACCAATGGACTCAATTCCTCAATAAAAAGACATAGACTAATGGACTGGATATGTAGATAGGACCCAGCATTTTGCTGCATACAGGAAACCCACCTCAGTGACAAAGACAGACACTGCCTTAGAGTAAAAGTCTGGAAAACAATTTTTCAAGCAAATGGCCCCAAGAAACAAGCTGGAGTAGTCATTCTAAAACTGCCAGCCCGAGAACACAAAGGGATAGACTCATGGATCCACCTGTATAGGTAGTTGAGGGTGGCCTTGTCAGGCATCAGTGGAAGTGGAGGGCATTGGAACACAATAGTTTGGACCCCCTAGTGTTGGGGAATTTGAGAGCAGGGAGGTGGGAATGGGAGGATGGTGGGAGCACACTCTCATAGAAACTCCCAGAATTATATGAATTAGATATGATAGAGACAGGCCACCAGAAGACTAGATTCCAGAATTCAAACAAAAAATATCTTGATACCAAAATTTGTTTTGAGAATTTTATATTGCAGAATACACAGCCTTGGTGTATCTACTCATCAAGCAAGCTGAGTAGACCTGCTCAAACCTCTGATGTCCTGGAATCTCAGCTAAATGCAGTGAAGAGACAGATGCCAGAGGCTTAGCAATTTACTCTTCCCCCTGCCCCTCTTCTAATATCTCAACACCCATAATCAGCTTGAAGAAGCTAATGAAGAGTCGGTGCCCCTAATCCCTAGGCTTGGGGACTGAGGTGGTTAATATTGGGCTGTCTTTCTAGGAGAAAGTAGTGGTTTTGTTGGAACAGGGAGAAATAGCTAGGATTTATTGCATAGCCATAACATATTAGTAGAAATAATCGTTAGTAAGCTGAAGTTATGATTTCTTAAAAGGTACAAAATTTATTTTGATTTCAAATTTAAGGTTTTCATTAGTACGGGTTTCTTATTGATATAGAAGTAAGATTAATATTGTTACTCTCATAGGCATTGTGTCTATATATCACATTTAGGAATACAAGGCTTATGCCTAGTCCGTCTTTAACTTTTTTTTAACTAATTTGAGATAGTTAGCCTGTGAGTTAAGGGCCTATAGCAAATTCATGGCTCTGAGTTTATTGTTAGGGTGTTTTCTATATTTTATTTAGAAATAGCTGAGAGGAGTTAACAGACAACAGTCCAGATTGCCTTACATGGATAGTTGGTTTTCAAAACGTCAGAAGTCCACAGAATTGACATTACAAACATTTCTGCAATAAGGTTCATTTTGATTAGAGACTTATCTGCTCCTATCAGCTTCCTGTCTTGGATTCTAAGAAGAAATTGAACATCTTTGGAGTTACTCCAGTTGTGGTGAGATAGCCAGTAGGCAAGAATGGCCTCTTTTCATCTACAGACAAATTACTGTCCTGAAAAGAACACACTTGTGGAATAGTTGACTGATTATATCTGCCAAGACAGGGTAATCAGCCCTTAATAATTCTGCAGCAGTAGGTCTGTCAGATGATCCTGGGCCAGAAGGCTGAAGATTGGATGCTCCAGTGTTTTGTAGTATAAGGACTGTCCAAGTGTTCAGCAGTCTCTATAAATTGGCTAAGTTTTAGAAGCTATGCTTTGTGCTTACCATAATTTCAGTTAATTCAGTCATTCTGGATTTCTGACGGGGTTGAAGACTTATAGTTTCATAGCCAATCCCCGATATTTACTTTGAGAGAAAAGACTTGAGAGGAAGGTTTTCAGCTGACATTAATTCTAAACCCAAGAAAAAAGCCAGGTTCAGAACTAAGTCTTTTAGTTAAGAGATGACAGAGGTTCTGGTTAGTCAACAAAATCATGTACTGGGTATTAGGTCTTTCTTGTACCTTATTGATACAAATTTATATAGTTACGCTCTAATTGTATTTTGAGAGAAAAGTTTTATCTTAACAGGAAGGGTGATATGTAGGAGGAGCAATGGTGGGAGGAGTAAGGAGAAGAAGAGGAGGAGTAAGGAGAGGAAGAGGAGCTAGGAGACGAAGGGGAGAGGGGAACATGGAGACTGTCTCTGCCAGTCAAAGATAGTTGGTATATCTAGGTTGGGTATTGGACTACACTTCTGATTGTATGGTTATCTTGTTATTGATTAGCATTTTAAACAAAATAAATAAAAATAAATTAAAAAAAGATCTTAGACTCCATACAATCTGAGAAAACCCCAAATAACACAATTTAAAAATGGGATACAGAACTAAACAGAAATTTCTCAATAGAGGAATCTTGAAAGGCCCAGAAGCACTTGAAAAGATGTGCAATTTCTTTAGACATCAGGGAAATGCAAATAAAAATGACCCTGAGATTCCACCTTATACCAATCAAAATGACAAGATCAAAAACTCAAGTGACAGCACATGATGGCAAGGATGTAGTGAAAGAGGAATACTCCTCCATTGCTGGTGGGATTGCAAACTTTAAAACCACTCTGGATATCAATATTAAAGTTTTTCAGAAAATTAGAAATAGTTCTACCTGAATAGTTCTACTGCTCCTGGGAAATACCCAAAAGATGATCCACCATATCACAGGGACACATGCTCTACATGTGATCAATATAGGAACAGTTATCTTTAAGAGTAAATATTAAAGACCCAAACAGGGACACATTCATAAGAGGCTCAGTACTCTGTAAGAAGGGCAGGCTAGCAATGTCTAATTATGGTTATCAAAATGCATGTTGTTTTCCCATTGCCTGATTTTCTACTGTGTTTTCTTTCCTTACCATATTACATGGAATTGACTGTTTATTTTGATCATTAATAAGCTATAGTTTCTACTCAGATGAACATAGCTCTTGGTGACTACACTACCATAGACATCACCATGACTTCTGGCTGCTACACAGACCACAGACACCCATATGGCCATAAGTAAAAAAACAGATTGTCACATGTGTCCATGGTAACGTCTAGGTTTATGTTGCTGCTGAGGGCCTTGTCTGCATCTGTGGTCCTATTGCAACAGGAAGCCATGTTTATTGTCTCTGCTATTTACAGAAACTCTGTGGAGCACCATAATGTATGCTCCCATTGACTGTGAAAAGCACAAAGGCTACCATTGCTGTGATTGATGCTAAGATGACAGCTGAGACAGAGAGACACGGAAGGTTTCTATGACAACCCCTAACGTTTAATTCTACGCCAAAAATGTAAGAGCCTAGACAGAAAGCCACCTGAAAACACCCTTAAATAGTGTGATGGGATGCAGAAGTGTAATTTTCCACAATTGAAGGCTTCTGACAGAGGTTTTGGTGGAGAAAGACTCAATTCTATTTAAGGTGTAGGCCACTGAGAGTTCGACCATGTACTAGTGAGTATATAGATAACACAGCTTGAAATATTTTTTCATCTTATTTTTATTTTTATTTTTTTTGTGTGTGTGGTGGAAGACACAAGGTGGAGGTGGACATGGGACATTTGGGAAGTAAATGTGATCAGGTTGCTTGATATGAAACTCCCAGACAATCAAGAAAAATATTATGCTGGACAAAAATTATGGTTTGCAGTATACTGCATATTCTTTATAATCTATTAGCCTGTTAAAATTATCAAGTAGATTCAATATTGTTCATTATAAAGTAATAAACATGATTTTAGACAACACTTATGACTTCCAAAATTGTGTAGTTGCTAACATGTTGATTAATGATTATTTTGTAACTTTATTAGTGAACAATGATACTCAAACAGAAAGCAGAGTTTTAGGATTTTTAAGACCAAAATCTCTGAAATTTGTAAAGTTTAAAATTTATAAAAAGGTAAGTTCCAGTGAATCTTCAAACATAAAAGTCTGAATTTAAATGAGCCCTTGAAAAATAGATTGCCTAAGTTGTAGAAAACAGCATCAGAGATTGCATTTATATGCCATTTTAAAGTTCCACCTGTTCATGGAAGAAGAATGTCTGGAAGTAATGAATCAACATCATGCACATTTATGTGGCAGGATGGGAAATGGAATTCAGATCAAACGTCTCTGAAGGATAAAATTTAAAAACAAATGAAGTTTTGACACTGAAGGGTGCACTGTAGCCTATCTTTGAATTCCTATATACACACTGAGTCACGGTGTATGACTTTGTTTGTTCCTGGTGCCTTTAACTATCCTGAAATGGAATAAGGGATGGTATGAAAAGAGATTATGATAATCCCATGGATGCTCAGCCCTATTTTGAAAATGAATACACTTGTGCAAATTTTCATTAATCTCAGTTATAATTTCTAAATCCTGGAGGATTTGGAAATCATTCTTCCCAATCTATTTTTAAGGGGAATTGTTACTCAACATATTTTGAGTATACACTTTAAAATCTGGTTTGACTGAGTCCCAGAATTTACCTACATATGTTTATTTTTTTCTAATTCATATCTAATTACATATTTAGCTCCATATTTCATTTTCCCAACTATGAAAATGAACAGTTCTGAGTGAATACTAACACCTGCATTCCATACTGTAAAATATTTTTTAAAAACTTAGAAGAGTACTGTTACAATGGCAAAAGAATTTTATGAATATTAAATATCCAAAACTGTATTTTTTATACTAGTCTCAAAGACCTGAACATTTAAAAATGGGCAACCAATAGGATACTAATGCAATTGAATGTCATCTGAATGTTAGCACAGGCTGAAAGAATATGGAGTAAGTGTGAGTAAGTAATATAATAAAGCTAATAAAATACGAAATGTGCAATTCCATATTGTCCTTGAGCCATGATGAAACTGTCACATGGGACTTCAGCAGCCTGAAATTAGAAAGAAATCTGGTGTTGTATGACAAATCTTAGAGGAAGCCAACAAATCATATGATCAAATCCACTCAAAATATTAAGAAACTATTTAGTCAATTAGTGTTTCATCTGATTTCCTTCTTTCTTATTTTTGAAATATATTAGACTCTGAGAATACAGTGTGGGCTAAAATGAAAGGTAATCTCTCTATGAAAGATATTTCATCTGTCAATCTTCCAGTGTCTGTTCTTACCATCCTCAATTTAAGAATAGAAATACAGAGTTCATAGACATTTTAGAATCATAACAACTTTGTTAGTTTCTCAGCAGGCATAATACGCTTGTAATTCTACTGCTTCACAACTTAAAGCATCAAACATTTCTTATTCCAAAGATTTTGTAGTCAGGAATCCTGTAGTAACTTGGTGATGGAGTAACTTGGTGACTCTTTAGGAGTGAAAACTGACACACTGAGAAATCCAAAATGGAAAACATGAAAAAGTGTGAGAAGCTCAATAGATTTTACATCCTAATCTTAAAAGTGGCACAGCACGGTGTTGCTGTGTCCTCCTAGATACACATCTCAACTATGCATCAGCAGAGAGAAGACCTGAACATGTGAACTGCTTATCTCTTTAAACATACATGTGGGCAACAATAAATGGACTCAGTAAAATGTGTATATGTATGAAGTTGAGAGGGAGCTTGCAGGATAGTCAGAGGAAGAATAGGAGAGGGAGAATATGAGGTGGAAATGATGTAAAGCAGTGTTAATGAATAAAATTCTCTAAATATAATAAAACAAAAAAGCTTTTAAAAACATGGCTCAGCTTTGTGGCTGATTGTCACAAAAATACAGTCAAGGGTTTTACATGAAGAAAAATAGCAAACTAATAATCCGAATTGAATAGGAATAAAGAGAATAATAGAGTCCATGTGTCTAAATAATTAATCTACGTAGCCATCTAAGTAAGGAGTAAATGAGAAGAGGATTAATTTTATACTTGACTTTTATCTATTCTTTTGAGAATGGCCTTACTCATGGCTAACCACATGTGTTTGGTTTTAAATGTTTTGTTATGGAAAAAGTTTTCATTTCATTAATTCTGGATAGTATTTCAAATAGTTGATTTTGCATTATATTTGTTAGAGATTGCTTTACAACAAATGGCAAATTGTAGATGATTTATTGTGAAGATATGACTGCCAAATGAACATTTCAAAATTACAAAATGTATGCATGTATACGCAAGTATAACACACACAATCATCTTCACTGCAGTTCACAAATATGGTCATGTACTACCTCATGGAAATGGTAGCTGTGTTAATGGAAAGCAGAATTTGAATTTGCAATGACATTGTCTGATATCACAAGGAGGGGAGGCCCTTGGTCCTGGGAAGGCTTGATGCCCCATTGTAAGGGAATGCTAGGGCAATGGGGCAGGAGTGGGTGGGTAGGTGGGGGAAGCACCTTTGTGGAGGCAGGGGGAGGGTTGGTACGAGGAAGGTTTTTGGAGAGGAAACTGGGAAGGAGGATAATGTTTAAAATGTAAATAAACAACACAACCAATGAAAATTTTAAAAAAGATTGTTAATCATTTCACTTTAAGACTAAGAGATTAACCTGAATTATTTCTGGGCATGATTTAATCTCATAGTGTGCAAAGTAAGTTGATCTCCATGTCATGTATGCTTTTTTTCCCACAATGTTTGTGCTTATATAGGGTATAGAGCATGCCACTCGAGATGGTATTATCTATCAGGAAGTTCTTACCTATTATAATCTATCAAGTTGCAATACCTGGAGAAAACTGACATTCCTCTTTCAACAGCCAGTTACAGCCTGTATTTCTTTTAGAAGTAGGACCTAGGGAAATCTCCCCTGTATAAGTTGGCATACCAATACATTTACTAATTTTCATCATTTGAGTTTTTAATCTCAATACTTATATTTTTACTTATGTCAAGGTTGAAGTAAATTGCCTACTTTTCCTGATTTTCACATGAGACATTTATTAGTATAAATAATTTTCTTAATTTATGTTCTTATTGTTTGTGGATGTGTTTGTACATGTGTATATGTATGTGTGTGTGTAAAACACAGAGAGAGAGAATATTCCTATAAGCATGTTTTCTTGTTTGTTTGTTTGTTTGTTTTGTGTTTATTTTAGTTTATCATTCTAGAAAGGATACAGTTTATATTTTAGGAAGACCCTGCAGCAGAAGCTTGAGAGCAGCTTGTGACTTATCATCTCAGAAGTACAGAAAGAGCCGGTGCTCGAATTCTTGGTATAAAACACTAAAGTTTGTCTCCAATAATGTATATTTTCTAGCAATTAAAGATTCTCCACCAATTAAAGGTTCCATATTCATGGCAAAAAGTTTTGCCCCCTGGAGATCAAGTGTTCAATCAAATGATCCTATGAAGGGTGTTACATTCAATCCACAACATTCTGCTGCAGCTTCTCAGAGTGTAGAAGAACTTTAATTCAGAAGCATGGCTGCTCTGTCAAGAGATCACATCCGAACAGCTTCTAGGCCTATGTGATCTAGCTGAAATGTAGACATACCCTTAATTTGAACCTTTAATCTCTAACATGGAGGTAAAGTTAGTTTGTAGAAGGAAGCAGGGATGCTTGGAAGTGTAGTAGAAAAAATTTCCCCCAAGTTAGGAGGAGCTAAGGTGGGAGGAGTAAGGAGAGGAAGAGGAGGAGTCAGGAGAGGAAGAAGAGGAGCAAAGAGAGGAAGAAGAAGGAGGTAGAGTAGGAGAGAGGGGCAGAGATGTAGCACCATGGATGACCATGCATATACTGAGAGCAGTCCTGAGTAACAACTCGCATTTGGGTTAGCTAATTGGGAAACATTTATAATTATGTGGGCATATTGCTATTGAGCATTACCAAATATATAAAGTCTTTGATTAATATTTAAACATTAAAGTCTCATGGCAGGATGTTCTGGGCACAGCCCAGCCTTGTGGAGACAGCATGGAAGATTGGCAGAGCCATCTCCCACTCTGGTGTCTTGTGGGTGGCAGCACTGGTGTTTCTGGCTGGCCTCTGGCAGAGAAACATGGCAGCTGAGCTAGGCAGAGACACTGCAGCTTAGATAGTCAGCTTGACCAGCAGCCATTTTAAATAATTACTTCAACATGAAAGTGACATCTAATACAAAAGATAGTGTATACACAGTATTTTATTAAAGTGTCCTATACAGCAAAAAGCAAACAAACTACCTATTTCTGATGATATATAGTACATGTTTTCCTTTATAAAAAGTGTTAATGAGGACATAATAAGAAAATATTGACTTGAAGAGAGATTGCAAAAAGGAAAACAAATATCAAATCCTGTGTGTCCATGTTCATTTTGTGGATTTTCTAATGATAATGCCACATTTCCAAGGTGCTTAGGTACCTCCTCCACATTTCCACTTCTGGGACCTGCAACATACTCTAACTCTTGGGCCACTTCTACCCTCATGCAATTCTGTTTGGCTGATGTCTCAAGGATCTGACAGTCTAGTGTCTTGGGTTCTCGATTGCAACCCAAGGTTTCACCCTCTTAGCTTCCATATGTATTTGTTTTTAAACTACTTCAGATCAATATTACTTACACAAAATCACCATTAATGATTCATCTTTGATGTTAAATCTATTTAAGAGTTCTGATTTGGAAGTTTGTTTGTTTGTTTGGGTTCTTTTTGTTTGTTTGTTTGTTTGTTATTTTGTTTTGTCTTTTTAAAAAACTGAAATTGTATTAAATATCATGGTTTTAAATTGAATTTTTTGTTTTTATAGTCATATACAAGAGTACTATATTTATATCAATTCTACCCTGACTTCTACGCATTCTGTGTCTACAGAATTCCCTTATAAATCAATAAGATTGTACTTATTATTTATTATATAATTTCTGCTGATTTCACTTTCCAATGGTGTCTACAGGATTATAAGGAGAAATTTGAGCAAAGTACCCACTCCTTGTCTGCACTCTTACTTTATATAATCTTAGTCAAAGAAGGCCAATACTGCCTTAAATTCATTGAGTACAAATTTCATAAATAAACTACTAATAGCTTTTTTTTCTAATTTTTTATTGGATATTTTATTTATTTACATTTCAGATCTTATCCCCTTTCCCCATCCACTGCCAGAAACCCCTTATCCCATACACCCTCCTCCTGCTTCTATAAAGGTGTGAATCCACCCAGAAACCCCCTCCAGCCTCCCTGCCCTCAATTCCCCCATACTTGGGCATCCAGCCTTCACAGAACCAAGGGCCTCCTCTCCCACCAATGCCCAACAAGGCCATCCTCTGTTACATATACAGCTGGAGCCATGGGTCTCTCCCCATGTGTTCCCATATTGGCTGTTTTGACCCTGGGAGTTCTGGTTGGTTGGTATTGTTTCTTTCCCCATGGGGACTCAAAGTTCCTTCAGTCTTCTCTATAACTCCTCCATTGGGAATCCTGTGATCACTTGGATGGTTAGCAGTGAGCATTTCCCTCTGTATATGTCAGGCTCAAGCAGAGCCTCTCAGAAGGCTATATCAGGCTCCTCTCAGCAAGTACTTCCTGGCATCCACAAGTGTCTTAGTTTGGTGACTGCACATGAGATGGATACCCAGATAGGGCAGTGTCCAGATAGCCCCTCCTTCAGGCCCTGTTCTACACTTTGTCTCCATATTTGCTCCTATGAGTATTTTGTTACTCCTTCTAAGAAAGACTGACCCCCACCCCCAGCCCACTTTGATCTTCCTTCTTCTTGAGCTGCAGGTGGTCTGAGAGTTCTATCTTGGGTATAGCAAGCTTTTGGGATAATATTCACTTATCAGTGAGTGCATACCATGTGTGTTCTTTGGTGATTGGATTACCTCATTCAGGATGATATTTTCTAGTTACATCCATTTACCTAAGAATTCCATGAAGTCATTGTTTTTAATAGCTGAGTAGTACTCCATTGTGTAAATGTACCACATTTTCTGTATCCATTCCTCTGTTGAAGGACATCTGGGTTCTTTCCAGCTTCTGGTTATTAATTATAAGGCTACTATGAACATAGTGGAGAATGTGTCCTTGTTATATGTTGGATCATCTTTTTGGTATATATCCAGGAGTGGCATAGCTGGGTCCTCAGGTAATACTATGTCCAATTTAATGAGGAACCACCAGACTGATTTCAAGAGTAGTTGCACCAGCTAACAATCCCACCAACATTGGAGGAGTGTTCCTCTTTCTCTAATCCATGCCAGCATCTTCTGTTCCCTGAGGTTTTGATCTTAGCCATTCTGACTGGTGTGAAGTAGAATCTGAGTTGTTTTGGTTTGCATCTCCCCAATGGCTAAGGATGTTGAACATTTCTTTAAGTGCTTTATGATCATTCGATATTCCTCAGTTGAGAATTATTTTTAGCTCTGTGCCCCATTTTTAGTAGGATTATTTAGGTATCTGGAGTCTCACTTCTTGAGTTCTTTGTATATATTGGATGATAGGCCTCTATCCGATGTAGGATTGGTAAAGATCTTTCCCCAATCTGTTGGTTGTCTTATAGACAGTGTCCTTTGCCTTACAGAAGCTGTGCAGTTTTATGAGGTCTCATTTGTCAATTCTTGATCTTAGAGCATAAGCTATTGGTGTCATGTTCAGGAATTTTTTCCCTGTGCCTATGTATTCTAGGCTCTCCCCCCCACCCCCTTTCTCTTCTATTAATTTCAGGGTATCTGGTTTTATGTGAAGGTCCTTGATCCACTTGAGTTTGAGCTTTGTACAAGGAGATAAGAATGGATCCATTTGCATTCTTCTACATGCTGATCTCCAGTTGAACCAACACCCTTTGTTGAAACTGCTGTCTTTTTTCCACAGGATGGTTTTAGCTTCTTTGTCAAAGATCAAGTGGCCGTAAGTATGTGGTTCATTTTTGAGTCTTCACTTCTATTCCATTGATCTTCCTGCCTGTTTCTGTACCAATACCATGCAATTTTTATCACTATTGCTCAGTAGTACAGCTTGAGGTCAGGGATAGTCGTTTCCCAAGAAATTCTTTTATTGCTGAGAATAATTTTCGCTATTCTGAGGTTTTTGTTATATCAAATGAATTTGAGAATTTCCATTTCTCACTCTATGAAGAATTGAGTTTGAATTTTGATTGTGATTGCATTGAACCTATAGATTTTTTGGCAAGGTGATCATTTTTACTACATTACTTATGCCAATCCATGAGCATGGGAGATCTTTCCCACTTCTGAGATCTTCTTAGATTTCTTTCTTCATAGACTTGTAGTTCTTGTCATTCAGATCATTCACTTGTTGGTTAGATTCATACCAATATATTTTATACTAATTGTGACTATTGTGAAGGGTGTTATTTTCCTAATTTCTTTCTCAGCCTATTTACTCTTTGAGTAGAATAAGGCCATACTACTCACCAGAGACTACAAAAGCCAGAAGATCCTGTACAGATGTCAAACAGACCCTAAGAGAACAAAAATGCCAGTCCAGGCTACTATACCCAGCAAAAATCTCAATTACCACAGATGGAGAGACAAAGACATTCCATGACAATATGAAATTTATACAATATCTTTTCACAAATCCAACCCTACAAAGGGTAATAGAAGGAAAACTACAACACAAGGAGGCAAATTACAGCCTAGAAAAGCAAGAAAATAGTCTTCTTCGAACAATCCAAAAAAGATAGCCACAAAAACATAATTCTACCTGTAATAAGAAAAATAACAGAAAGCAACAATCACTTTTCCTTAATATATCTTGACATCAATCGACTCAATTCCCCAATAAAAAGACATAGGCTAACTACATAAATAGGACCCAGCATTTTGCTGCATACAGGAAATGCATGTCAGTGAGAAACATAGATACTACCTCAGAGTAAAAGACTGGAAAGCAATTTTTGAAGCAAATGTTCCCAAGAAATAAGCTGCACTAGCCATTCTAATATTGAATAAAATCGACTTTCAATCAAAAGTTATCAAAAAAGATAAGGAAGGACACTTCATACTTGTCAAAGGAAAAAATTTACCAAGATGAACTCTTAGTTCTGAACATCTATGCTTCAAATGCAAGGGCCCCCACATTCATAAAAGAAACTTTACTAAAGCTCAAAAAACACATTGCAACTCACACAATAATAGTGGAAGACTTCAATATCCCACTCTCAGCAATGGACAGATCATGGAAACCGAAACTAAACAGAGACACAGTGGAATTAACAGAAGTTAAGAACCAAATGGGTTTAACAGATATCTATAGAACATTCCATCCTAAAACAAAAGAATATACGTTGTTCTCAGCACCTCATGGTACCTTCTCCAAATTTTACCAAATAAATAGCCACAAAACAGGCCTCAACAGATACAAGAAAATTGAAATAATCTCATGCACCCTATCAGATTACCAAGGACTAAGGCCAGATGGTTTTAGAGCAGAATTCTATCAGACCTTCAAAGAAGACCTAATACCAATTCTCTTCAAAGTATTCCACAAAATAGAAACAGAAGAAACACTATCCAATTTGTTTTATGAAGCCACAATTATCCACATACCTAAACCACCAAATACCCAACAATGAAAGAGAACTTCAGACCAATCTCCCTTATGAATATGTCAATGCAAAAATAGTCAGTAAAATTCTTGCAATCCAAATCCAAGAACACTTCAAAACAATCATCCATCACGATCAAGGAGGGTTTAATTCCGGGAATTCAGGGATAGTTCATTATTTGGAATTCTATCATCATAATTCACTATATAAACAAACTCAAAGATTAAAAAATGCATGATCATCTCATTATATGCTGAGAAAGCATTTGACAAAATTCAACACTCCTTCATGGTAAAAGTCTTCGAAAGATCAGGACATCAAGGTCCATACCTAAACACAGTAAAAGCAGTATACAGCAAGCCAGTAGCCAACATCAAGCTAAATGAAGAGAAACTTGAAGCAATCCCACTAAAATCCGGTAATAGACAAGGCTATCCACTTTCTCTGCCTACTCAATATATTATTCGAAGTCCCAGCCAGAACAATCAGACAACAAGAGGAGGTCAAAGGGATACAAATTGGAAAAGTGAAGTCAAAATATCACTATTTGCAGATGATATAATAGTATACTTAAGCTACCTCAAAACTTTTACCAGAGAGTTATTAAACCTGATAAACAACTTCAGCAATGTGGCTGGATATAAAAATAACTCACACAACTAATATCTTTTAAATTGTATTGTTTGATATTTTCAGTAAGACAAAGAAGTATTAAAGTTTTCATATTTTCTAACACAAGAGATGAATTATCTCTTTTCAACCATAACTCTTCTGTATTTCTTCTGAATTAACAACAATAATAATAATAATAATAATAATAATAATAATAATAATAAATGTCTACTAATGTAAATGGCATTTGACAATGGATTTCTGATTTAACACGGAGTTTCTTTGCTCACATATTATTACCACTAGAGGTGTAGAGTTATAAGCAGTATAAGTAAAAGCTTATGAATAATCATTTTATTATAATCATGGTCAAGAAAAGTTAGTTTTAAGTGACTATGTTAGAGTGTAATAGATCATATCTAAATTGAATTTATTTGATCTACTAAAATATTATAAAATGCACATTTAGGTATTCTGTAAGAAATGGAGACAGACATGAATTGCATTAATTCAGATTCCTTTGGTAATTTTACTTAAATACTAGTGTTAACAATGTAAGACAGCACATATAAAGCTGCCATTATGTTACATCCCTGTAAATCAAGTATTTTAAAGAGAAAAGTTGGAGAATCACTAGCTAAAGCTCATTCTCAGCTTTACAATGAGTTCAAGGCCACCCTGGGCTATATGAGAAGAGATAGGATGGGAAATATAGAAACTATTGTAATATTTATAGTAAAATAAGAGGATCCTACAAAGTGCATAGTTCCTTACTTCTAGATGTATTTCAAAGCTAATGAAGATAAGGCTCGAGACACCCCCATCTTTGATGGCTCTATTCAAATTCTCAGAAGTGTAATACCTTATTATTTTTTATTTGAAGATGGAGTGGGGGATTCATGGAGGGAAGACCAAGAAGGGGGATAATATTTGAAATGTTAAAAATCATAAAAGAATTAATGAATTAAAAAATGAATTTTTACTGTAGTCATTATTCCATAATTCCATCCCTCTATCCAATGTCTCATGATGTGAAATGTTTTGGAATGAATATTGTGGCAATCTGTTATGTGTTAATAGAGTTAAAAGTACATTTCACAGAGATTTTAGCATTCATCAGTCTGATTTGGAGTTCCTTCCATGAGAGTTAGTAGTGACCATCTGGAAGTAGAAATGGTTCAATAAAGATGTTAACAATCTGTACTCATTACCTATTCCATTCATTACTGCACATTCTTCTTTAAAGCCATGCTCTAGATTGTTTCAAGCATCTATTACAAAACCAGTTCAGTATTTTTTCTTTCACACTATGTTATGGAGATTCAATCAGGTTCTGATCATTTTAATATTTAAATTTAAAAATAAGTCATATAAAATAAGTAAATATTTATTTATTTGAGAATCTTATATTCTCTCTAAGAGGCTATCCATAGAAGTTAACAGATGTCTTGTTATAATAATGTTCAAATATAAAGAAAGTATTTTAAATAATTTAAAATAATACATTAAAATGAATGCTATAGCAAAATATGATCAGCTGTCTTTTAGAATAATTCATTTTCTTCAGGAACCTGAGAATGACTGGACTAAATATAAAGTATAAATTGAGGGAGAAAAGGACCTCATCATTTAAGATCATTAAGACAAGAAAAAAAGACCAGCATTTGAGCATATGAGAATTATAGGATGTGTTTTAAATGTTATTTATGGAAATGGACAAATATAAGATTTAAGATTTAAGATTAGGTACTTTATGTTCATTTGTCGTATGCCTTACACTAGACATTGATTGATTTATACAATTATGACACAATTTTGCTAAAGCCTACTGTTATTGACATGGCACCTAATGCATTAACATCTATTTTAAAAATAAATTATAAATATGAGTACAATGAGAAAGACAGCTTTATTTTCTGAATCTTTTCATTTCAATAGTTAAAGACAATTTGAATATCTGTCTTCAGACAATCAACTTCTCTCAATGAGAGTATTGTTTTCTGTAGTGGAAAAATATAATTTCCTGTATTCAGGAAACTCATTTGAAATAACTATGTCAATTCTATGCTTGGCTAATCAAGGAATGTCTTATTGAAACACATTATGGATTTCTTTTATAATACAAAGCAACATGTAATTTTCAAACGATATTATCATCTTATTTTCAAAAATGATCTTATCTTTTAAGGGTAAAATTTATCATCTCTTTATGTCACATTCAGAGCTAGGCTAGCATTAGATGTTATTTTCTTTAAGTTTTAATGATTTGAATAAACAAAATCATTTGAAATGATTCGGATACTTACATATAATTGTCATATCTAGATGAAACACATAATTTTGAATGATGATTATTCTATATTTCATTTAAAATAGGTTACCTTTACAAGTTTGTCATTAAATATTTGTATGAAGAAATTCTGTTTTATATATATGATACAGAGAAAATATATGAAAAATAGTTCTAATTCTGGGTAGTATTTTGTCAACTTGACACAAACTACAGTCATCCTTGATGAGGGACCTTGATTGAGAAAAGGCCTCTATGGGTAAATGTATATGACATCTTCTTGATTGATGATTGATTTAGGAAGGCCCAGATTACTGAAGACAGTGCTACTATTGGGCTGGTGGTTTTGGGTCCAATGACAGATTAAGCTGATCAAGCCATGACAAGCAGCAAGTAAGGATCACTACACTGTGACTTCTGATTACTTTTTGGTCCCAGGTTCCAGTTTATGTTCCTGCCCTAAGGTCCATGAATGCATCACAAGATGCAAGATGAGTTAAATGCTTTGTCCTCAAGTTGATTTTAGCTGTGATGTTTTATTCAAACAACACAGAAGTCCTAACAAAGACAATTTTGAACATGGAAGCCATTTTTCAATGGCTCTAATGTTATCAACTAACATCAGATTTTCAGTGGTATTACGGAGAATCTACATTCTTCAGTACAGGTTTTACTTATATTTGCTTTTATGGTCTGTGTGGGGTTTTAATGGCAGAGAACATTTTTTTCTGCACGTGTTCAGTTTTATGTCAACGTTAATACTATGATGTATACACTGGAGTTCAGTCTGATCTATTTTGTCTTGATTGGAAACAATCCCTTTGTAAATAAAATTCATGATAAAGCAACTTACTTTTAGTCATTTATGCAAGAAGTCATGGAGGATCCTTATAAAATTCAATGACACCAGTTATTTTTGAATACATTTTGGATATATAACATTCTCAATAGTCTACATAGATTTTTGGTACCAAATCATGTTTCTCTTCCAGTAAGTTTCTTTTATATTTTCACATAGACCATAATAAAGTTTCTAATAATCAGATGTGCTCTTCACAATATATTTGAAGCATTTCTCTATTAAACTCCTGCATAGTGTTTAGCCATAAAAACATGACAGATGTGTACCAAGAAAGTACAGAGAAGAACAAAACTGAGCAGAGCTAAGACATTCAAACTGAGAGACATATGGTAGAGTTTGGATATATTCCATTGGCCAACTGAAGATCCTGGGAGGGGTGATCTCCATAATCTGCCTAAACTTCAAGAATTTGGAGCTCAAATCCTGCTTGGTAAGAGTGCACTTATTTCCTTGTCTTTGTAATTTTGACAGCCTTTCCCTCAATTCCTGCACTATAGGCTCTGTAGTCCAATTCACAAATGTTTATTCATATTTTAATTAAATATATAATATATGATTATAACAAATTTCAGATAATATGAATTTAAGAAATACTGTTTATGAGCAAGCTTCATCACAGACTACTTCAAATAATAAAACTTTAGATAACCCATCACTTATGCTCACATTCCACTTGGCTTCTAAGATCTAAGCTAAGAATAATTCAATAATGCATGAAATATACCCCACCAAAAAGAAACATGGTGAGATAAAAAAGGGGCAGAGTGGTTAAAAGTGAAAAATAAATATTAGTACAAACCTTCTACTCCATTTTTTCTGTTTAGTATTGGTTAAAGGGGAAAGACTGGTGTGCTGTAGCCTAATGGTAGCTCTTTTTAAATTTTTATTTATTTATTTATTTATTTATTTATTTATTTATTTATTTATTATCATAGAAGCCACTGACTGCCAGGTATGTTATATTGTTGTTTATTTTTCATTTTGTGTTTTTGGGGTTTCTTTTTGGTTTTTCTTTTGATCAAGTGATATGCCCTAAGATAACAGTGAAATATATCAATTTATTTTAATTTTTAAAATAATGTGGTGGTTGTGGTTGTGGTGTGTGTGTGTACATTTAATGTGCTTATATGGATAGAGGTCAGCATCGATTGTGTTCCTCAATCACTCTCCAACTAGTATTACTAGTTGAATTACTAGTAGTAATTCTCTCAAATTAGTATTTGAGACTGGGTCTCTGGCTGATCACAAAACTTGCAGAATAACCTCAGTTGCCTGGCATAGAATTCCTTTTGTGTCTGTACATAGATTTAAAGTATGCACTTTTTTTTATGTGGGTGCTGGAGTCTGAATCAGGTCTGAATGCCTGAAAATCTAGGATTTTACTCATTGAGTGAACTCCCTAGGTCCTATTTGAGTTTCTATAAATGTAAGTCACATTGATTATCTTTTCAAAAATGAATTGCAGTTACAGTATTCTTCTTAGAATTCTTTAGTAATATCATAGAAGGCCAGCATTCTATCTTAGAGCATGAACTGTACTTTATATTTACTAGACTAGTTATCAAGTCTTTTGTCTTCTGTTTTCCTCTACATTTCAATTCAATGGTCAAGTGCCTGTGGCTTCTTGGAGATTAATGAAAGATCCAGGCCTGTCCATGTCCCTGGGATGAATATCTAACTATTAATCCTTCATAAATGTCATCATTTGATGATAAACCAATGTCATCATCGCCATCAACATTGACAGTTTGTTTTTGTTTAGGTAATTCTTTATTTCAAGTTAACATAAAACTTGATAAAAAAAGTAGGCAAAAGTGTTTTATTAATTTACTAAACAAGATTATCAGAGAAGGAAGGAAGGAAAAAAAGAAAGGAAGGAAAGAAGAAAGGAAGAAAGGATAACACACAAATATTTCAGCAGATACTGTAAACTGGACTCACAAGCGTTTAAATCAGGTTTATTGCACTACTGAAGGGGAAATTTAATGACTACATCTTTCTTTATTGTATGTTTGATTATATAGTGAATGTGCTCTTAGTCCAGGAGCTATTCGGTTATTTATTTAATTTTCTTGGAGTCAGTGTCCCTATTTCATATCATTGTTAATCTGTATGTATTTTGACAGGTTCAAGTCAGCTTCATAGCATGGAGTATTGAGTTGTTGAATGTGCAAATGATAAGATTTTTTTTCTGAAATTATAGATGAAAATCAGTAGAATTTTGTGAATATATAAAGCCAGATAAAAATCTAATCCATTCTTTCTCTGAATCAAAATGTATACAGTGAGTACAGGCCCTGTGATAGCTACCCATTGAGATATAGAGTTCAGTTGTGACAGTGGGAGATGAGATTTTGTCCTTAGGAATATATCTTTTACAAGAAAAGCACAGATGGACTTATGAGCAAGATGACAACATATTTAGCATGGCCAGACATAGTAAAGTGCTGTGCATAAAATCAAAAGGTCAGTGATTTAAGGTGAGGTGCAACTTCTGACAAGTTGTTCATAAGAGGTTTCCTGAATACTGAGTATTTACATGAGTATAGATGACCAGGTCGTATAAAGATGTCGAACATAAGGCTACAGGGAAAGGGAGCAGCAAGTCCCAAGCCTTGTGATAATACTCTATCTGCTGTATTTAATGACTATAAAGGTCAACAGGCTGAGCAGAATTAGCAAGGACAGAGTTAGAGAAAACCTGATGTTTTGTAGAAAGGTCATTTAAATCCTTAGATACAACATTAAAGGGTTTGATTTTTCTTCTGAGTGCTATGACAAGCCATTGGAGAGGGCTTTTATAGGGTGTGACAAAAACTGTTTCAATTTTTTAAAAATAGGTTTTCCTAGATCTTTACAAATATTTTATCCTTGACAAACCTTAGTTAGACTTAGGAGCCCTTTCCTTCATTAGATCTCAAAGTTACTCTTTAAAATCCACTAGTTATTAGCAAATGTTATTTAGTCCATAGCCAAGCATTCCCCTTCCTCAGTACACAGACACACTCACAACCAAATGTTAGAATAGTCCAGTTCAAAACGTATCCCTAAAGTTAGATAAGTTCAGCCAAAGGAAGTTCCTGCTTGTGAAAGGAAAATTCTGACCAAAGAATGTGCTTTCTTCAAGCTCTTAATTAAATCCCATTACTTCACTGCTAGAGAGGGCATAGCAGTATAATTTTAGAAAAAGTCAGTTAAGATATACATACCCTAATCAAATTAATAATACCTCCTTCCTGCATTTTGAAAATATCTCTCCTAAATCTTCTCTAGAACCCCAACTCCATAGTCTACCTTCTAAAGATTAAGTTTAATTTATATGAGTCTTCTTTGCTATTTCAATAATTACTACTGAACAAATCTCTCTGTCTCTGTCTCTGTCTCTCCATCTCTCTGTCTTTCTCTCTGTCTCTCTGTCTCTCTGTCTCTGTCTCTCTGTCTCTCTCTCTCTCTCTGTCTCTCTCTCCTCCCCCAGTGTGTGTGTGTGTGTGTGTGTGTGATCACAGTTGTGTTTACACATGTGTGCATGTGAACATGCATACATGTACTGGTCATTAGTGAACATAACATGTCTTCCTGAATTAGCTGAATTAGCCATCACTATATTTCTTTTACAGCAAGATACTTCACTGGATTTGGAGCTCGCAGGTTCATCTACACTTGTTCCCTAACCCTGTGGCTCCTACCTACCTAGGTCTCCACAGTCCTCAATTTATAGACACATTAAGACAAGATCAGCTTTTTCATGTGAGTTCAAGATCTCCACACTCAGTTCTTCACACTTACTGAACCTTCCCTTAATCCTCCATCTCTTACTATTTTAACTAGTTAACCTTCATTTTACTTCCACATTGCTTAATGGACATAACGATTGTAACGGAGTATAATAGTTAATCTTGATTGTCAACTTGACTACAACAGGAATTAACTAAAACTCAGGCAGCTGGGCATACCTCTGTGTAGTTTTCTTAATTGCATCAAGATTATATATATGATAACTCTTTAAATCTGAGCTACGTGTTCTAGTAACAGCCTGTCAGGAGCTATCAGAGGACAAGCAAATAACTAGAAGATGATATTCCTGAGAGGACTTCACCTTGTATTAAAATCTACAACAAATCTTCCATAGGCAAGGCCCAGGAATATATCATTTTAGGAAAGATTCCTGTTATTAATATGCTGTTCCTGTTATTAGTAAACATATATGACAACCATTAGGAATTAGCCCATGCTTTTGACAAATATCTGCAGATCTACAAGATGTACAGTCTGGTAATGATGCTATATAGATAAGTAGATGACTTCTTAATTCTTATTGATGACCCTATAAGAATTCCTAAAATTATATCAGTATTTGGTAAGCTCTTTTATAGTGGGACTGCTTTTAGTTTCTTTCTAATAGTCAAAAATGCAACGAGAACTCTTTCAGTCTCCCACACATCATCAGTTAATTGTCTCTTAGATAGTAACTAGACTTTCTACTACTCAGAGCACATTGCAAGAGGTTGTAAAACCATTAACCAAAGGTAATAAAAATAGGTTAAATATTTATTATAGGTCCTAGGACAGAAAAATTAAAAATTGACTGGGTTTATCTACACAAAACTTCACTAATACCTTAGTTATGGTTCTTAGCTCTCCATAAACCTGTGGAGTTATGACAGGTGATGAATGTTTAGCCAAATAATTACTCCTAATTGATAGGTATGTAATGGATAGGTTGTAAACTTCTTATTCAATTTATGATTTTAATTTATGTGTAAACTTGTGATAATCTTTTTACCATGTGGTCATGTATTTTGAAGGACATGTAAGTGCTGAGGACATAGAGAGAACTGCGAATTTCCCTTCATCTGCTTGGGATCATCATGATCATTCTGCTTTCCCCCTTTTTCTTAGAGAGCTTTCATAGAAAATCTTTTACAGCTTAGAAGTAAAAGCAAAATTCACTTTTCAAAGTGTCTCTTTTTCTTCCTGTGACTTCATCTAGCTGGATGAAAGTTAGAAATGCTTAGTCCTGTGAAGATAGAACAAAGGCTACCTTATTTCATCTCTCACTGTTAGACTACTGGTGTTAATCACCTAAGCCAGCAGTTTTTAACCCTCAGAAAAAGCAAGAAAAATTTTAAAACTTTTTACAAGTTACCATCAACATTCAATGTAATTTAGTATAATTAGAAATCTAGAATGTCCAGAGATCCTTAGTTAATCATTGGAGTCATAGCAGTAGTTGCTATTGTGGAACAAGATGTCATAGCAGAAAAAATAAATAAATAAAAGGTACATTTAGGTATATTTAAATTTTGTTCAAGTTTTGATTAATACTTTGAGTGTAATTCTCATTCAGTTTTTTCAGACATATTATATGTTATTTGAAAACATCAAAAATGTATTTTGCACATGTTAACCCCCTCCTACAACTGTCCCAATTAGCACCTTTACAACATCCTATCCCTTCATCTCCAACTTAGAAGTTACTTCTTTTTATTGTTCTTTACTCATTCAGTCCAGCTTGTATTGCCTGGTTAGTACAGGGAGTGGGGCCTGCCCTGATGGTTGGTCAACCTTTCATGGATCATACCACGAAGGAAAACCTGACGATCTCTCTCTCTTAGAAGCCCTGAAAATACACTCAATGTTTATATAAGTTTTGCACTAATTTGGTAGTATTTTTTGAATTATTAACATGTACACAAAATGATACATGGATCTAAAGAGTATAGTTTGTTGAGTTTTGATAACATATTCTAAAGTCTCAGAGAATAATCAGTAGTCTTCCATAATTCATGAATGTTCCTTTGGATCTCTTTCCATCTCAGACTCCCCAGAAAAATATAAAAACACAGAAAACAACAGTTCTGTCAATTCTGTTTTTTTTTCAATATAGTTTAGTTTAATTCATCCTTCAATGTCTTATAAATTGACTCATTACATATACCTGTGTATTTGTTAACATAATATTGCTGAAACTCATTTTGAATTTTATATTCTATTGTATTTTGTTCTATTGTCATGTACTCACATAGGTGATTTCACCGAACCACATCATATGTTGAAAATAGATGTTGTGAAACATCATTAACCAGTGAACCTTTTTTTGAGATAGGATTGAGGTTAAGTAAAGTCAAGAAGACTGAGGATCTCTGAATGGCATTGGTTCTTATTTAAGAAAAGAGAGGTGATACGATTATTTCTACTTTCTGTACAACAATATATTAAAATGTAGACAGCATTAAGCCAAGAGGAGTGATCTCATTAGAACAAGGTTATGGTGGCATAATGAAAACAAATTCAATAACTGAAAAAATAGGAGAAATAAAACTCACTTAATTAAGGCACCAAGTCTATGACATTTTGTTACAATCTCTGAAATAACAAAGGCAGCATATAATCCATTTTGCAGTTTTAAAACAGTGTTTTGTTATTGTAGATGCTTATTTGTTTATTTGTTTGTTTAGCTTTGGTTCAACAATGCATGAGTTGATTTCAGACTGCTATTAATAATGGTATTATGAGTATCTGATGATGATGTTTTCTTTTGTAGATACATAAGTAAAGAATTAGGAGGTTATAGTACAAACATCTTCAATTTTGTATCTGGAAGTTTCAGAAACTTCCACAATCATTCCCCAACAATTGCTTGTACTATTTGTCAATCCCAGCAGCATTAAAATATATATACATTGCTCCAGAGCCAGGAGCCTGGGGCACTATCAGGACCACTGTTTGCATAGATGGAGAATCTGGTTGACTG
Source organism: Grammomys surdaster (assembly GCF_004785775.1). NCBI lineage: Eukaryota > Metazoa > Chordata > Mammalia > Rodentia > Muridae > Grammomys > Grammomys surdaster. The sequence goes on from NW_021604608.1 coordinate 22,682,211, forward strand.
TAGTTTTAATCTGCAGTTTTGTGAGGACTATTCACTCAGACGTTGAGTCATTCTGTTCTTTATTTTATAGTTCCCATTTGTAATTGTCTCTGTGTTTGACTGTTTTCTCTTAAAACCTGAACTGTTATATTTGTTTTATATCCAGAATAAAACTCATTTGCTAGCATACAAATATGTTAAAATTTTAAACTCGTAATCCTTGTCTGCTCCAAGATTATTCTGTTGTTGTTGTTGTTGTTGTTCTCTTAAATAATCACTTAAGGGTATGATCCATCTCAAATTACTTTTTGTACTTATTATAAAGTCCAGATATGTTTTATATTTTATGCATGTATCAAATTTTTCATCATCATTTGTCCAAAAGATTTTCCTATCCTCACCCAACCTCTATAGGAGAAGTCAACCAATCATAGAATTGGAAGTCTACTGCTACAGTCTTTGTATGAGTAGATAGATAGATAGATAGATAGATAGATAGATAGATAGATAGATAGATAGATAGATGATAGATGATACACAGAAATAGAGAGCTATACATATAGCTGTATAAATAAATATAGCTATAAAGGTAGCTATACAGAAGATAGAGATAGAGATATTATTATGTTGTACACATTCAAGACTTTCAGTTTGATGTTTTGGGATACATATTGATAGTAGATGTTTACATCCAAGAAACAAGTTGAAATCTCCTGGGATTTTATTTTTGTGAAAGCATCAACTAAAATCAATGCAACAAAGTTTTCCAAACATAGGATAACTTTATTAGTCACAAGCCTTACATTTTTAAGTAGCTCTCCAGACTCGTTTATACTACATATAAACTGCTTTGCTTTCATATACTGATGTATGTTTTTATATGTATGTTTTAAGCCAATACAACACTATGCACTGCAAAATTGTGGTAAGTCTTAAAGCATACAGTGTAGATAAATTATTTGCAGGTTTGTCTTATTATGAATTCTTTCACCTCTGGTCCATGTATCGTGAAGTTTCCTACTACCTTCCAAGAGAAGGCTGAATATATCCACTTTCTCTAAGCATAAAGACATACGATACTATCCTCCTTTACTACAAATGAGAGAGTAAGTTTGGGAATGAAATATGTGTCCATGTAACATTTTCAAATGAAAATGTCTATTTTGAGCAAGCTTATAGAGAAAGTTTGAATTGATCGACCCAAGAATGTAGATTAAAGTAGAAATGTAAATATCAAGTTCTATGCTTAGTTTCAGCTTAAGTCTATAATGTAGCTTCCAGGTAAGAGTCTTAGATTAGCAGCTGCAGAGTGCTCACCTATAGTTCCAAAATGACCCTCTGTTCTCTGCTTGACTTCAGACTGTATCAAATTTGAAGCTCTGTAGAGAAAGGAGGTGGCAAACATGATTATTCTCTCCTTTCCAAACTTTATAGAACACAGTAGTTTGGTTTAAAAAAACTATAATTTTCAGAATAATATTTTAAAATAATATTTCCCAGGGAAAATCTTTAAAAACATAAAAATACATTAAAAAGAAATAATAACTTTCGCATAGACACCATGCATTTTTAAATGTTTTATGTCTTCCTGGATAGTCTATTCTAGCATTAATTGAAAATCTAAATTCAGCTAATTTGTTTTCAATAGGAAGCATAGGGAACTCCTGCTGAGAACATTATAAAATGTATTTATTTATTCATTAATTTGCAAATGCAGTGTAGGGCTGAGTATGGCTTTGCAGTTAGTAAGATAAGTTCATATTTGGCAAATGTCTGAAATGGGGAATATAAAGTGAAGATGATAAATTCAACTCAACTATTCTCTCTTTCCAAATGGCTTGAACTTCAATAAAGTAAACACTGAACTCCGTCAAGGATGCTATCATCTGCTTGGAATACAGTTTGACGGAAACATCAACAAAATGAAGACATATATTTCTGGCTCAGTTTGTGAGCATTATGAACTTCTTTGAACGCAAAGCAGACCAAGGGGAATTAATATTCTGTAACAACTGTGGCCAATATATATATAAAGAACTACTTCAGAGAGTATAAAAACCTATAAAAATACTCAAAGATAAATGCTTCCTGAGCTTTGAAAATGCTAGAGTGGGCTTGGAGATTTTTCTTGTACCCTCTAAATCCAAATTTTATATTCATGAAACTATCAAAATAATATGATATTTCTGACAGGCTATAGTCAAAGTTGGCTGAGAATAATGGGGTGGAATGGAGATAGATAGGGATTCTATTAAAGCCGAGCACATGAGAAATGGGTAGGGTAAGTAATTAGAATCTCTAAATTCCTGGGGTTAAATTGAAACAGTATGTTTCATGCCTATTGCACCTTCTTTAACCTTGCATCTTTTAGTTGTGCTCCTAAACTAAACGATTAAATTCTGAAAAAATGTCTTCAATTAGCTTACCTTCACACAGCAGCATTAAGTTATCAGTGATATGGTAACAGAAAGAGCAGCGGAGGGGACTGGCTGGAACCAAATAGATTTTCTTAGTTTGATTTTTAAAATAGATGATTAACAAAATATAAGCTGCTTGAAGTTTCTACTCATTGTTTTCCTTAGTATTTTATGACACGAGATGAAGATTGTATTCACTTATAATAGTGAGTGCCCTTATACAGTCTTTACAATGAGCCATCTTGCAGTAAGTCCTTTATATGCGTTGCTAAAACTACGTCTATAATCGTGAGACTATCCATGTAGGAAGCACAGAGTTAAAACAAAACAAACAAGACAGACAACCAAGCAAAAATTTAGCCTGGAAGCAGATACACATATTAGAATCTTAAGTCTTACCTATGTTGGGCAAGTGATTCTAAGCAAGTCGCTTAAATTATTTTTGCTTTACTTTATTTATATCCAAAGCAGAAGCAATAATACCAACTATACCCAGAAACTTGTAACAAAGTAATTTTATTTGAGAAATTCTTAAGGCATGCCCACACTATATAACAGATAAATTGTGTGTGTGTGTGTGTGTGTGTGTGTGTGAATGTAGTAACTTATATGCTTTCCAAAAGGTTTAATTAGAAGCCTCACTTTTTCACAGCTTGTTGATATTAAATGTAGATAGATTATTAAATTAAACTTTGGCTAAACACATTCCTTCAATGTCACCATTGTTCACGGAGTTATTCATCCAGGACAATATATGACACGATTATATTTGCTGAATTCATTTACAGAAAAAGGAAGCAAATGGCTTTATTGTGTATGTGGATGAATGACATTTCAGCAAGGGACACCTGAAAGTAATGTGATATTTTCCATGATTTCAACCTCCTGTTTACTCATCACTTGCTATTGCTTTCCACAGCAGAAATTTTGTCAAGTAACTCGCTATTATTGTGCTATACAGGTTAATTGATGTAGTCCTTGCTCATACCTGCTGTTCCAAGCAAAAAGAGGCCATGTGGAAGGAACCTTGTAACTGAGTCATATATTAGGCTCAATCTGCAAATTCATTGTAATAATCAAATTTGCTCCAGCTGACATTTTAGCTTCTCAATGTGATCTACTTTGGGGATTTCAAAATTGAAAGTTTTGAGGAAAGTACCACTAAAATAGCAGACTTTTCCAAAATTAAAATCACTACTTTTTAGGGAAGGATATAGACATTTAGCTTCTTTGAGATAGCTACCTGCATTAAGCACTTAAGCTGACTGTTTCACTGAACACTTAGCAGCAGAACAGAGAAACTGTCAAGTAAACTTTTCAGTATCAGCCTTTGATAAAATGTAAGACAGACATCATGTTCATACAAGAAATAGATTCTCAAGTTTATAGTCTTTAGAGTATATTGCAGGTGTTGCCTAGAAAAACTCTTAACTTGACTATTATTACACCTTATTTATAGAAACAAAAACAAAAAAGGACAAAATCTCAGAAATTCCAAAATGTTAGATAAAAAGTGAAATACTAATAATTTAAATTAAACTTTTGACTCCAAGCCCAGATTATGGATACCATATGACAAAGAAAACCAAATGTTTATTAATTTGTCATTTGTATGAGTATTTTCTAACAATAGTAGCAACAATTTAAAGAATTCAAACAATAATATTGTATTTAACTGGCTTATAGAATCAACATTCAGAAAGTCTAACAAGGGCTATTGCTATTGTTAGTGTAGAAATAGAAAACTCAGAAACTCCTCAGTCCATGAAACTGGAGAAAATTCAGAACAAGAATAATCAATGATGAATGGCATTTCAGCAAGGGACACCTAAAATTATTGATGTGATATTAGTCATAATTTCATCAGCCTCTAGTCTGACACCAAGTTCTTGGAGTTTTCTTAGTAAGTGCAAATATGAATTCATATCTGTGTTAAAAGTCACATGAAATTCAACAAAAACATACACAGAACACAAAAAAAATTGCCCAAGTAAATCAAAATGAAATGTTTACACACACACACACACAAAAGCACACACACAAACACACACAAGCAAATACACACATACACAAGCATATACAGGCACACACAAGCATACACATACAACACATACATACACAATCATACACATACAACACAAGCGCACACAAACATATACACACAACACAAACACACACAACCATGGACAGACTATATAGACGCCCAGAAGCATAAAAACACACACACACACTCACACAAGGAACAAGCAAACCATAGAATCAATGTGGTTTATATACCCACTGACACTCATTGGAGAAAACAGTTTTTACCTTTACCAATGAGTATCAACTACAAATAGCTTCTTTTTTAAAAGTGGGACTCTGTCTACTTCCTCCTCTCAGTTCTAGAACCCTATCTGACTTGAACAACTCCCTTGGAACAGGACCTGAAATTGTCCTCTGTCCTTGTACATCTGCAACACATATGTGTCTGCAAAACTATAAATACTCATAAACAATCAGACAGAAAGATGATCCTTACTGTGATATCCTTGAGTAAACACATGCTAACAAACGGACATGCACAGGAAGAGCTGAAATGTCCTATTGCCTCCTTGAACCTTTTCCTTATCCAGGACCCACTGTAGTTGACACTGCCAGTCAAAAAAAGGCTATGTGAGGAGGGGAATCATTCCTCATCGCTTGCTGCACTGTATACCGATCATCTCTGAAGTTCTATTACAGATGCTGTCAAAAGTGTTTCACTCTTTTTTTTTTAGTTGACAAACCTTTTCAAGTTGACAAGACTAAGCATTACATTTTCTCTTCTCTAATGGCATTCTATCCATTTTTCTAACGTAATTTTCTTTGTATTTATTTATTCACTTTACATGTCAATCTCTGTTGCCCCTCCTTCTTCTCCTCCCAGTGTCAATCTCACATACCTCTCCCCCAATTATCCCCTCACTTCTCCTTTGAGAAGTGGAAGGCTTCCTAGGTGTCAAACCACCCTGGCAAATAAAGTGGCATCAGGATTAAGTGTATCCTCTCACACTGAGCCCAGACAAGGTAGCACAGTTAGGAGCTGGGGATCCATTAAGAGTCTCAGTGGTTGGCTCTTCCCCATGGGGTGGGTCTCAAGTTGGGCCAGTCATTGGTAGGCAGCAAAGTCAGAGATATCTCCTGCTTCAATTTTTAGGGGACCTACATGAAGGCCAAGCTGCACATCTGCCAAAAATGTATATGAGGTCTAAGTGTAGCTCATGCCTGGTCTTCAGTTGGTGCTTTAGTTCCCAGGAGCCCCATTAGGCCCAGGTTATTTGCTTCTAAAGATCTTCTTGTGGTGTCCTTGATGCATCCAGCTCCCTCAATCCTATCCCACAATCTTCTAAGAGTCTCCTGGATCTCTGTGTAATAATTGGCTGTTTCCATCAGGTTTTGGTTGAAGTCGCTAAAAGACAGATGGTTATGCTAGGCTCCTGTCTGAAAGCATAGCAGAAGATCATTAAGAGTGTCAGTGGTTGGCTTTCTCCCATGGGGTGGGTTGCAAGTTGGGCCAGTCATTGGTAGGTCATTCCCTCAAATTCTGCTCTATATTTATCCCTGAAGAATCTTGTAGGTAGGACAAATTTTATGTCTAGGTCAAAGGTTTTGTGGATGGGTTGGTGTCCACCTCCCTGCACTGGAAATCCCTCCTGGGTACAGGAGGTAGCCACATCAGTATCCATGTTCCCAGCTGCTAGGATTCTCACCTAGAGTCACCCCCATAGATTCCCAGGACTATCTCCTTCCCAGTCTCTGGTCCTTCAAAGAGATGCCCTCCCCAATTGATTTCTATTCTATCTCATAGGCCGATCCCGCACCTCTCCTCTCCTCAAAAATGATCCCCACCGTAGTTTCCCTCATCCATGCACCAGGTATATATTTTATATACCCTTCTATGTGAGTTTCAAGCTTTCACCCTGGGTACTCACTGTAGCTTAGCTTCTTTGAGTCTGTGGACTATAGCGTGCTTATCCTATACTTCATGGCTAATATCCACATATAAGTTAATACATATCATGAGTATCTTTCTACATCTTGGTTACTTTACTCAGAATGATGTTTTCTAGTTCCACTTATTTGCCTGCAAATTTCATAATGTCTTTGTTTTTAATAGCTGATTGGTATGGCATTGTGTAAATGTACCTCATTTTCTTTATCCATTCATTGGTTAAGTGACATGCAGATTTTTTTCCAGTTTCTGGCTACTATTCATAAAGCTACTATGTCAAGTTTGTACAAGTTTGCAGTCCCACCAGCAATGGAATGTGTTCCCCTTTCTCTACATCCTTGCCAGTCTAAGCTATCTCTTGTGTCTTTGATCTTTTTCATTCTAACAGAGCTAAGATGGAATCTCAGAGTCATTTTTATTTTCATTTCCCTGATGACTAAGGGCATTGAAAATCTCTCTCAGTACTTCTCAGCCATTCAAGATTCCTTTCTTGAGAATTCTTTGTTTAGTTCTGTACCCCATTTTTAATTGGGTTATTTGACTTGTTGGTGTCTATTTTCTTGAGTTGTTTATCTATTTTGGATATTAATCCTCTGTCAGATGTAGGGTTGTTGAATATCTTTTCCCATTCTATAGGCTGCCATTTTGTCCTATTGATAGGGTCTTTGCCTTACATAAGTCTTTTAATTTCAATTTATTAATTGTTGGATTAATGGAGAGACACTGATTCTGTCATAGAGTATCCTATTTTTTCCATCTATGATGATAGAAATTTTGGGGGGAATCTTGTAGTCTGGGCTTCTGTCATCTCTTAGAATCTACAAATCATCTACCCTGGCCTGTTTGGCTTTTAGAGTATCTGTTGAGAAGTTGTGTGTAATTCTGATAAGTCTGTCTTTATATGTTACTTGACCTTTTCTTCTTTCAGCTTTTAATGTTCTTTCTTGCTTCTGTACCTTTAGTATTTTGGTTATTATGTGTGATACTGGGATTTTCTTTCCTTTTAATAATCTATTTGGAGTTCTTAATTTTCCTGTATGTTTGAAGACATCTCTTTATTTAGGTTGGAGAAGGTTTTATCCTATATTTTGTTGAAAATATTTTCTCAGCCTTGGAGCTGGGTGTCTTTTTATTCTAATCCTATTATTCTTATTTTTTTCATAGTGCCCCATATTTCTTAGATGTTTTGTATCAGGAACTTTTAGAGTTAACAGTTTCTTTGACTGATGTATCTATTTCTTCAATCTATATCTCAGCTTCTCTCTTTCTTCTTGCATTCTGTTGGTGATGTATGTCTGTTGGTTGGCGTAGTTCCTGTTCTTTTTCCTAGGTTTTCCATCTCCAAGAGTCCCTCAGCTTGTGTCTTCATTATTGCTATTTTCAGTTTTAGATCTTGAACAGTTTTATTCATGTCCTTCGGTTATTTAAATTCATTTTCCTGAATTTCTTTAGGATTTATTAGTTTTCTCTTTAAGGACTTTGCCATCATTATTAAGATTGGATTTATGTTCATCTTTCTGTGCTTTGGTGTGTTAGGATATTTAGGGTTTGCTCTAGTAGGATAGTTGAGTTCTGGTGGTACCATGTTTCCCTTTCTCTTATTGATTGTGTTTTTATACTGGCCTTTAATCATCCAGTTGCCCATACTGTTGGCTGAATGTTCCAATGCTTGCACTACTCCTCAGGGAGTCAGGTATAGTCTTGGGACTGACAATGGAGCCTAGTGAGCACATACTTACCTCTGCTGTCTGTGCCCCAGGTGGACCTGAATATTCCAAGAGTCTTGTAGGACTCCTCAGGAAGGCAGGTGATGGGATAATTATTTACAGTTTATTCAGACTGTTTCATGTTCTATCTAATTTTACTTTTTTCTCTTAAAGCAAAAACACAAAGTTAATTCGATCTGTTCCTGTTAGAGGAAATAAAATGACACCACAAGTATTCACTAGAAATAACTATTACATAAAAGCTCAGAGTACTAGAGTACAACTTGGTTTAGATTCTGATGTTACCAATTTCTAAGTCATTTTTTTTATATAAATAATTTATTTATTTTTGAACATGAAATGCTTTTTTATAGCATGTTTCACAAGGGGAGGGGGTAAGAGGGGCCAGATGGTGGAAAAGTACAAAATCTTCTTGGCCTGTGCCTTGAAACATGTCATGGTCTATACGGTACACTGCCTTGAATTATGATCTACCTGCTGTTCTTCAGAAGATATGGTACACTGCTTGAGTTATGGTCTCCCTGCTATTCTTAAGATGATATGGTACACTGCTTTGAGTCTATCTGCAGTTGCTAAGCAGGATCTTGCAGTTGCCAAGCTTCAGAGGACATTGTGCAGGTGGGGAAAGGTGGGGGGTGAGGGTAAGGGCGAGGGTCCTGGCTTCTGGCATCTCCCCCTTCTCTGTTTAGTTAGAGAAGGCATCTTATGATCAATCCCAACTATGTGAATTTTGAATTTGGCTAGACTTCCACGCCCTCCAGAAGGGTTCCTGGTATGCCTGGCTTTGCCCCCGTTTCTCTCGATAGAGAGCTTGGCCTCTTGATCACCACAACAAAAATTGGCTTTTTCCTAAACCAAGGCCGCCCTTGATATGGCCGCTAACATTGGGGAGCCTTCCTTTATGACAATATTACACCCCAAACTGACAAATGGTTGGTAAATTGAACATTCTAAGTCATTTGAGTGAAATTATTTCACTTGTAAATGACACAATACTTTAATTTCCTTGGGTTACAAGAAGCAAATGTCATTTATAAGCTATTTAACACCATTTCTTAATAATGTTAGTCTCTTATGGATTGCTGGTTGACACTATTATGTTGCTTAAGCTTTAAAAAGTCAAACTGTCCTTTTTATTCTTACTCCTGAACACATTCTGCTTCAAAGCACTATACTACATTGTCACATACAGACAAGCCTACCTACTTTCTCATTTTATTCAAAGATTATAAAAAGAGAGGGAATAAAGTTTTGTGTCAAATAAAGTTTTTCCATACACTTCACCAGGAAAATTTTTTTTCTCATTTATAGCATATTTGTTGTCATGAAATAGTGTCAATTTTTTAAATAAAATTTTATGTCTCCATATTTAAACATTAAAATATCCTTAATATTAAATAGATAAGCAAATATAAAAAGTTATGAAATTAGAATATCAGTACTTTTGTGTTTTGGGAGAACTAAATCTGTGAGAAAATGTAAGAGGAAGTAAAAAATAATTTCTATAATTATAAGGGCTTTCACATACACCAAAAGATATATAAACAATAGAAAATTGTTTAAGTGAGATCAAAGGAAAGCTTTGTTATTATGGTCTGAGCTTCTATTCCATCATTTCCATGTGGAATCATACAAGAATTATAGCCACAGAATCTCAATGAAAACAATCTTTATTTGAAATATTAAAGACAGACATTTGATTGGATTCTATTTCTTCCTAAAAATTTATTCCATTCCTGTGAACTGTACATCATAAAATTCTCATATTATGTTCCAAAATGGCCCCTCTTCTTGTGATACATTCATATATTTGGAAACGGATATCAGTTTAGTAATTAGGATATATGAAATGATTGGATCATTGCAGTGTCTCATTTTTAAAAGTAATTATGAGCAGCAATAAAAGATCTTAGGACTTGTACTATTGCATATCCCATGACGGGTAAGGAAAGCATTCTTGGCAGAATGACCTAAGACAGGCTCAGTCATGTTTATGAAACAAAAAAGGGAGAGAGGCAGAGAGCTTTCGGGGCTACTTGGCAAGAATCTGACATGGACCAAGGTCAAAGAAATAAGCTGCTTGGCAGGAATATGACATTGGCCAATTACAAGGAATTGGGCTTCAGGGAGGAATCTGACATTAGGCTAGAATGAAGAAATAATTTCAAGCAGGAATCTAAATCTTAGGCTAGGACAAGAAAGTAGGCTTCAGACACGAAAACGACTTTGGGCTAGGATGTGGAAGTTGGCTCAGATATTTTGATCATTCTGATAAGTCCTTAGAAACAGTGATCACAGGAGTTTTCACAGAATTTTGTTTATTGCCTTGCTTGTTCTTTGACTAATTTTGTTTATTATCTTGCTTGTTCCTTGACTCCTTGCACCTATTGTATTGCTAGCTCCTCAACCAAGAACTGACCTTAATACTTCTATGTAATTAAAATGGTATAAAAGCACAAAGGAGAAGGGAGGGTGGGATGGGGGTTTCTTGAGAGGGGAAATGGGGAAAGTAGATGACATTTGAAATATAAATAAATAAAATATGTAATAAAAATTCATATGAGGAAATAAAAGTTACTTTAACAGAAAGTTCATTAAAAAAGATAAAGTCTGAAGAAGTGATAAGCCTGCCCATCTCTTCAGTCCTTCTGTTTCCTGACTAAGTCTGCAATACAATTGAGATAACTATTCATGTGACCCAATCTGTACAGATGAATTTGTTTGACAATACAAGTTGACTAACAATGTTGCTCTGAAAATCATAAAATTTCTAATTTTAAGCAGACTCTTAATTTACATTAATAAAAACAGCTTGTTGTCACTAAGGCACATTAAAGCATAGAAATGTAATGAAATATTACCTTTAGCACTGCTAGATGCAAACATTTTCAAAATGTTAATTCATAATATTCATTATAATAACTGTGGCCATATCTCATACAAGAAATCATATATAACTAGCAAGTAAGTGATTTTTTAAATGCTCAGTGTATTCATTATCCTACGATATTTTTGTGTGTATATTAGTGAAATTCATACAATATTAACACATTATATGATAGCTAGTAGTTCAGATAGTGGTGATTTTTTCAAAATGGAGAAAGTGGCCTGTAAAAACACCTTTGTCTAATGTTGAGACTTAATGACCAGTATGATATTTAATTAATGCTTAGTGATGAGTACCATGAACATAGAGTGTTCATAATTTTTCTTTGGGAAATTGTCATCATGATTAAGGTACAAATTATTTCCTTCTGTGTCTAGTACTGGTTGTGACCTGTTCTTTATCCCCTAGGCTTTAGTGAATATAAGCATTCAGAAATTAGGTCATTGGTTCATTTGAGGTTTTTTAACAGTTTGCACTGATATATCCACTCTAGCTCTGAGGAGAAAATCTTAGGCAGAAAATGAAGGAAGAGGCTATTTCAATTAAGATTTGGTCTCCACACAAAATTGAGATTCCTAAGGGTGGAACTCAAAGAATAGATAAGTTGATAGTATCTATTTGTGTAATATAAATCTTACTTTAGGGAAAGTTATTTTGGCACATTCTAACGAGGCATGGGAAGGCATTTTAACAACTGTTTATCAGCATTGCTTCAGGATGCTTTCCTTTCCTTGAAATCAGCTAGACACTCAGGTGTTCACAGAGAAATACCAAGCTCTGATCCTGCCACATACCACATGGAGAGCTGGGTCTCATTAGGCATGGATGCACTTAACTACATTATCCAGTTAGATCTCATTCTAGTGCTTTGAAAATAATATGCAGTCAAGAGAATGGTTATGTGGAAGGTCAAACTCTTCTGTGCCCAGCCATTTTTGTTTGTGTTAATTAGAAAAAAAATGTGCTATAAATACATATTGTTAATTGCAACAACATTAAATATTCATTTGTAACATTTACTTTAAAACATTGATTTCTTAATGAATATGAAATGAATAGGTCATAGGTTTAGTGCACTCAGAATTTTTTGCAATTAATTAACAAAATGAACCAACTTATGATAGCATTGTGTGAGGCTCTGCATGACATAGAAATGTTCTTCTTTTGAAATATGATTATTTCTTGATGTTAATAATATTGTTCCATAATATTAATTTTGAAATCATGGAGTCTTTTAGTTTCTTCATAAATTATAATAATAGTAGGGATTTTTTTTTACTTTGTCAGTTGGAATCTATGTTTCTAACATTCATTACAATTACAACAGACATAAATCATTATGTACAGAATCCAAAGGTTTCAGAGATGTTTCCTGCTTCCCTTCCCACCATTCCATTTCATACTCAATAGTCAGTTGCTCAGGTTCTCTCTTTATAAATGCAAATCAATAGCTCAGGATTCTTTACTGAAATTGATTTCTACAATAAATTAATAAATAAATTAAAAAGGTAAGAGTACTTTCCTGTGGTTAGATTCTCTACCTTCTGTAGCTCACTTTTTTCATCATTGTGTTGTTACCCAGAGAGAACAATATGATCACTGTGAGTGTTTCTAAAGCTTCCTGAGCACCTAACTAAGGCCATCCACCAAACAGCTGTATACCTTCTTTATTATAAGCTTAACACATCTTTATCTTCGGTGTCCAACCATAGTACCAGTCATCTCCCATATGTAGCTTTTTCTTGCTTTGATTTTTATGACCCGGAGAGTCTATTGACTTCTGATATCCTGCATGGTCACATAGTGATTCTTTCATTGTTTCTCTCCCTTCCTGAATATAACTTGCACTAGAACATGTTTTTGTCTGCATTTACAACTTTAATTCAATTGGAATAGTGTATAAATATAGTAGGCACTTTCTCTGCTACTGAGGAGCCTTTCTTTGGCTTAAGATTAAACCTGAGGCAAGATTTAGGTGACTTGGCCATAAAACATTGTAATTTGATGATATATATATAGAAAATACCCCTTTGGAAGAAGTGCAATCATATTATCTCTGGTTTTAAATTTCAACTTAACAAATATCAGAAAAATAAGGTGTGTAGGATAGAAGACTATTGAGATACAGACATCCCTTTAGACTCCTGGGTATGGTGAAGCTTTTTGTGTGCTTATAGAATACTAATATAATAAAACAGAAATCATCAACAAATCCAAAGACAGCCTGAAACCTGAGTGTAAGTCACAAATTGGAGCCTGGTGTTATGTGTAGGTTGCTTTATAATACTTCCTTGACATTCATGTTTTTAGTTCAATCTGCAATATAACTAAACATTTTTGTGGTATTTATACATGAAATTATTAACAAAGGACAAAAGGAAATAAAAAAATCTTCAATAACTCAGCCTAGAATCGTGGAGCAGTCTATGATGTTTGTTATAATTTCTGGGCTTATGACCTATCACTGCTTCTCTGAATAGAAGATAAATATGGTGACTTCATAGCATTTCTGCACATAGATACTAATTTATTCACAGGAATATGAAGATACATGAGCCAAAAGATCATATAAGGAAATATTTACTCAAGCATTAAAAAATAAAATAGCCCCTTAAAATTAACATTATGAATTGAAAGGAAACCAATATAAACAATCATTCATAGAAAATGGAAATGAAACATAAATTATATCAATGCCAACTTTAGAATTACCCTCAATGTATGAAGTTAATCTTTTTTTTTTCATTAGAAGTTTATTGTCCCTGTAGCACTGCAATGAAAATGAAGCATTTGTGACCTAGACACAGTGTGGTACACTGTGATAATCCTATTCAGATTCTGGGGATGCTAATTTTTCTGTGTGCTATATAAACATATGTGGGCATCTGTTTTGCAAACACAGGGCCAGGTTGCAACTTCACACAGTGGTGTTCAAAGAACAGCATTGTGGGGCTTAACTAGAACTCTATTTGAGAGCCATTTCTGGTTCAAATTATTGCATTGAAACTGTATATTTTTCTTGATGTTACTCTCTGTTTTGATTACTTTCAAAGCATCATTTGTATTCAAAAGTGTTTATGGTTTTATTTTAAAATATGTTTTAAACAAATAAAACAAAGTACACTTTGAGACTAATAAATGTTTGAAATTGACTAAAACTATACTTCAGGGTGGTGACTTCCACTGAGATCTAGGAAAAGATATGAAAATATGTTACCAACAAAGATGGTTGAAATTTTATATTCACAAAATATTCAAGAAGTGAATTATTAACATGTTTTATATTGATGGCTTATCAACAATTTCATTTTTAAAGTAATCATTAAAAAAGCGACTTGGAAATTGTTTGCGTCTGAGATTTTTTCATGGATAGTAAATCTGCTGACGATGGTGTCTTTGATGTTAATCTACCAGTCCTGAGTGGAATGGGAAACATGTTACACTCAGAGAGTGTCAGGTTCCACTAATTGTGCTGTTTGCCTTATGAATAAGCTATCATCATTGATTTTTTTGATGTTGTGTAATTTTTTCAATGTTTTAAAGACACACAGCCACTTCTACCTCTTCTAGAAAGCAGAAACTCTCTATAAAGATAATGTTGAATATATTTGATTTTCTGATCCTTTTTTGTGTGAAAAAAAGGTAACCTAGGATATATTTTTAATTAACTTATTTTGGTCTTGATGAGGTCATATTGGGTATTCAGGATAGCCCAAAATCCCAATCTGCTCCCTCAAGAGTGGCACTAGACCATTTTTCTTATACTTTCAAGTTTTTTTTAAGCTTATACGTTTCTTCCCCATTTGACTGCTGGAAAAACAGAAATATGATACATTGCTAGTGAGAACAATAGCTGTTGTATTTATCATGCTAGTGAATAGGAGGACTATGATGATATTGTTGAAATTATTATTATATGATAACTGACAATATAGAAAAAAATGACAATAAGAAAGCATCAAATCTTGCCAAAAAAAAATTGACCTAGAAATCATGAAGAAATATGTCAAGTTTTGAGTCTGAAACCATGTTTTTCTTTAATTGTTTATTTTGCTATGAAATGGGTCAATAAACGCTCACAGTAAGTCCACAGTTTACTGTTACGGATATTTCTATTAATTGAAGCAGAAATAAAGCATTAAAACTATTATGAGTTTAAAAATTTTAAAATATAATAAACCTCCCTGTCATTCTTATTAAAGGTTGGAATATGACACAAATGTAAATTCCCTTACATACAACAGTACATCTTATTTTGATGTAATTAATAAATTTCCTTCAAAACTAGTTTCATTTAACTTCTAATTTTTCCAATTTCTGAAACAAAATTAATATTAATAGCTTTAACTTTGAAGAAGCAAGGCCTAGCTTAACTTTGATATATGTGATATCTCTGTTATTTTCACTTATTTCTCAGAATAAAAAGTACTTCAAGAAGTTTGGAGATAAGAGCTAAGAGTTTTGGGACCAATTAAGTAGCAGACCTCTATATGATTCCAGAATATTTGCTTTAGGCATTCTCCAATATTTCCTCATGAGTACACCATTCTCAAAATAATTACCTCTAATATCAAATTCCATAATTTGTTGTATCTTAGTGTGGTTTAGGTATAAGCATAATTTTGGCTTCATAGAATGAATTGGGTCAACAAATGGTGCTGGTTCTACTGGAAGTCAGTATGTAGAAGAGTGAAAATAGACCATTCTTATCTCCTTGTACAAAGCTCAAACCCAGGTGGATCAAGGACCTCCACATAAAACTAGATACACTGAAAGAAATAGAAGAGCGATGGGGAAGAGCTTTGAACACATAGGCAAAGGAGAAAAGTTCCTGAACAGAACAACAACAGGTTATGTTCTGAGATCAAGAGTAACCAAAGGGGATCTCATAAAATTGCAAAGTTTCTGTAAAGCAAAGGACACTGTCAATAGGACAAAGCAGCAATCAATAGATCTGATAGCGGGCTAATAAAAAATATATACAAATATTCTAGAAGATAGACATCAGAAAATCAAATAATCTTATTAAAAATGGGGTACAGAACCAAACAAAGAATTTTCAACTGAAGAAACTTGAATGTCCAAGGAGCACCTAAAGAAATGGTCAACATCCTTAGTCATCAAGGGAAGGAAAATCAAAACAACCCTGAGATTCCACCTCACACCAGTCAGAATGGCTGAGATAAAATCAGAAAACAAAACAAAACAAAGCAAAACAAAACAAAACCTCAAGTGACAGCAGATGCTGGCAAGGATGTGGGGAAAGAGGAACACTCCTCCATTGTTGGTGGGATTACAAGCTGATACAACCACTCTGGAGATCAGTCTGGTGGTTCCTCAGAAAATTGGACATAGTATTACCTGAAGACATAGCTATACCACTCCTGGGCATATACCCAGAAGATGATTCAACATATAACAAGAACACATGTTCATAGCAGCCTTATTTGTAATAGCCAGAAGCTGGAAAGAACCCAGATGTCCTTCAACAGAGGAATGGATTCAGAAAATGTGGTAATTTACACAATGGATTATTATTCAGCTATTAAAAAGATGAATTCATGAAATTCTTAGTCAAATGGATGGAACTAGAAAATAGCATCCTGAGTGAGGTAACGCAGTCTTTTGGGTAACAAAAGAACACCCATGGTATACACTCACTGATAAGTGGATATTAGCCCATAAGCTTGGAATACTCAAGATACTATTCACAGACCACATGAAGCTAAAGGAAGACCAAAGCATGGGTGCTTCAGTCCTTCTTAGAAGGAGTAACAAAATATTCATGAGAACAAATATGGAGACAAAGTGTGGGACAGAAACTGAAGGAGGGGCCATCCAGGGACTGCTCCACCTGGGTATCTAGCCCTTGTGCAGTCACCAAAGGCAGATATTATTGTGGTCTGCAGGAAGTGCATGCTGATAGGAGCCTGATATAGCTGTGTACTTAGAGGTCATCCAGAGCCTGAGAAATACAGAGGCAGATGCACACAGTCAACCATTGGACTGAACATGGTGTCCAAAATAGATAAGTTAGAGAAAGGACTGAAGGAGCTGAAGGGGTTTGTAACCCCATAGGAAGAACAATAATATCAACCAACCAGACCATCCCCCCCAGAGCTCCGAGGGACTACCATAACCAAAGAGTACACATGGAGGGACTCATGGCTCCAGCTGCATATGTAGCAGAGGATGGACTTGTTGGGCATCAATGGGAGGAGAAGTCCTTGGTCCCCTGAAGGCTCAATGCCCCAGTGTAGGACAATACCAGGGCAGGGAGGTGGGAGTGATGAGTGGTTGGGGAATCACCCTCATAGAAGCAGGAGAAGGGCCCCCAAACCCAGAGAAGGCTGGACTCCCAGGAGTTCTAACACACTCAGGAGTGTAGGATGCTGAAGGAGCATGGTGGCAGCCAGAGCGATGGGTGAGACATGCTGATGCCAGGACAAATAATGACACTGACCTGTGAGCTTGCTGAGTGCCCTGACAATAGTGACCATTGCTTACCTATACTTCTGAAGGGACAAGCTGCATTGCCTCAAGTTTTTAAATCTTGTGGAACTGAGAATCAAAAAGAGAAGTTATAATGCCTCTTGTATTTTTATTAAATGTGACCAGTAAATCAGACTCAATCATGGACTGGTCTAGAATCAATCCAATATTGGAAATAACAGTCTCCATTTGAAATCCTGGTTCTGAACATTTTCAGAGACATATATGGAAATTAGATGCAGTTCTCTATGATGTTACATTAGCAAGAGATCAGGTTGGGGCAGGATTTGGATTACAAACAGGTGTTAGTTAGCATATGAGTTAAGGCTCTTAATTGTCAAATAAAAACTCTTTTGTTTCTTTTACAGTATTTGATGTAAGTTGCATTGATTGTACACCTTCTAATTGTGTTTGTGTTTTGAAATCCAGCATGTCAGTTATGGAAATCTATCAACCAGCTTTTGTTTTACTGCCCTGAGTATCACAGAATCTTGGTATACTGAAAATAGCTTGCAAATACTAGAAGAAATGAGTCAGGCTTTAAGCAGGAGCAAGAGGGTAGTGGGCTTGATTATTACTGGTATAACAGCTTTAATTACATTAATCGCTAGCACCACTGCTTCTGCAATTTCTGTGACACAAGAAGTTAAGACAGCTACTTTTGTTAATCATTTAGCAAAAAATATTACTAATGCGTTGAATATACAAGAGGATTTAGATAGGCATTTGGAAGAACAGATTGATGCTCTTTATCCCATGCAAATTACTGGAAGACAGTTCAGAATTTAAGGGTAAGGAGCCATCTTGAGTGTCATGCGAAATACCACTGGACTCATGTTAGTTCTACAATTTACAGGAGTAGTCATTATAATTAGGAAGAAGTTGAATGACACGTGCAGTGTATTTGTGTAACTCTAACATTCTCTGGATGTTTTAAAGATTCATAGGAAGCTTATGAATTTCAAGAATGCTGCTCTGCTATGTGTTGATGCAGTAGATACTGCAGATAAAATTACCCATGGCCTGAGGTCAGTATTTCTATTTTGGTCAAGCTTCAAAAATGGCATATATAGCTTGATCATGCTAGCCCGTTTCGTCCTGGGAATACTTTTATTCCTGCCCATTGTCTTAAATCTTTTCTTCAGTAACATCAACATGTTGGCAGCCAAGTACATGGTTTGAACCTGAAAATGAACCCCCAGACAGAGTTATTAAATTAACAGGCTGGCCAGCCCAGGACACGTAAGATTCTGCACAGAGCTTGACCAACCTAAGACAGAAATGCATTGCTCTTGATAATGCATATTCCATGACAAGCAAGGAAGGCATTCTTGTCAGAAAGACCTAAGACAGGCTCAGTCTTGCTAATGAAATTAAAAAGGGGGAGAGGAAGAGAGCCTTTGGGGCTGCTGGGCAAGAATCTGACATGGGCCAAGGATGAGGAAATGGGCGGGTTGGCAACAATATGACATTGGCCAAGGAAGTAGGCTTCAGGCAGGAATCTGACATCAGGCTAGAACAAAGATGTAATCTCAGGCAGGAACCTAAATATTAGGCTAGAACAAAGAAGTAATTTCAGACAAGAATCTAACTTTTATGCTAGAACAAGGAAGTAGGCTTCAGACATGAAAATGATCTTCGACTAGGACAGGGAAGTGGGTTCAGATACTTTGGTCATCCTAATAAGCCCTTAGAAACAGTGATCACAGGAGTGTTTACATAATTGGGTTTAATGCCTTGCTTTTTCTTTGACTATTTGTGTTTATTGTATTGCTTGTTCCTTGAATATTTGCATTTATTTTATTGTTAGACCCACAACCTAGAACTGAACTTAATACAGGCATGCAATCAAAATTGTATAAAAACATAAAGGAGGGAAAGGAATGGAATAAGAGGTGCAAGGGAGGAGAAATGGGGATGATATCTGTATTGTAAATAAAATATAATATCAAATAAAACAAAAAAGAAGCAGGAGGAGGAACGATGGGATAGGGAGTTTCCTAGCTGGAGTGGGGTAACCAGAAAAAGGGTAACATTTGAAATGTAAATAAAGAAAATTTCCAATAAAGAAAAAATGAAAAGAAAACGTCTTTTTTCAACACAGGAATACCATTACAGAAAGCCACAACCAACCAAATGCCACCTTGTGGAGCACAGTCCAGTCTCAACTGATAATCTATAAAATAACCTTCACATCCAGGCCTTAATCTTCATTTTGGAAGTCTGGGCAGAAAAAGTGTAATATCCAGAGGATCAAGGAGTTTGCCCTGAGATTGTATCTCCTAGGAATCTTTATATATTATACCCACAAAGACTTGTTATCATGACTGACCAGACCTGAGCTAAAATCAGAAAACAGCAGTACACATTTCTAAGTGGATGAAGAAAAGTTAATAAGGCATTAACCCTTCACAAAGAAATAAGGGCAACTAAGTAATGCTAAGAGTGTGATAAATAAAAGAGATGAGCACAGCAATTTATCATCCAATATCAAATGATAAACCATGTAAACATACTCACAAAACATGCAGACTAAGTATGATGTGTTCGCGTATTTATATATATATACATATATATATATATATATATATATATATATGTATGTATATATATAAACAATTAATAAATAAAGGTACTGTGAATTTGAAAATGAGGAAAGAGAAGTATATTGGAGGAGATGTATTTGGAGGGAAAAGGGGAAGATGAACTGATGTAATTATAATCTCAAAAGCCAAACTAAGTTATTTTTAAAAGGTAATCTTGGAAATTAAGATATTATTAATTATAATTAAACTATTCTAGAACTGAGCTGGTGACAAACATTTAAGAATTATTCATACATAACTTTTGAAATACTATATATTTCAACAGTAAAATTTGCCACAAAATACCTTTACAAACTTGTTATAAATAGCTTAGAAAAGAGTGATACATATTTTGAGCAGTGTCTCTCAGAAAACTAATCCTATCTGGGAAAATCGCCGTTTCTTCCTCACAGAAAATAGAGCATCAATGTCAGCAGGAAAAACCTTCAGAAATTTGAGCTTAGGTTTTACTTGAACATTTCTTAACTATTCAAATTTTAAATCCAAGAAGAAGAGGTTCAGTTTTTTAAACACAACCTATTTCTCTTCTGTTCTTTCCTGTTACAGTACATTTTAAGCATAGTTACCAGAGATGAGCAATTTAACTCTGACTGATTAATTAGATACCCACTTTCCCGTCACAGGCTTGGACCTGTTCTAAACTTCCCCTGTACTATATTGCAGACGAATATCTTTGTACGTTATCATTTCATTGAACCAAATCATCTTTTGAATGCTACAAATTTAGAAAAATGTAAAAAACTGTTTACAAACTGTGTGAACATACAAAATTTCATTTTCTTGTACAATAATTTTCCCCAGAAAATGCATACATATGCTTGAGAGGAGATGCTCTAGTTTGCCACAGAAACTGCCACTTCTGTCTTCTTATCCTTTATTCCACTGCCATCTTTTTATTCTTTAACCCTGAATGCCCATCACCTCTTTACAGAGTACAACATGTGTTGCTAATGGCTCCTTAGCCTGCTGTCGTTCCTAGTTATAGCCTCTCTTGCTTCCATTTATCTTTATAAAATTCAAATTCAATCAAGTCAGTCTCTCGTTTAAAACTTTTATTGATTCCCTGGTGACTCCCTGTACCCCCAGTGACTCAACTGCATTGATTTTAGCATGGAAAGAACAAAAATTGAAATATTTCCCACCAGGCAGCTATTCATTATACTGTTCAGTTGCTCTATGGAATATGATGTATTTCTTCCAATCAGTGTGTGAATTGCCCAAGGAATTTATTCAACTGTGTTTATTGGGCCTTATTTGTGAGTTATCATTCCTAGATATTATAATAATGCTATCTTCACGGGGCTTATGCAACTCTCAAAGGAGAAAAAAGCAGTGCGTGTGAGTGGGCAAGATAGTTCAACAATTAAAGGCAATTGCTACCAAACTTAATAACATGAATTCAGTTCTGCAAACCCATATGGTTCTGCCTCCAAAAAATCATTATCTGATTTTCACATGAAAGTTGTGACGTGTATAAAAACACACACACATACACAAATAAACATGTAAATACATATAATATAAACCAGTAGAAGTAAATTGTAAGTATTTCATGCTTATTAGGAGACTTAAAAATCAATAAAAGCATGATGCAGAATCAAAGGCACACAGAATGACAGGTAGAGCTACGGTAAAACCACACACTTTAAATATATCACTATATTAATTCTTATTGTTTTTTGTATTGTCACAGTTGAATAAACTATACATGAACACAAAAGCTATGCCTCTTGTTAGAAAGAAACATTTTGCAGTGAATTGTATAGCTTTTTATAATTATGAAAATTTTATAACAAATATAAAGCTACATATATTAATTATTTTAATTGTTGCTGTGACAAAGTACCCAATGGAAACAACACAATTAGGAGAATCTGTATGTTGCCTCATGGTTTCAGGAGAAATGTCCTCTGTAGTGGTACAGCCTGGGGGCAGGAATGACTCCATCAATATTGGATAATACATAATATATTTATATATGTTAATATTATACTTATATTACATTTAATTTTTTATTTTATAAATAGTTAAAGTATGTTGTTTTTTTATTCCATACATTTTCATCATTTATTTCCTTCTTTAATATTTTATTTTTATTTTTCTCCTTATATTGTCTAATATTTTAAATAATCTTGCACTATTCATACTAAAATATATTCTTAAATGCCTTTTGTACAATTTTTATGTTCCAGGGGTAGGAACTATGTCATTCTGCCCCTTACATGGTCAAGCTGGACTCAATATTTTTGCAACATTTAAAATTTAAAGAATTTTTTTTCTAAGATCTTTGAGAAAACTTCACGTAATATGTAATAACAAATGTTATTAAGAGATCCAAGAATTGACTAGAAGGAATTTCACCAAATGTCTATAATATTACACAGACACAGACACAAAACATACATATGTACACACACACACACACACACACACATACACACACGTATATTTGTAGTCCCTATACTACATCATATTTTTCTGTTATTGTCACAAAATATTCTAATAAAAGCATATTGGGGAAAAAAGGATATTTTCCCTTACTTTTCCAGAAAAGTCAAACCCATCATAGCAGGGAAGACTTACAAGCTGGAGTATGTGGCTACCTTGTGTTGTTAATGTGGAAGCAGTGAGACAAAAGAGTAAATGCTTCCAAGAATTAAAATTTCAAGATTGTTCCCTAGAAATGTACTTCTACCAGTAATGTTTCACTCTTAAAGTTTCCATAACTTTCCAAAACATTAAAACTAAAATCTAAGTAGTCAAACACATGGGCCTGACAGAAACATTTCATGATCAAACTTGACACTTGACATCATTTATTTCTTTTTATCTTTATACAAACCCTTTAGCTCTTAATATCTCTACTATAAGAAAAAAAGAAATGGACTCAGGTAATTAAACAACTTATAAATTCCCTTACACTTAATGAAGAGACATAGTTTAGTATAATAATTGTGCTATGATGTGGTGACCTACACTTATAATTCTAGTACTTAAGAAGCTGATGCAGGAGGATTGTTAGCTAGGGTTACATACAATCATTTTTTAAAAAAAAGTAACCAAAAACAATAGTTTGTATGTTGTGGTTTGAATAAGATCTGTCTCACATTGATGCATGTATTTGAATATTGGTCTCCAGGTTGGGGGCTCTTTTGAGTTTTTAGAACTTTTAAGACATAAACCTGGTTGTAAAGCATAGGCCAGTAAAACAAGAACTTGAAGACTTATAGCAGCTTCTACTTCCAGGCTTTCTTTTTGTTTCCTAATCTTTACATCTTGATCACAGAACCTCATTCTTTCTGGTCCCTCCCTCATAAGACATCCCATTCCTTTCCTTTCTCCCTAGGTATCACTCTACCTTAGCACATCAAGTCACTGCAGAACTAGGTGCATCTTCTCTCACTGAGGCCAGACATGGTGGCTCAGTTAGGAGAAGAAGATCTACTGGCAAGCAACAGATTCAGGATGGCACCAGCTCCAGCTGTTGGGGACCTGCATCAAGACCAAGTTGCACATCTGCTACATATGTATGATGACCTAAGGTCAAGCCCATGCTTGCTCTTTGGTTTATGGTTCAGTTTCGAGGAGACCCCAAGGGGTTATTTGACTCTGTTGGTAGTTTTGCAGCATACTTGTCCCCTTCATGTCCCTCAACGCTTTTTTATAAAATCAGTCTATCAGGAAGCAAAAGCAGATAACATTATTTATTCACTTTGTAAGCCTGAGCACACTGTGTTTGGGCTTCATTGGCATATCACTAGATACTCAGAGGGGAAGAAAGTGTGGTCAATGCACATTTGAAAGACCTCTTACTTTGACATTTCTAAGCCAGGATTACAAACAAATGCCTGACTCCATTACACAGCCTTTATAATTTATGTGGCCTATTTTGACCATCAGGATTGAATTCAAGGCTTTTCAGGTGATGTGAATGTAAAGTAGAGATTAGTATCGACTTTTCAACGCACAGAATTATGTATTATATGATATGTAACTTTTTTCAGCTATCTTTCACATAATTCTTATTTTAAAAAATTTAAAATTTTAAGCCTCAAAAGACTTTCATTTAACTGGATGCCACATAGTACATTCATTGGTCATTCATTGATTTTTTCCCCCAAAAAATATATGATCACATATGAGATTTTGTATGTTATCTTTCTGATTAAAATTCTAAGGGATATCATTTCTCATGAAACATTAAATATAGGTAACATACAATAACAGAATTTTTGTCTGGGTTTCTATTAAAATCGGATATTTCATCCTTGAAATAATAATCAGAAATTAGAGAAGTTGTGATTCCAAAAACATGTAGACCGCAGTGGATCAGATGGCTGTTGTGATAGCAAATTAAGTAATAAAAGAAAGTCTGACATAGAGATGAGTTATAGAGACACACTTGCAATGTAAATTTTAAATAAGCTTCCAGTTTGATGTGGATCAAACCACTTCTTTCCAGTATCAAGTGAAAAATCCCAGTAAACTCATGAAAATTAGTAAATGTTAAATAGTTGACATATAAAACTTTCTGAATAGTCCATGGTACATGCCAAATAAGGTTTTTGTATTACTAATGTGGTCATTATTAACAAAGAAACCCTGTTAAGACAACTCTCAGAAATAGAGCGAGAACATTACTAGGACCAATTATTGTTGACTCTCTGGAAGATATGTGAAGACTAATAGTTTGTGCATAGCTACAACTAAAAACACATGAAGAAGACAGTGGATCCTGTTGTAGCAGCATATTCTCCCTACAAGTTGGAAGGAGCTAAGGTGGGAGGAGTAAGGAGAGGAAGAAGAGAAGTAAGAGGAGGAGCTAGGAGAGAGCCAGAGAGAGGGGAGCATGGCAGTAGACATGCACGTGTCTCTAGCAGTCAAAGGTAGTTGATATATCTATGTTGGGTATTGGGTTACACCTCTAATTGTGTAGGCATCTTGTTATTGGGCATTGTCAAATATATAAAACTATTGGATAATCTTTAAACATTAGAGCCTCATTTCTACTGGATACCATGTGGGTTGTGGGATGTTCTGGACTCAGCCCAGAGTCCTTGTGGAGGCAGAGCCATCTCCCTTGCTGGTGTCTCATGGTGGCAGGGCCAGTGTCTCTGGGTGTCTGAGATGGCTGCCTAAGCCGAGTGGTGGCATATATTCTCAGGCCTAGGCATGCTGCTGCTTTTGGCACAGGCCTAGTCTAGTCAGAAGCTAATTAATAACAAACAAGATTGAGAGCCACCGATTTTAAATAATTACTTCAACACCTGTAAGTGTCTCTTTTCACTCAAATAAGGAGAAAACTCCAAGTTTGAACTAGAAAAAAAATGCAAACACAGGAAAAACATTAAGGAAAAAGCCAAGTGGAAAAGCTAAAATACTTTCCATGTATCCACTGACTGCATACTCCTTCAGCAACCCTCTCTGTGGCCATGAAAGAGAATCCACAAGGAGGAAGTCACCATGAAGCACTCCTCCACAGGCTCTGCATCAGCTCCTGGCTCCAGCATCCTTCCCTGTCTGAGTTTCTGCCCTGACTTTCTTCTCTATGAACTGTGATATGGAAGAGTAAATGAAATAAACACTTTCCTCCTCAAGTTGAATTATGTCCTATTGCTTTATCACAGTGATAGAAACCCTAAGACAATTGTAGGCAAGGAGAAAGGCCTTGCCAGAAACTAATACTGTTGACCTGTCAAGTTTAGATTTCTATCCCCCATCCCCATAATACAGACACATAAATTAATAGACCAAGATTTCTTTTAGGAGTCAAAGCAGTCATTTAATTGTGGACCTCTCTAAAGTCAAAGTATTGTATACTCTGATCTACATTGGTACAACACAATCACTTCCATTCTTGAAGAGAAAAAATTGATGTACCAATGAAATACTTATTAAAACAAACCCAGTTGCCAAAACTCTAAACCCCAAAACTCTATGTGTGGCCTCTGAGACTCTTACTGCAATCATATGAACTAAATCTAGTGGTCTATATACAAAGACATATGAAGAAAATGTGTATAACTGCCTGCTTTGGCTTCTTTCTTAGTGAGTGTATCCATCACTGTTACTGCCATCCTTCACTGACATGAAACTTCTTCAGCCCTTCAATTTGGACTCAGTAACAGCAAGTCTTCAGGGAGCTCAAGGTCTTCATTACTGAATTTCTACTACTGAGACATACAGCTTTCTAAATGATAATAAAGGCCTCTTCCTCTCCACCATACAGATGGCTATGTTTTTAGCGACAGGCTTTCCTATCATTTAAGTCAATTTCGTAACTCCCCATCTATTGCATTATCTGTGTTCCTAACCTGCCTAACACAGCTACCATAAACAAGGCAGTACATGATAATGTCTAAACTTAATAGCCTATGAAAGAGCACAGTCAGCTGTTTTACAGATATGCTGATAAAGTAGATCTCAATTTCAGGCTTAAATTTGTTTTAGGGGCTTAAGAGATGTCTCTGTGAGTAAAAACTTTGCTGTGCATTCCTAGGTACCTGAATGTGAATCTTAAAAACACTTTAAGTCAAACCTAGTAATTCACAACTAAAACACAAGTGTTCTTATGTCCGTATAGAAAATGTAGATTGGACACTACCTAGCCAATCAAAGACTAGCTAGTCTGATACACACAGAAGCATTGAGGAAAGAGATCCTGTGTCAAACATGACAGAAAGCAAAACCATACACTTGAGATTGTCTCTGATCTCCACATACAATTTCCCCAATGTATTTGTACTCATACATAAACATACACATGTGCAGCAGTACAAACACATAAACACTCATACACGTGTATGTGAGTACACACACAAGCTGTATACAATCATATGCATGTATACATATGCACATATATAATAGATGAAGAAAAAACATTTAACCATATTTATTGAGATTGGTGAATTTCTGAGTAAAGTGAAAGAACTGAAAATAAGAATCATAAGCATTATATGATTATAAGGCACATACGTTATTTTCTAAGGCATGATAAAACACCATGAACAAGGCATTTTATACAAGGAAGGGTTTATTTGAGCTTGTAGTTCCAGAGGAGTAAGTGTCCATAACAGTAAGGGTCAGGAATTCTGACTTCTGTACTGGTTACTTTTCTATGATAAAATATCATGATTAAGACAACAGAAAGCCCACATACACATGGAAAGTGAACCACTCTTTACTCAATGATAACTCATTCAAGGAAGAAATAAAGAAAGAAATTAAAGACATTATTAGAATTTAATAAAATGAAGATGCATCATACCAAAACTTGTGGGACACAAATGAAAGCTAAGAGGAAAACTCATAGCACTAAATGCCCTGGTAAAGAAAGTGGAGAGACCTTACACTAACAACTTAACAGCACACCTGAGAGCTCTAGAACAAAAAGAAGCAAACTCACGCAAGAGGAGTAGACTACAGGAAATAGGCAAACTCAGGGCCGAAATCAACCAAATAGAAACAGAGAACAATACAAAGAATCAAAAAAACCAAAAGCTGGTTCTTTAAGAGAATCAATAAGATACATAAACCCCTAGCTAAACTAACTAAAGGGCCCAGAAACAGTATCCAAATAAGTAAAATCATAAAAGAAAAGGGAGACAAAACAACAGAAACAGAGGAAATTCAAAAAAATCATCAGATCCTACTATAAAAGTCTATACTCAGGAGAACTGGAAAATCTAGATTGAAATGGATGGTTTTTTTAGACAGATACCACATACTAAAGTTAAATCAAGAGCAGGTAAACCATCTAAACAGGCCTATATTGGACAAGGAAATAGAAGAAATTATTTAAAATCTCCCAACCAAAAAATCTCCAGGGCCAGGTAGATTTAGTACAGAATTCTACCAGACCTTCAAAGAAGACCTGGTACCAATATTCCTCAGCATATTCCATAAAATAGAAACAGAAGGAATACTACCTAACTTGATCTATGAAGTCACAATTACTCTGATACCTAAACCATACAAGGACCCTACACATTTTATCAAGAATGTGGAGAAAGAGAAACACTCCTCCATTGTTGGTGGGATTGCAAACTGGTACAACCACTCTGGAACTCAATCTGGAGATTCCTCAGAAATTTGGAAATAGATCTACCTGAAGACCCGCAAAACTACTCTTCGGAATATACCCAAAAGATGCCCTATCATGCCACAGAGACACAGGTTCCACTATGGTCATAGTGGCCTTATTTGTTGTAGCTAGAATCTCAAAACAACCCAGATGTCCCAAGACAGAAAAATTGTTACAGAAAATGTGGTTCATTTACACAATGGAATACTACTCAGCTATTAAGAATGAGGACATCCTGTGTTTTGGAGGCAAATGGATGGCACTAGGAAATATCATCCTGAGTGAGGTAACTCATACCCAAATGACATTTTTGATACATACTCACTAATAAGTGAATAATATCAGCTAAAACAAAACAAACAAACAAACAAACAAACAAACAAAACAAAATACCCAAGATAGAGTTCACAGAACTCAATAAGGTCAACAAGCTAAAGGGCCCAAGTGAGTATACCTCAGTCACACCGGGGAGGGAGAAGAAAGAAAGCAGTCACAGTTGGGACAGAGGGAGGACCTGGGAGAGAAAGTGGATGGGGGTGGGAGGGAGAAGGGAACCTGATCTGTTATTGGGTGAGGGAAAAGGACTGAACCCCTGAAGGCCAGCAGAAAGAATGGAAATAGGCAACCTCCAACCTCAGGAGGTAGGAGGTTGGGGAGGACTCTCCAGAATGCACCAGAGACCTGGAAAGTGAGAGACCTTCCGGACTCAAAGGAAGGGACCTTAGATGAAACTCGGACAGTAGGGAGAGAGAACTTACAGAGCTAACCTCCATCAAGTGAGGGAGGGGGATGCCATCCCACAATCAAACCTCTGAGTCTCATAATTGTTCCTGTTTGAAAGACCTACAGGGATGGAAATGGAGAGAAACCTGAGGAAAAGAAGGTCCAGTGACAGGCTCAAATTGGGATCTAGCTCAAGGAGAGGTCCCAAGGCTGACACTTAACTGAGGTTATGGAACACACACAAAAAAGAACATATCATGACTGACCTCCAGAAGACCTAACAAGCAGCTGACAAAGTAAGATGCAGATATTTGCACCCAAACAATGGACAGAAGCTGCTGCCCCCTGTGGTTGAATTCAGGATAACCTGAAAGAACCTGAGGAAGAGGACCAGTAGTCTCAATTAACCTAGACCCCCGAGACCTCACAAACACTGGCCCACCAAAATGTCAGCATACGCCAGCTGCTATGAGGCCCCCAACACATATACAGCAGAGGACTGCTGGGTCTGTGTTCAATCAGAGATGATGAACCCAACCCTCGAGAGTCTGGAGGCCCCAGGGAGTTGGAGGTAAAGGATGTGGAACAGTCAGAGGGTGGATGTGGAGGGGGATAAAATCTGGAGTGTGAATAAATAAAAAAAAGTGAACATGTTTTTTAAAAAGACAATATATGTTAGTTAGGTAGAGTTCGTTCAACATAATTTCAGACAAATTCATCATGGCAGCAGGAACAGAAACTGAGAGTTCACACTTTCAAATTTAGGTAGGAAGAAGAGAGTAATCTAGAAGGAGGGTAGGTGAAGCTTTTAGTTCTCAGATTTACCCTGTGACAGACTTCCTCTAACATGCCCACATATCCTACACCTTCTCAGTGACACCAACTGGGTACCCTGGTTTAAATGTTCAAAACACTGGAAGACACTTCTAATCAAACCACCATGTTTAGTAGAATTTAAAATAAATTCACTTAAAAATATACACAAAAAATAGTTTGTAAGACAGTTTATTTTTAGCTAACATTTTTTTAAATTATCTGAAATGCAAAATGTTACTTTTTCTGTAGCCAAATTACAAAATGTTAACATCTCACAAGGACACAGGCAATACAAAGTATTTGAGAATTTTGAAAGTAAGTATGAATTTCTAGGTTTGTGTCTACAAAATCCATGACAAGATAACCACAATACACCCAGACACTGGAAAAGTTAAAAAAAAAAAGCATAGATAAGTGAAGAATGAAAACATTGAAAGTGATTTTTAAATGATCAAAAGTAAATGGTTTATCTATGAAATATGAATATGAAGATTCATATTCATTGATAAGTTGTGATCCACTACTGTGTAAGGGATAGGCTCTGAAATACTCGATGTTATGAGAGGACTGCACATCTGCACAGAGAAAAGCATTAGTCATCTAATGGGAGCTATTAAAACAGTTTACTAGATGTTACTCATAATCCTTTTCCTTTCAAATTCCTAATGATAATCACACTTGTGAGTAGAATTTGTAAAGCCTCATCTAATTGTACTATACTGTGTAGTTTGGAGGAGTAATCCTTTTATACTGGTAACATCTTTTTACCTGCTTTGTTCTCAATTACATCTGGATTTGGGGAGTGAGATGACTTTGTCAAAGAGTGTTTTGCCTTTGAGAAAGCAATGTGATCGCTTTTATAGTATGTAATAGGAGACAGTAAATTATGGAGTTTGCTGAGATACTGTGACCTTTTCAATATTCAGTACCTTGAAGAGCTGGTCTTTCCATCCTGCTTGATTAAAGCTCCACTAATCATCAAGAAAGTTAATGAAAGATAAAACATTTTTTTTAAATGGCACGACATTAATCCTTTCATATGGCAGAAGTTAGAATGGGGATTGTTAGACATTTGTAACAAATACCAACGCCTCTGCTGTAGTTGCAAATCTTTAGACAGCAGCCATGGATGATAAAATCATGACCTGGAGAAACCTTGATCCAGCACTTTTGAGAGTAATAGTATATTATTAAAGTGCCTTCCATACACAGATGGTAGCCATGACCTTGAGAGATAACATGAATGACTCACTCTCCCATGGATCAGTAGAGACAAACTCTACCTGCAAAAAATCCTGATTATAAACATATCCAGTGACATAAATTTTAGAATATCATTCAGTAATCCATGGTAAATAAAAAACTGAGCTTTGCTCAGTGAGGTAATCTGTAGTTGTTATTAATCTATACCAGACAGGTAGCTAGCTATTGTTAACAAACATTTTCCTAACAATGTAAATGTAGAATGTTCTTATACATAGTCATAATCAGGAATCAAAGAAACCATGTCACTGACCAGTTTAAAAAAATATTGTGTCAAATTTTGGGTAATAGGAGGTTCTACAAATAAGAGAGGGTAAATTGTTGCATTCTACAATGTCTGGCTTATTTCACTTAACATATTGTCATAAGGACAAACATAAAACTGTAATTAATACTGTATTATACTCTAGGAATTTTATGAGACGTTAAGTCCTCTAACTACAAAAAGAGTGAAGCTGAAATGACAGAAACATCAATTGGCTTAAGAGTATAATAATTTAATTATGAGTATGCTATCAAAACATCAGCTTTATGCCTTAAGTACATATAATTAATACGTATTTTGAATTCATAGAAAAATGAAGTTACCTATATTTCAACATATTGAAAATTCCTTTTATAGTAAACATATAATTCCTTCTAATTGAAGACTATACTACTATATTTTCATGAATCTTGTGTAAGATAGAGATACAAACAGTAGCTGCTATATATACTGATCAAAGCAAACTTTTTATGTTGACACAATGTGAGTACCCAATAAAGACAGCAATAAACGTCTGATAAGGAACAAGAAAATGGATTTTAAATGCATGGACATTTAATTCCTTCGATTTCAAAACCCTACAAAGTAAGTAGGACCTGCTTTCAGTTGAAAGACAGATTTAGAAAGTAGAATGATCAATATCTATTGTTAAAAGAATATTATAAAAATGAATTTATACATGTATGCAACTACTATTACATTGAAAAGTTAACAAGTATTAAAATTAAGTGAAACAAACATCTCAATTAGAAAACAGTCTTACTTTTGTAAAATTTTAATGGAGACATAAACTCTCTCCAGGCTTGTAACATCTAGAGGAAAACATAGTTTCTTAATTTAAATTAACCAATTGCAAACAAAATTATTTACCTTTTGGTCTCATAAAGAATTCAATAGGTATTTCATTATTATAATTTGTCTGTGTGCTTTTTTTGGGAAAGACCATTCTGTTTTCACATCCTCAACTCAAAAGTTAGCATAGATCTTTTTTATTTTTCTTCAGGATTCTTTTTTCTTTTTAAATTGGATATTTTCTTTACTTACCTTTCAAATGTTATCCCCTTTTCTAATACCCCCTACCCCCAAAACCTCCTATACCATCCCACTCTCCCTGCTTTTATGAGAGTATTCCTCCACTAACCCACTCACTCACTCATCCACTCACTCACTCACCCACTCACCCACTCCTACCTCCCTGACCTGGCATTCCACTACAATGGGGCATCAAGCCTTAACAGGACCAACGGCATCTCCTCCCATTGATGCCCTACAAGGCTGTCCTCTGCTACACATGCAGCTGAAGCCATGGGTCCCTCCATGTGTTCTCATTGGTTGGTTGTTTAGTCCCTGGGAGCTCTGAGGTTGTCTGGTTGATTGATATTGTTGTTCTTCCTATGAAGTTGCAAACCCCTTCATCTCTTTCAGTCCTTTCTCTAACTCCTTCATTGGAGACCCCGTGCTCAGGCCAATGGGTGGCTGCAAGCATCCACTTCTGTATTTGTCAGGCATTGTCAGAGATTCTCAGAAGACAGCCATATCAGACTCCTGTCAACAAGCACTTCTTGGCATCCACAATAGTGTCTGGGTTTGGTGACTGTATATGGGATGGATCACCAGGGGGCAGTCTTTGAAAGTCCTTTCCTTCAGTCTCTGCTCCACACTTTGACTCCATATTTGCTCCTATGAGTATTTTGTTCCCCTTTCTAAGAAGGACCGAAACATTCACACTTTGGTCTTCCTTCTTCTTGAGCTTCAGATTGTTTGTGAACTGTATCTTGGGTATTCCGAGCATTTGGATTAAAATCCACTTATCAGTGAGTGCATATTATGTGTGTTCTTTTGTGATTGGGTTACCTCACTCAGGATGACATTTTCTAGTTTCATCCATTTACCTAAGAATTTCATGAAGATTATTTTAAAATAACCATTATTTTTTATCTCTATTGTTTCTTAAATCAAAACTCTAAGCTGCATTCTAAATATGATAAATCTTGAACGAGCAGAAAGCTCTTTCTTTTTAATTATAATGTCCACTTGAGTTAACATAAATTTTTATATTTTATAAATGTATTTTGAAAGTAGTAAGTTTAGCTACTCTAAAAAGTTATGCTTTTAGTTATATAGAACATTGTGTAATTCATTGACTTTTACTTCAATCTAAATTGTTTATAGATTATTTAGCATATGTCTAGTATATATTGCTGGCCTCTGTTAAAAGAACACAATAGTGGCTTTAATTTAAATTTTTAATTTTTTGCTTGCTTTTCCATTTTTACTTTTAAATATGTATAATTAACAAGTTATAAATTTCAATCTGTAAATTAAACATAAAACTTTTATTTATAATTAGCAAAAAAAAATCTATCTAATAAAAATAGGATCATGGAATTGTGGATAAGCAAAACCATACTTTCATATACATCTCAGAAAATAATTAAAAATTGAATTTTAAAGCGGGGAGTTTCTCAGATTATCTTTTTAGGTAATTTATGTATCTTCTATTTAAGCAATTAAAATGACATTACTACACTTACATTTAGAGAAAACAAGATACAATTAACAGAATAAATTAATAGTTAACCAACATTGCTTGGAATTAAGTTTATTCATGTTCATGTATATTTAGTCATTTTTTCATGTTAACTATAATTCTGTGGCATTGTCTTGTCCTTTTTTACATTTGATGAATTCAATTTACAGTTACTAAATAATATTTACTCTGCAGTATAAATGAAAACTAGCTCCTTCTCACTGAGGGGACTCATTATAGAACTCTCATGTATGAGTGAGAGAACATGCAGTATCTAACACTATATGCATGGTTACTTTTCTAGAATATACATCTATGATAATATAATGCAGTATAAGATTAACATTAATAACTACTCACAAAGTGAAATGTAAAAAGATGATGTATGATTAGATAAGACTTAACAACCACTTATTAAACTTTTATTTACTATACCTTATTTCAATAAACCATGAGCAACTGAAGCTGTAGAAAACATAACTATGCAAACTAAGAAGCTTGTGAGACCAAAATGGGGCAAACATACCTTGCCAATTAAGGGCTGTGTTTGCAGTTAAGAGAGTTAAGAATAATTACCTTTTTATTTATGTTTGTTTAACCCATCTGCACTGGATTTGTTTAATACTTGAACACATATGGACATGATTGATATGAGGGCAGGGAGTATGTACACTTGACCCTCACTGGAGGTAGGTAGGAGGTTCATAGGTAGGAAATATGTCATCAGGATGTATGCTTGCCCCTGATCTGACATGATGGGAAGTGTAATGAAATAGGAGTTTTGCCTTTTTATGCCCCTGCAAAATGTGATTGGTAGGCACTCTCTAGATCCCAGAGTGGATGTGACCAGAGTCCCTACTGGTCAGCACTTAATTAAAGCTTGTTTCAAATTTAATTCTAAATTGTGGGAACTGTTTGTTTTTTTATTTGTTGTTTGTTTGTTTGTTTTTTGTTTTTTATTCCTCATGATTAACATCTACTGTCATGGAAAGAAAGCTAGGAAGTACTCCATTCAGAGCTAAGCTTCAGCTTTGCATGGATTCCAGTAAAAATAGCAATGCAACGATCATGTGTAAACTTTCAACTCGTTTCCTTTATTGGTGCACTGAATGAAATTCCAATTTTTCATAAATAGGATGATAAGGTAATAATATCTTTGAGTATTCTTGATATATATTCAATGATATTGTAAGACCAAAATAGGAAAACCATACCTTCCAGATTAAGGGCTATGTTTACAGTTAAGAGTGTTAAGAATAATTTTCTTTTTTCTTATGTTTGTTTAACTTATCTGTACCAGATGTGCTTAATCCTTAATCGTGTATGGGCATGACTGGTATCAAGACATATATGTGTGTGTGTATGTGTGTATGTCTTGACACCAGTCATGGTATGTATGTATGTATGTATGTATGTATGTATGTATGTATCTATCTATCTATCTATCATCTATCTATCAACTAATTTGTTTCAGTTTACTGAAAAACTGAAAACCTGTATCTGGAAAGTTAATTTTTGAGCACAATTGAACAATTTAGTCATTAGTAAGACTCATGTATCTGAAGAAAGAACATAGTTTAGTTTTAAGGGGAATCCACACTTTCCTAACTTCTTAAATTTTCTTTAAATTTCATATATGAATCATAGGTAAAATAAGGCACTCAAGCTACACCCTAAGGCAAAAATGCACATTTGTGCTAAAGTCTTTGTGCAGTGTTTACTCTAGGAAGCAAATAACTTTGTTTCATTAATGCTTCATCCCTCATCATATTGATTTTGGTAAACAGTTCCTAGGTGATCAGTTTTCAGAGGTGGGACACTGATATATTTAAAACATGAATATAGACTAT
This sequence comes from Grammomys surdaster, assembly GCF_004785775.1. Classification (NCBI taxonomy): domain Eukaryota; kingdom Metazoa; phylum Chordata; class Mammalia; order Rodentia; family Muridae; genus Grammomys; species Grammomys surdaster. The sequence goes on from NW_021604608.1 coordinate 22,717,822, forward strand.
GTATCCAGTTTAGAGTCATGATGCTGTTTCTTATTTAGTCAATACCATTTTGAAAGCTCCTCCTTGTGTGTACACAGAGAACAGCAGAGAAAATTTAGGAGGTAGGTTCTGTGTCTCTTTGCAGGGGAAAAGAAAGAACAAAAGGGAGAGGGGATAATTACTCTTAATCAACTTTAGAAAATTAATTCACGGTGTCCTTGCTCCTTAACATATCTAGTTAAAATTTTCTCTGACAATGTTACATTTTCCTTATTTATTTGATTACTGTGCTCATGGTCATGGTTGTGAATTAGGAAGGCTATCCCTTAAATGTTGAAAGAAATTTCTGATTACCAAATGTTAAAACTTGGATTTATCTTTGTGCCATTTCCCTTAGGGAAATAATCAATAAATCACTCAGTAGAGCCTTGTGAGTTATGCAAGATGTAAATGCAGAGGAGCAACTGAAAACAAGAATTTATGGATTAAGCACCTAAATGCGCTGTTTACTAACATGTATTTACTGCCACTGTAGCAGATTTATATCTCTACATGGGCTTTTCTTAGATTAATGTCTGTTTGCTTCTTTCCCTGTAAAGCAAGATTTCGATTGTTCTCAGTCTTTAGTCAGGCTTTTTCTTGAAGAGTTGTGCAATACTGACCTTCAGCAGTTTCTGGAATCTCCAACCTAATGTGTTCTTTATGTATTGTAACAGAGGAAGAAAAAAATATGAACAAGAGTAAGTCGGATATAACTTGATAACCTTCTTTAATATGTTAATGCAATAGGCTAAGAGGACATCAACTCCATTACTTCTGATTGTTTAAGATCCTGAGAATTCATGTTTTCTGAAAAATTTACCAATGCCCATCATGATGCTATGTGTACTTGTCTACAAACTTCTAAAAAAGCAACCTGTCTGTGAATATAAAGTAGGGTTTTGTATTTCTTACATCTAGATACCACCATCAGAAAACAAAGAAAAACAAAAACAACAACATCCTTTTCTGCACAGTACTGTTTGCACATAGTAGAATCTACTCACAGAGCTGGGAACCTTACAGCTCTCATCTTCTGAGGGGAACCTTTAACTCTCTGTACATAGGAGATGCCTTTCCATTTTCAAGCCCACTATACAGTGCTCAGCTTTCAGTGCGCTTACAGAAAACTGAACTTCACTCTGCAGATAACAATGACAGTCTTAGAGGAAGACTAGATACCTGCAAGGTATTCAGAAAATCATATACATAACAGACAAAGGTTTTGACTGGTCATACATTTAGGAAACTTTCTTCTCCTCTACATTCCTTTATTCATGTATAATATACCACAGGAATAGGGTGCTCCCTCCTTATTAGGAGCAAAGTAGGGGGATGAAGAAATAAGAAATTCTAATTATGAGAGATCAGCAAATAATAAGAGGATGTAGATCCTATAATATCTAATGTTTAAATTAGGCAATCTCAAAAATACAATAAAATTAACAAGTGAAAGAGATTTGGACAGGGGTGGGATATGAAAGAGAACTGTGAATTTTAGCTGGGCGAACTGGAAAGGTTACGCTATGAAAGAAACACTGAGAAACCCAAACTTTATAAGAAGCAAAGAAGAAATGATTTTGAGAAACATTGAAAGAAGTGTGTTACAGGGTTTTTATAAGGCTTGGATTGACTATAGAGGAATAATTAAAGGAATGAATCATGAATGTGGATTTTAGCCTTGTTGCCTTTGAATAATCTTACTACACAGGGCTGGAGACGTAACACTTTTTCTTCGTTATTTGTACCCTAATGATTTTGAGATTCAGAGTTCTGTTGAGATTTGTTTTTTTGTTGTATATTTTAAAGCTCAATTCTGTACCTGAAGGTCTAGTTGGCTATGAATGAATTCTCACTTTTTCCAGATTTTGCTGTGGAAATCTTGTTCCTTAATCTAAAACTATTGATTAAATAAAAATAGCTACAGTCAATTACTGGAGGGATTAGAAGTAAGTGGATTTGGAGTTACCTTGTGGGGGTAGGGAAGAAAGGTCACAAAAGAGAGGGGGAGACCTTCAGGAGAGGAGACAAACCATGTGCACATGTCCAGGAGAAACAGCCAATCTTTGGGGTACAGCACTTGGGATGTAGCCATGTCATTAGTTAAAAAAGCAGATTAGGAGTTGCCCTCCAATTACTGTCAAAACCAAATAAAATAACCAAAGTCTGAGTCTCATTCATTCTTAAACCAGGCAAGGATAAGATTAAATTGGTTCAACTACAGGATTCCATTGAAAAAGAAGACAGAAAGAGAATCTATCTCATGCAAGAATTAAAGGCCATGGAAAAGCATGAACCAGTGGATCTACATTCTCCTTCACTCTATTGACTTGAAATGACTGGAATCCATCACCCATGGAGCTGATCCTCTTGGTTTGCTCCATAGCAAATGCTGCCATCCTGCAGCTTGCACATGTTCTTGAGCATATGAAATATTTTGAAAATCCTAGCTCAGCAAATCTGAAAAGCACAGTCAATCTTAGCTATATTCTTTTACTTAGAATGATTTAGAATGCTGTGGGGAGAGAGGCAAAGCTATAAGTATCATTCTCTATCAGTCCAGGACCATTGAAATGCTTGTCATCCACATGATAAAACCTAAGCACAGGACAAATGGCTTATATAGCTGTGATGCTGTTAGTAAGTAGACATTAGGTGTAGATACTTAATATTCTGAACACCAGCCCCAGAAGATCATAAAAGCACCTCTTTCCACTTATAGGAACAAGCACATTGATATCATTTTTTCTTCTCACAGAATTTGAATACTCACTAATAAAATAAAAACAGCAATGCAAAACGTCTTTATTTTCAATGAGAAAGTATATTTATGGATTCATTGATCAAGATTTATGTAAATGATATTCCCTTTTCCTACCCCTCCCAGTTTTTAACTGCATGTCATTAACTATACAAACACTACTTTAAAGTTCACTGTCAGAACTGACTTTCTGTTCTTCCTGTTAATAGTTTAACAATGGACTTGCTAATGCTACAGGTTCAAGGAAGCCACCTCGTACAAGGCTGCATAGTAAATGGGAAATAAAGGACAAACTTGAGCTTCCAACTGGTTTTCTGTAAATCCTAACAGGAAAATACATATGAATTTCACATTAAGTTCTGAACTGGGGTTGATGGCTACGATCCTATGCAGACTTTCTTTGTGAAGGATTGTGTCTGCAACAAATTCAAGGATCAACATCTATTCTTTCATTGTCTCAACTCTCTGGTTTAAAATTTGCAAATCTTACGTAAGCTGTGGAAATATTAGTTTACAATAAAACTTCTCTACTAAACATCAGCAGAGAAAGGCAGTTTATATAGAGAAGTATAATACACAAACCCAAAAATATGTAGGTTAGTGTCAGAGACAGAATTCACTTCAAGCACGTATGGGCTTTACAGGGATCCTGGTTGACATAGAGTCTCCAAAGACTGAGTTTAGTGCTACATAATATCACTTTTCGGGTTCTTGTAAAACTTTTGTTTAAATTTTTAATTTAAAAGTAGAGTCTAGCTTGTGAAAGAGTATGCATTAACCAATACTCATCATTTTCTGTCTTCCCTCGCCACTGTTGTTTCCTGCATCTTGGGGATGATCTATCTGCTGCTTATTTTCTGGCATCTGTACAGCAGTTGCTGTCCCATTTCACTAGACAGAGGTATACAGGAAGGGTGGGACACATCTGTGCACAGAACAGTGGGGTAGAACTCCATGTGCATTAAAGGGTCTACATTAAGTGTATGAGGCTATCCATGCCAAAAAAAATCACAAAAATTATCATTAAACAGGAAATAAAAATTAACATGAGATGTAAAAACAGAAACAGCAAAATTATTTTCTTTGTTTTGAACAATAGTCTCAACATTTTTGTTGGTCAGAAGAACTTATGAATTATGAAGCTGGCCCTGTTTCCAGATGTACCTCATAATGTAGTATTGTTTCTCTATCCATCAACTAAAGGATTGTTTTCTGCTACAGCATGATCCTCACTGAAAACAGCATAATCTTGATTAGAAACAGTGCTGAGTGACTGTTGAGCTGACTGATTCAAGGTTAATTCAGCATCTAAATCAATTTAAACATAGAAAACTATAGATCACCCTCTGCCAAGCCATGGGATTCTCAAATATTACATGAGAACTGGAAAAAACTTCCCAGAGAATGTATTTGATAAATCTTCACCAGGGTCCAAATGTTCTAATCCAGTAGTTAAATTATATTATTGATTACACATAATGAAAGCCCATGACTTAGAAAATGATCATAGTTTTAATGCAACCCATTGTATGTTTCCATAGGAAAATGTGTCTGTTTCTGAAACATAGCAAGATGAATTTGAGATTCTAGCTGGTTTGTATGCTGGATACAGACTGACAGTGCTGTTTTTAAGGTGATTTCAGCTGTAGCTGTTAGGGATATGGAAATTAAATACTGCTGACATACCCCTCAAGCTCTGCTCTTCCCCACATCTGTAATTAAAAACTCCCGTGCCAGCAGCAGAGTTAGATCTCTATCTTCCCTCCCTGCCTTTCCAGTCATTTGTACTTATGTTTTTTTCCTTACCCATCTCTGTATCTTCACTCGTTAAGTTTTAAATGTGCAAAAAGCTCATGCAAATTCCTAATCGAAACATAAAAGGGCACTAAGCATCCATATAAAAATGTTCCGAACTTCTGGCAAGCTTCTTCCCTCTCTGGGACTGAGGAACGAAGTACATCAGGGAGATTTTGCCTGGAATATAGACAGATTATTTTCCATGGTGTATCCAGAGTAAATACATCTTCAAACGCTGTTTTTAAAGTCTAATTTCACCACGAAGGCAAAGTAATTCAGAGAACATCTTTCCAGTATGGAGACTTTAAATTCATAAGTATAACAGACAGTTTGCTCTTTCTGACACAGGCACGACAAATATATAATTTACTATTTGGGCTCATTATCCGGGACCTGTGCACATCAAGCATCTGCCCAGATAGCCTGTATGAGATGTTTGACAGGTGGTATTTAAATTCAGGCACAACGATGTAGATGGTGTTCCACTTTTTCACCACACAGGTTGTCAAGAGCATGACAAAAATAAAAACCAGGCCTGACTGCACTCAAGTGTTGTAACTGAAGTAATATTTCAAACCCACTAAGAGTTTTTGCTGTTTATAGGAAAGGAGATTTTACAGTTCTTCTTGTATGGACTAATATTGCTTCGAACTAAGACAATCAAATTATATAAAGTAAAAAATACTTGAGGTACTATTAAAGGAAACTCACAGGATGTGTGTGGTTCAAATGAATAGACTTGGAAACTAGATATAGGAGGTGAGCCTAAGAGGCTTCCTCTAAGTGAACAAGGACAGCTTATGTGCACAGTCCACTGGGCTAAGAATAGACTCTGAAGCTCCATGGTTACATCTGTGAGGCACCGATCTGAACTTCTCAGTTCTTCTGTGAAATTTTCCCTAGTCAAATATCTCTATATTCAGAACTCAGGAAGAATTTGATATTGAGACTGAATAAATTGGATCACTCAACATCTTCATGACTAAGGATCTAATTTTGACACCATAAGCCTGTCCTCCAGACATGGTTATGTAAATATATATATATTCTGACATATTTTCTCATAGATTTACTAATTCTCTCTTGACTCTGTGTCTCTCCTTATTTCTCAAATATTCCTAAATATTACCACTTCCAAATCACTTTTTCAACATTTAATCTGTATACCCTCCAAATATAGGTTATTTAATTATTTTCTTTCTAATGTGTATATATTAAACTTCATGAAATGCAATCAGAAAAACTTGTCTCTAACACGCTACTTTGTAACCAGAATGATATAGTATCATAGTTATGGCAGACATATTTCCTTGCACATACACCAAATATTTTGTTTTAAGATATAAAATTAGTGAAATTTCATAGATAGGAAAGTTCTTCATATTTTTCCTGTTTCTAAATTATCATTTGATGTAATATACAATGATATAAATAAGAAAAAGTCAAATGTACTGAATCTTAGGTGGACTTCTAAAACCATCTTATGAAATTTATTAAGCTTAGAAGATTCTAAACAATATCATAAAATCAATTTTCAGGCCTGTTATTCACAAATGGTTTTATGTGACCTACTAGCTACCACTAACCTATCCTAATTTTGATACGCCTTCTAGCAAATACCATCACAATTTTTTTTACTGGATGCCATATATTTTAATTCATAGATGTATTGTCTATATGTTAAGTTTCAAGTAAACTATTTAAGAGAGATCTAGCATTTAATTTCTATATCCCTGATATCCTCACACATAAATTCCTTACATCAAAACAAAATTAAATCATTTAAAATATTAAAAAGAATATATTTCGAATGTCCCCGACACAAAAGATTATGTGTCTACAGTAATAGATTTATCCATTAGCTTGAGTAAATAATTCTATAACATACATACAACAAAATATCACTTTGTAATGGTAGATATTCCATTAAAGATGAAAGAGTTACAAAGAATACCAACAAAATCTGTCTTAAAAACATAACTAAACTTAATAAGTAACAATTTAATCATCTTTATGAAAAAGCTTCTTTGAGTTTCACGGTGAAGGTGCTGATGCTGAGTTGTTTTATGAAAGAAGTTCCCTTTTGAGAAAAGGATTAAGGTCTAGCTGGAACGGTGAGTACTGGGAGGGTTTCCATGTGTGCTGAAGAAGAAAATGAGAGTGTCTTGTATTCACATAGTATCTACCACAGGAGAAATACCTACCTAATCATATAGTAGTTGATGAAAGTAATAAAATAATTGCCATGTCAATTTCTCTTTTCAAGTAGTATTCTAGATAAGCAGTATTGGTGTCTACGTGAATCTGTATCTGTCCACATTCTTGTGTCACTGAGCATTGCATATTCTCTGGCAAATTGTTCGCAGTGTTACCGTTTATCAGTGAGTGTGATAAAGCATCCATAGGAAAATAACACTGCAGCTTTCTCTCCTAGAAAATAGGAGACTAAGGTTAGATCCATGATTAAAGAATAAGACGTTTAGAAGGTGACTGGGCTCTCAGACACAAGTTATTTATGTGCTTATTAACATGTCTGAAACCATGCATGATTCCTTCACTCCCTTTGAGAGGCCCTGTGGACCTACAGAGAGATGACTATTTTTGTGAAATAGATTTTAATTTAATGAGCCTGTCACTCAAGTTATCCTAATCAATTTTTCCAGCTTTTCCTTTTTTATGATAGTAGATTACTTCATGAAGCACTACCCAATTAGATGATTGAACTATTTCTTCGTGGCAATTAAGCATATGTTAAATGAGTGATAATTGCAAATGACAGGAAGGAAAATCAATTCAATGAACCATATTAGTGTGTTCATAACTTTTGCGTCAAGGTGACCAAAATTCTGAGGCCACAGCTCTATTATGAAATTTTAATTTTGGCTCATGAAGTCAGGTCATGTTTGCTTGACTCCATCCATTTCATAGTGGCAGGTCCACGGAGAGGAGGAGGCTTTCACCTCGCAGTTGCCAGGAAGCAGAGAAAAAAGAGAAACAGCCTCCAATGGTAATTACCAAAAGCATGTTTTTGACCCATACTCTCTCATAAATAAAGGGCCAAATCTGATTCTTAAAGGTTCTGCAACCTTCCAAAATGCAGCCACCACCTAAAGACTACATGCTGAATAAATGATACTATTAGGAACATTTCATATTCACACACACACACACACAAACACACACACACGCATGCACACACACAGGCGTGCACATAGGTGAGACTGTAAAATAAATGCTCCATAATTATCAAAGAAAAAGCTGGACTTTGTACTAATGGTAGTATTGCTTAGAGTGTTGGTAGTACAAACTTTCTCACTTCTCATGAGGTTTTGTTTCTTTTACCATATGCTATATGTTATATATGTTATAGTAAAATTAATTTTGTTTCTCTAAAACTTGTATGTTGAAAATCTAACCCAAAGCCCCATAAAAGGAGCTTCACGCACTTGTGGTGGATAGACTACTTGGTAACTGTCTTCTCTACAGACTAGAATCACCAAAGAAGGGAGTTCCAGTGAGAATGTATTCATCACATTGACCTATGGCCACACCCGTGGATTCTATCCATAAAGGATGGTTGGTTCACTGTGTGTGGTATCATGTCCTGGGCAAAGGACTGTAAATTGTATAAGAGAAGATAAAGCCACCTCAACACTATCACATGCTAATTAATTGCACTCAACTCTTTAATGAAGATATAATGTGGCCAGTTCTTTAAAGCCACTGCTACTGTGATTACCCTGCTATGATAGACTATAACTGAGCCAAAGAAAGCACTTTCTCCTGTAAGTTTCCTTTGTCAGGATATGTTATCATAACAGCAGAAATGGAAACTAAGATAATCTACATAAAAAAAAATCCTAGAGATTTGGCAATATCAATATCCTATATTAAAGCACATGGTAGAGATCATGTCTAGAAAGCCCATGAAAATGAGCCCTTCTCAGAATAAATTAACTTAATTAATAAAACAATCAATAATTCAAATGATATTAAATATCTAATCATTAAAACTCATAATGTCTCACTAGTATTTAAAATAATAAAATCTGGAGTAGAATTGATATAATGCCTAAAGATATATTTAACTTTTAATTTAAAAAAAACTGAAAACAAAGTAATAGTCAACTCAAAGAGAGAGCAATAAATAAATGAAAAGATCAATATAAATAAAATTCAAAATATAACCAGAAATGGAATATCTTTGTTGAGGAATAAAAGAAGAGTTTGGAAATTCAAAAAGTATTCAAAGGACATATAAAACTTCAGATTAATTAAAATAACAATAAGGAACACTGTAGTTAAGTAAATCATTAAATAGCATATTAGCAGTACATATCAATAAAGTTTAAAGCATATGTGAAAGGCAGAGGACCACTATAATCTGCCAAAATTGATGAAGTAGTAATATTGAATATACAAGTATTATTAAAGTTGTTATAATGAGAGGAAAGCATAGAAAAGTAGAATAAAAACTATATATTTTATAGAATACATACAACTGAAAAATTACACATATGCAAACACACATTTGTCAAAGTAGATGCTACTAGAGACTAAATATCAGAGAAAATAAATATCAATGCATAACATATTTTATGGTAGTGAAATGACCAATGTAACTCCATTTTGTCTTAAACTCCCCCATTTGTGTTCTGCTCTACTTGGCTACTCAACAACTTGTCCTGCCCTCCCCCCACACACACTTTCTTTTTTTTTTTATTATCTTTGTTGTTAATTTTTTTTAATAGTCACATGATATTTTCTTTCTTTTTTTTTTTTTGGACATGAAATGCTTTTTTTTATAGCATGTTTTACAAGGGGAGGGGGTAAGAGGGTCCAGGTGGTGGAAAAGTACAAA
>NW_021604608.1:22727268-22779673 GCF_004785775.1 Grammomys surdaster
TCTTATGTTCAATCCCAACTATGTGAGTTTTGAATTTGGATGTCTAATTATGGGGGGTCTTAGACAAGTTCACAACCCCAAAATACTGATGTGAGACAAGTCACATCGATGGTCGAAGGCTTTAGGCTGTCGACGATGGGCAACGTCAAGGGACTCTGATGTGGGTGAAAGGAGGGTGAGAGCCCTGTCTTAGGCCATGTAGGCTGCACCCACTCCCAGCACCACGCACTCCTTTTCGGCTGCATTGGGTGGGCCCCTGGGAAGTGGACCTACAATAATCCCGTCATTGGACTAACTCACAGCCATCCTAGTCTCTTGTAAATGTTCAAGTCACCAACAAGATTGAGCAAGACAGAGATCATCGCCCGTGACCTGTCGTCCACGGAACCAGGTTGATGCTGCCATCAAGAAGGCAGTTGAAGTTCATTACCATCAGCTGAAAATTGCAGAGGATCCAGAAGTGACTCCGCAGGAGACTGACACAGCTGTCAGCTCCCCTGCCTCCCCCTACAGTCGACCCCTAGACTTCCACGCCCTCCAGAAGGGTTCCTGGTATGCCTGGCTTTGCCCTCATTTCTCTCGCTAGAGAGCTTGGCCTCTTGATCACCACAACAAAAATTGGCTTTTTCCTAAACCAAGGCCACCCTTGATATGGCCGCTAACATTGGGGAGCCTTCCTTTATGACAATATTACACCCCACACACACTTTCTGAGTAAACAGCAAAAGCTAACAGGGCCAATCAGTTCCTTGCTGACAAAGATGCAGCCAATCCCCATAAAGGACAAGTTGCCACAACAGCCTCACCCCACTCCTCTCTCTCTCTCTCTCTCTCTCTCTCTCTCTCTCTAACTTAAAAAGGATTGTGGGATATCTGTTTGTGGTCCTGGTTCCATATCTCATGTCTCTAACCTAGCCTAGAAACCCGAAGTACCTAGTTGCTGTTTGACCTGCAGTGCTTGGCCCTCATCATTTGTGCGACCCCAGGCAGACCCATCAGTACAAAGAGAGACAGAGAGGAGTAAAGATTCTTAAACTTTCTAACAATCTCCTAATTGCTGAGAGGAAAATTAAATGACAAAGGAAAATTATTTAATTGTATATTTTTAAATGACTTAGTGTAACAAAGAACAGAACTTAATACCACATACCACACACTAACCTTATGAGAAATATCTCGAGGATGCACAAAACTGACAACCTCTCGTGTTGACAGCAGTTTGGATGCTTTATCGTTCTCATCTCTGAGCAACTGTGTTAAAAGTAGAAATTAGTTTGGCAAAATGAATTTGATATCTGTCTCCTTGTAAAAACTTTTTTATTTTGATCAGATGTTATATAAATATTATGTAATAACTCATAAATGATTTATATGAGCTCTGTATTTGAAGGAGATAGTACAAAGAGAAACAGGTTCGTTTGTTTTAGCTCCTGTCAGAATGAACATTGGATGATAGCTGAGTGAAATGAATCTGAGTTTCTGGGATGCAGATGTGCTCGGCTTCATCAAACAGCAGTTTTGGCTTCCTATTTCAATCCTGTATGTGTACATGACTGAGTCATACACATGACTCAATAGGCAAGACATATTAATGTGTATCTCTTTTAAAACAAAGAAACAGTCTTAATTAAATGGAATATGTTGCAAAATTTTCAATTTATCTGTGAAGTTTGAAAACAGCTCCTTACAGACAATTTAAAACTCAGGTTTTCATCATTCTTAATTAAAGATATTCTGTGTTCATTTGTGAGTAAGATTCCTGATTCAAATAACTCCTGCAGAATATTGATTTTATCTCAACCCACATTTTTATGTTTGCCACATCTTCGCACAACTCAGGCACCTGCCCATCATATGTAATGAAATCCTTTAATGACTTTATAAATGAGGTACTCTAGTCAATAAGTACTTTGTGATTTATTGTAAGACTCATCATTATTCCTGAGTAATCTGTGGTTCTCCAATCAATTTACAGATCACACTGAAATAAACACACAATTACCACTCATGTTTACATTAAAATAAATCAACAATACTATGAAATGTGTCTTAGTAGTATTGTATTTAATGCTTTCACAGGGAGTTTTATAAATGATCTGTCATTTAATTTTATAATTCATTTTTGATAGTGTACCATACTACAATAATTTGTAATATTTCTATAATTTAATACGTAAGTGAAATAATTACTAGCTATAACCCAGTCAGAATTAGCAGAATATTAGGGTGCTCTGTCCCTAGATCATAGGCTTCTATAAATCTCTATCAATTACTTTCAGAATACTCAACGCAAGTCACACGTTTACAATTCAGACTATCATATAAACTTTTCAAAAATAATTTTTCAGATCCTGTAACCCTTTTAAAACTCATGTTGAAATTTAGTCCCCAAGAAGTTTTAGTTCTGAGTTGAAGAGGCTGTGAAGGCTTTGCTCTCATACATGTGATTGGGGCTTCAAGAAAAGGACTTTGGCCTTTTTATTTTTCTTCCTTTTTTCATACATTGTTTGGTATTGATTTGGCAGTTATCCAGAACTTTGAAGAAATATCAGTCTGTGGCAGTGGATTTCACAGCCCAACTGACTAGGGATCCCCACCCCACACCCTACCCTTACCATAGCAACACTATTTCAGGTCATTCCTTTCTTTGACTTGTGATTTTGCTGTAGGGAAGTAGTTCTGATGCTTTAATCAGAAATCTGTGCTTCTGATGCTTCAAGTCCTTCCTCCTAGTTCGTTTCTGATCTAATAAAGATTGCTGTAGTCAATGGCTGGGCGGAAAGAAAGAGGTGGGACTACCAGGTTCCTGCAGGCAAGGAGAGACTAAGAGAAGCATCAAGATACTAGGGCGGGGGGTGGGGTAGGGCGGTGGGGGCAGTGAGGGATGGAGACTGTATGTACTCCAAGCTACAAGATCTTCCAAAATGTAGGCAGAAAGAGAAAGCCACTTGAAAGCGTCTTGGGCATCAAGACCAAAGGGCTTCAAAGAAAATAACTGGGCAACTAAACTGAGGACAGAGTTAGAGGTGTTGAGCTAGGACTTAAGGTAAAGGCACAATAGCCATGAGTGGTCTACAAGTGTCCAACCCTAAAAAGCATTATTAAAAATAAGTTAGTCTGGATCAATTTGCGTTCTTCTACATACTGACCTCCAGTTGAACCAACACCATTTGTTTAAAATGCTGTCTTTTTTCAACTGTATGGTTTTAGCTCCAGATCAAGTCACCTGGGTCTTCAATTCTATTCCATTGATCTTTCTGCTGTACCAATATGCAGTTTTTATCACTATTGTTCTGTAGTAGAGCTTGAGGTCAGGGATGATGATTCCCCCAGAAGTTCTTTTATTATTGAGAATAGTTTTCACTATCCAGGCTTTTTTTGTTATTCCAAATGAATTTGTGAATTGCTCTTTCTATCTCTGTGAAGAATTGAGTCGGAATTTTGATGGGGGTTGCATTAAATCAGTAGATGGGCTCATATATTTTCGTCATCCTGATAAGCCCTTAGAAATAGTGATCACAGGAGTGATCACGGGACTCTGTTTTTTGTCCTGCATGTTCTTTGACTCTCTGGGTTTATTGTCTTCCTTGTTCCTTGACTATTTGCATGTGTTGTATTGCTTATTCCTCAACCTAGAACTGACCTTAATACTTGCATGTAATTTAAATGGTTTAAAAGCAAAAAAGGAGGAGGGATGGGATAGGGGATTAATGGGAGTGGGAAATGGGGAAAGGGTATAACATCTGAAATGTAAATAAATAAAATATCAAATTAAAAATATAAGCTAGTCTCTCTCTCTTTCTGTGTGTGAGTGAGTGTGTGTGTGTGTGTGTGTGTGTGTGTGTATTTCATCCATAGGCAGCCATGAACACAAAGCAGTGTAGACAAAACTACATGGTACACTTGATACACTTTGTTCCTCTTTTCTTGTTTCTATTTGATAATTTCACAGATGAGCAAAGAAATGACACAATTTCTGAATAGGTGAAATTGAACATAATGTGTCATACATTTAATGTAGAGTCATGTAAAAATCTACCTTTCTTTTCCTTGGGATGAAACAGTTAATAAATTTTATGTCAGTGATGAATACAACTACATTGGCGGAAGAAGACTTAAGATTTAAATTGTATAAGGTAACATTTTTAATTGTCAAAATGTTGTTCAAAAGTGAATAAATGAAGAATTGAGCATCAGGGAGATTAATTTAGATTATCCCATGATCCCAGGATAGTAAAAAAGATCTGTATCAGTAGACTGAAAATCAATCATAGACAGATTTGAAGAATTGACTTGACTTCAGGAGTCTAAGGCCTGAAAGATGAGGATCACAGACTAAAAAATGTGGGAGCCTAGAAGCTGAGGAAGATTATTAGCCAGATTCTCTCCGCATCAAAAAACCTGTGGCTCTTCCTGCCAGACAATATGAGTGCTAGACTCTCCCCACCATATTGTAAACTGATGAATTGTTGCCATTTCAAGGTATGGTAATTGCTACATTGCAATAAGAGGAGTAACCTCATAGAGGCAAGGGTAGGAGGGATGGCATAGGGGTTCCAGAGGGGAGATCTAGAAAAGAGATAACATTTGAAATGTAAATAAAGAAAATATCCAATAAGAGAAAAAATAATAAAACCACAAAAAAAGAATGGTTTGAAGAAAGGTAGGAGGAGAAACTGTGGTAAAAATTAATAATAAATTAACAAATAAATAACCATAAAAAAGAAGTGATCTTGCTGGTGTGAACTTATCACAACATTCAACACCATGTCTGTTTCTCCTCTTCACCATGTCATAGTCACACTGACCCTGTTTCCTTTAACTGGAATGAGAGCTTTGGTATAGAGGTTTTACAGGGCCAACTGAGATGTTTACAGTCTGTTTTGAATTTTCTTCTATATTTTCACAAGTGCAGGGCACACATGCGAACTTTTGTATGTTGTTAATACATTTTCTAGAATTTATTTTAGAGGAAGGAAAGCATATATATATATATATATATATATATATATATATATATATATATATGAATGCGCATTTTTCAACAAAATCGTAAAAGTAGGAAAATGTGAAATCCAATCCCAACAAATCCGCATCTTGAAAACATAAAATCACTGCCTTGCTGTTGGTAACTTTAAGAGATATTTTTGGAACACTGGGTAGAGTTTGCACATGAATAAGTAAAGAACTGATTTATAAACAAGATCTGCCTCCCAACACATTCTTGCTCATGACAGTTTCTAATTTTTTTTCTAACCGTTATTCCTCAGAGCCTGTTGCCCTCTCATTCTGCTGCGCTCTTCCCAGCACAAGTCTTTCATATGTGATTACTCCATGACTGATACAACTCCTTAGGTCTAGTATCCAGTGGTGGAAAGCGTTGATTCCCTTCTGGTCTCAAAGCCTCATTCTCATTTTTTCTTTCATTCTAATAGCATAAAATTGTTATAGGGCATTAGTAGAGAATAGCATTCTCTACTCTGTAATAGTACTGTGAAAATTAAAACCTAGCTCAGTGTGAGTGGTTTTGCATGTGCTCTTCTGTACAATCATTCCCCAAACTCCACTAAAATAACAATGAATGTATGTTTGGAATTATTAACCCCAAAAGAACAAATGAGAGAATGAATATTTGAAAGAATTAGAATCAACAAATAAATGAATTTCATAGATATTACTAAGACAACTCAAATCATAGGCTTTTGAAAGTCTGGGAGGATACCTTCAAGGGATATCAGCAGGTGTGTGTGTTTGTGTGTGTGTGTTTTATGCAAACGTGTGTGCTCATGCGAATATGTACAGGAAAGCATGTATGTGTTCTTACATGCTTGTGGAGACCAGAGGGAAGCTTCAGGTAGCCTCTTCTACTGCTTTCCTCCTTTTTTCGAGATAGATTCTCTCACTGGTGTGGAGAAGCTCACCAGATCTGAAAGAATAGTTAGGCAAGGCAGTCTCTGCCTCTGAAACTTTAGGATTAATCCTCAATGCCACAACTCCCAGATAGCATGGGTTCTGGTGATCCATACTCAGTTTTTCTTCTCTGCATTGCAAGTACTTTATTGGCTGAGCCATCTCCTCACGCCTGTTATTTTTGTTAATAGGCTTTATGAAAATATTTGACAACTTTTACTTAAATTCAAATAAAAGCTAACAAAAATACAAATAATAGTTTAAGTACTATAATTAATGTTGACTTTTATTTTTTATCATTTTTCACTTTTTAAAATATCACCCAATAATACATACTTGTTTTCAAATAACAAAAAATATACATATTCACAATACAACATGTAGAAAGATTTGCTATCTACCCAATTATCAATGAAGTATTAACGATGTTTAAATTATTTTAATATGTGACACTAAAACCTAATTCACTTTTATTCAACTGTAGTAAATCCAATTTAAGTTTATCCCTGACTAGTTTACAAATATATGAGACTTAGACTATGTTTATTTTATTAAACTTTGACTAATACAGGGAGGATAACCTCTAATCTACTTTTCTAACTGCTGGCCTGGCTACCTCTCCAGCAGTGTACCCTGGAAGCTTGCTGTTTCTCCTGGTCTTGTGCTCATGATCCAGCTACCCTCATGGGAGCATGTTCCTCTCCTCCCCTTCTTCTTCCTTCTCCTGCTCTCTCCTCAGCCTTCTACCAACAACCAGGTCATTCAAAACCCACCTACCTCTAATGGCTCCAGTAATTGGCTATAGCCACTTTTATTTAACTAATAATTTAAAATCAAGGAAAAAGATTGGACAACTAAAGCTTGTAAATGTGTGATCCTAGGCCTATACCTTCCGGTATAAAATTTATAATACATATCAACAGACCAAACCTCAATATTCAACTTTTTTTCTAAGACAGATTATGATTCTCATAAACATTCCTATGTTATAGTGATATCTGACCTGTGCAGACAGATAGCCAATACTGTATAGCAAACTCAAATTACACCTAATGTCTAATTAATTCTGTTACAGCCTCACTCACATTGGATTTACTCCTGTTACTAGATGAATGGCAAGCTTTTTTTAAAAAGATAGTTCTTCATTTTTCAGAGGCATGCATACTTAAGACATCCACAAGTTATGAACCATCTAATTAATACTGATAGTTACTCCACTACTGAACTAGAAATATAAAACCAAAGAAAAATGTTAACATTATTATCTGAAAGATTTATAGAAGACATTTCCATCGGTTTTCTGTAGAACATTTCCTCCAAGAACAGATACAGTCATGATGGTGGATAATCTTTTCACAGAGAAGTTAACAATTGACATCTAAAATTCTTATTCATCAAAATATTTAAATTTATTTTAATAGCATTGTTTCAAAATATATTTTGAGAGGAAACATTGTGAACTAAGAGTTTCTCAGACAATATGACATATTCATTAAGTTCTCAAACAGCAGACATGACAAATGGCAACATAATGCCATTTTTTAAGTAGATTCATAAAATATTTTTCAAGTTAGCTAACTTTCACAAAGTGCTGAATGAACTCACAATAATAATCTCAAGTATTAGAACCACAGCAGTGAATTAATGTTTCCAAATGCCTGATGTCCTTCACTGGTAATTTAAAAGATTGCACATACGGCTAGATTTCTCAATGAATTATAACAAGGCTGAAGTGGGGGAATAAAAATATGGGACAGAAAGGCAGGCACATAGACACCTACAGTACTTTAAGTATGTCAAGATAAAAATCTCACTGTTCATTACTTTAGCATTCAAATGAGGGGAAGCCAACTTACATCCTTCATTGACTATGTGAGCCACAATATCTGTGGTAAAAATAAACAAGGTTTACCTTAGGAGAGAAGTAAAAATTTTCAACTACATGCCCAGGAGTTGTGGAATAGTAGTGGTATAACATACAAAAATCCAGGAATAGGATTTTAGCTAAAGACAAAAATAGGAGTTGTGAGCCATTAGATGTTAGAATACACAGCAATTCTGTTATTGTTCATAATGAAATTTAAAGTCTTAAACACTTAAACCTTTAAAGTAAAAAAAAAAACAACCTTCTTTCTCTTAAACTCATCAGTATATGGCTATTTGATTAAATTAGTAAATTATGGATCTCTATCTTTTACATTTGGGTAGTTTAATAATGGTTCTATCTTTATTTTTACTATAGTACTACTTGAAACATTTATATGCTCTCAAACTCACCAATTTTCAGAACTTTGGAGAGTTTGCCGGTCCCCCAAAATAGCTTCTGTTTTTACTTATTTAATAAAAATGAAGTAGATATGTATCTCTGCATTTCCACAGTAGTATAAACCTAGAGTAGGAAACTTCTTAGATGTAAGTCTTGGTTTTATAACTGGAGAGAAATGATTTGGATTTGACTCACTGTTGCTTTGTAAAAAGCAGTTCCCAGAGTCTGCATTCAAGTGTCTGGGTATAACTCCCCAAGATATCTTTTTCTTCCTTTGGGAGATATACCAGTATTGGTGATCATTATATTTGGTATAGTAGAGAAAATTAGCCAAGTGAGAGAAGGTAGAAATTTCTGTCCCAGTTCAAACTGTGTGCAGCATTTAAAGACTTGCCACAGAAGAAGGTCTTTCCACACCCTACTTACTCTTCCATACTCTAGATCTTGCTGAACCATGAAGTTGGTCTTTAACTTCAGGATAACATACCTATTTGTGGCCTACTATGGTAGACAGCATTTTGTATTTGCGGTAAATTGAAGGTGTTCATGGACTATAGAAATATATTACCATGTGTAATGTGTGAGAACGTATCCCATCTTAGTTCTTAAGCATCTGCTGCCTCTCAGATTTCTTTCCCAGTAAAGTGGCCTTTTCTCCTATTTGTCATGCAGAGTGGTTTAGGCTATCTATCCATCACATCCACCATGCAGCTAAAGGAGTATTTCATTGGAGTGCATCATTCTGAGAAATGCAACTGGAATTATAAATGACAGCATTATTATCTGCCACTTGACTGTCGAGAAAAAACACTGAGATATTAGACTATGGTTTTATGATTTATTGAGGGGTCTGTATGGCCATCAAGAGTACATCTTTAAAGTTGAAAAAAATCTGTCTTGAAAAACTTCAGTGATCCAATTAACACATTGAAACCTGCCGGAAAAATATTTAGAGACGGCAAAAGTTCAACAGCTTTTAATATTTAAAAAGTCAAGGCACAAATTACAGTTTCTGCACCTGATATCTATGTTAAAAGAAGCATTATCCCATTACTAATATTTTGAACATTTCATGAAAACAATTCATCCCTATTGCCCTATCCTTGCTCCATATCTATTGATATATGGCTCACTGCAAAATTATTAGAAATGTTATTACAGGGAGCGGATCTAATTATTTTCGCTGATTAAAGTTCAGATACATCAAAGAGCATGATCTTACATGTGGCCAACTAATGGGAGGAGTTGTGCTTTTAGTTAATCTCTGCCATTAAAAATAAAACAATGGCATCCCTATTGGTTAAGAACTTTACAATGTTTTCCTTTCTTGTTTCTTTCTAATTTATGAATTGATTTGTTACCGCAGTCAATATATCTTGGAGAAAATAAAATACTATGAGGAATACTATGAGGAAGGGCATCATGTGAGGTTTTTAGTTCAAGAAGGAGCAAAGTTGTGTACCTGTCAGAAAAGTTTAACCTCTGGTAAGTGAACCTTCTGCAGAGATCTGCCATAGTTTGCAAAAGGACTCTTTTCAGAAAGAAGCAATGATAGTCTGAGGCACTGTTTCCAATTTATATTCCCATGGAAAGAATTCTGTGGACACTCTCATTTTGATTATAATGAGAATTTTAAAACTGGAATCAGTAATTAAGCCCTCGTCAAAGGAGGCAGTAGTTAAGAAAATAGAGGTCAATATATTTTTTTTCCTAAACAATACAGAAAGATGGTTTATATTTAGAAATCAGTGAAATAAAGTCTGATTGTTTTTTTTCTGTCTCTTTATTTTACCTACTGTTATGGTTTGTATAGGCTTAGCTCAGGGAGTGGCAAGATTAGAAGGTGTTGCCCTGTTACTATAGGTGTGTCACTGTGAGTGTGGGTTAGAAGACTCTCATTCTAGCTGCCTAGAAATCAGACTTCCACTAGCATCCTTCAGATGAAGATGTAGAACTCTCAGCTCCTCCTGTACCATGCCTGCCTGGATGCTGCCATGCTCCCACATTGACGATAATGGACTGAATCTCTGAACCTGTACTCTAGCCCCAATTAAATGTTGTCCGTTATAAGAGTTGCCTTGGTCATGGTGTCTGTTTACAGCAGTAAAGTCCTAACTAAGACACTTATTGAGTCTAGCGAATGCTGTCCATATACACACAGATGCAGAAGCAACATGGAGTTGAAAACCTGCTGGTGCTCATATCTACGAGGAAAAGTGACCCTGTTTTCCACAGCAGTCATCAACTGCCTATAGTTCCTCTACTAAGGGCGGTGCCTAAGAGCCCCTTGCCCTGCCCTGGTGGAATTTTTAACTGGCTTGATGTTTCTAGGTTTTGGGCAGGTTAAATAGAGCTACAGTATTTTAACACATGCATTAATAATGTCCTGTCTAATGAACATTTCACAGAACTCCTCTTCATCCTCTGTGTCTTAGATTTTTTCCATCCCCTTTTCAAAATAATGCCTGAAGCTTGGGGAGGAATAATAATTGACATATTTTCACTCTCGGCAGCCTACACAACATCTTCCAGCACTAGAAAATCTAGACAGGAGGAAGAGAATATTCTGGTCTGTTCAAGACTAATTTCTACATTCCCTGCAAACAAAGTAAGCTGCTATCTTCAACAGTGAAGTTTTACCAACTAGCTCTGGTAGGCAACAATGAAGAAGAATAAAATACTGTTTGTTCTACTAATAGTTTTTTTGTTGGAATGCTAGACTATAGGTTCCTGTGTAGTTTCTTCATGCACACTTCATTTTGGTTAACCCATCCCTATCCCAACCACTACATTACCCATTGAGTCCTCTGTCCATACTATCTCCTCTCTTTACTTACCTTCCACTCTCATTTTTCTCTATTCATTCCTGCTAATTGTCCATGTCTAGATTTCTAGCTTCTACATGTATTCCAGGTTCACCATATAAAATGAAAGATTTGAAGCTAAGCCATATATATGAAATTAAACATACAACCTTTTTTTTTTCCTTTTGGATACTGAGTGACTTCTCTCAGTATGAAGCTTTCCAGCTCAAGTCATTCAATTGCAAATCTCATTACCTCGTTTTATTTTACAGATGAATAAAATTTCAATTGTGCAAGGTGATGGACAATTAGGTTGTTGTCATTCCTTGGCTATAGTGAATAGATTATAAATGACCGTGAGTGTGTAAGAATCCTCGTGGTAGAAACATTTCTTGAGCATATGCCACAGAGTGGAAAAACTTGGTCTTACTATAGAGTGATTTCTAGATTTTTGAGAAAAGATAAACTAATTTCCAAAGTTTCTGTACACTCACACCAACAGTATATAAAGGTTGCCATTCTCCATGTCACATTTGCTAGCTAGTATTCATGATTATGGAAATTCTGCCTGGGTGAAATGATAATCTGCACTCATATACTAGCAAAAGATTTTGAACACTTTTTAAAGTGTTTACTGGTCATCTTTGTATTCTTTATTTTTTTCTTCTTTTATTTCCTTCCTTCTTCCTTCTTCACCTCACTTTTAAAGTAACCCATTCATTTTTGTGGTGTTCAGTTTTCTAGTTCTTTGTATATTCTGGATAGAAATCCTCTGTCAAATATAAGTTGACAAAGATGTTCTGTTATTCTGTATGCTACAGTTTCACTGGATTGACAGTCTACTTTGCTGTGTGTGGAAATGTGTAATATTCATGGGATTCGTTTTGTCCATTTTGTCCCTAAGCTTCTGGATTCCTACTCAGAGAGTCCTTGCTTGTGACAAGAAATTGAAGTTCTCTTCCTGGCTTTCCTCTAGTGGATTCAGTGAATCAAATCTTATGCTGAGGTCCATGATAAATTTGGCATAGTCTTTTATAGCATGACAGTTAAGGATATACTTTGATTTATTTTCTTCAAATAAAATCCAGGTTTTTTTCCTAGCACCATTTGTTGATGATGTTTGTTTTTCTACAATGCATATTTTTAGAAACTGTCAAATATCAGGTAGCTGTAATTCCACGGAACTGTATCAAGATCCAATATTATATTACGTTGATTCAAGTGTCAGTTTCTATGCCAGAGTCACATTGTTTTATTACAATGCCTCTGTCATTTAATTTCAAATCAAGTATATTGCTACATCCTATGGTTTTCTTTTTCTTAAAGATTACTTTTGCTTTTTTAGTCTTTTGTGCCTCCAAATAAATTTTGACAGATTATTTCTTCTAAGTCTGTGAAGAAAGAGTCTGATGTTTTCACTGGAGCTTCAATGTATTAGTAGATATTTTTTGATAGAATAGGTATTTTAATAATACTTACGGTAAGTTAAAATTGTGTGTATGTGTGTGTGCGCATGCGTGTGTGCATGTGTTTATATCTGCTTTTTCTGCATGTATGACATATACTATATATTTCTATGCCATTGGCATTAGATTACCTGGGAATGAAAATACAGAAGGCTTTGAGCCACCATATGGATGCTGGGAATCAAGCGTAAGTCTTCTGACAAAGCAGCAAACATAACCACTGACCTATTGCTGCAGTCCCTGAAGTTAATTTTTTATGTTAATTTTTTTAAGATTCCTTGAGGAGGTTATTTGGCTCATAAGAGTTTTCCTTCTTTAAGAAGTATTTTACAGAAAATTACTGACAGTAAGTTATTACTGTCAATTACATGTTAAATAATGTTTGTGAGTATTATCTTATAAGGGAACAAAAGAATTTAAATAATTGAGACTGTTTTTTCAACAACAATAAAAAGATAAGTCTTCTATGCATTTAATAGCTCCTTGGCAAGAAAACACTTGAAATAATCATAAATTTAAATCGTATGTATGAAACTTCCTTAGCATGAGTCAAAATCATGATGAAAATTGTTCTTTCAGTTGAAATAAATTGTCCAGAAGAAAACTTCACATAGGCAACAGGTGCCATAAATGTGGAAGTATAATAAATATTTGAATAGTTTTGATGTAAATGGCTTATGAATCTATCAATTCAGTTCATAGAAAAATAATTGAATTAAAAATATTGAATCCATTTTTTGAAGCAATAAACACTACAGATACGAGCGAAGTATACAATCTTAATGATATTTCAACAGATACCAAATTTTAAACAAAAACTATGATGTACACAAAGCCAAAGAAAACAACATATGTTTAATAACACTAAACTATTAGGATTTCCTTCTATACATAGAATGTTTGTCATTATAAATTCTATTCATAAAATGGCACAAAATTTTAAAACTAGAAATAAAATAATATAGACAAATCCCTTCAAACAAACTTATCATAGCTAAGACTATGATTTTGTTTGTAACAATGTCACCTTTCAAAACTGCTCTGCTATTTGCTTTTAGATTCTCAGAATCAGAAAGAATCTATACACTCAGACTTAAAATAGCATAATTTCTTCTTAGAGCTTTTCTACTTCTTAACTGTCACATAATATGGTACAATAAATAAAATGAATTGGAGAGTGAAAGTCCACCTGCCTTACATTTAGTGAGTGGGATTAGCTCAGAGCAGTGAGATATGGTAACTTTCTTTCTTTACTTTCTGGACCTCCATTAACATCACAGATATTCCATCAATTAAGAACATATTAATACAAAAAATGGCTATTGCTTGGTATTATTTTAATTAACTTGAGATGAATATTTATTATGTTATATATTTCATTTAATTTTCTGATTATATTGAGATATATACTATCTTAGAAATGTAAGCAGTCGAAGCTGTTACCCTTGATGAATACCGCATAGCTGTTAAGTGTGAGAATTTAGTTATTTTAAGCACATGCTCTTATTAAATCTAATATATAATCTTTTTCTGTACACTTTATTAAATTCATGGGTATTAAATAAATTAATTGGCTATCATCAAATATCTATGTTATTATCTGAACCTGATATAAATGGTTGAAAAACTGTAGAAAAATAGGAAAAATTATTTATTATAATTTCGATATATACAAATTAGTATGATTAAAAATATCTAGCCATAGAAGAATAAATGATACAAATAAGTATTACTATTTGCATGAAATGTTAAAATATTTAGGTAAAAAAAATTTTTTTGCTATTATAAATGTAAAAGTTATTGAAACTCTACTATCCTTAAGACTTATTGATGGATTCTTAGTTTCAGATTTTAAGATAGCAGTGACATTAGACAGGAGGCTGAATAGGCATGCCTAACATTCTTATCTCCACAGTGGAGGATCAAAATAGGTAGCATCGAAGACCTTTAGAAAAAGGTATCTTGATACCTTCTGCTATATAAGGTACTAGATAGATATATGCTTACATAGATAGATAGACAGACAGATAGATATGGACTGGCAAAGACAGACATAGAGACATAGACAGACAAATTTAAAATAGATTGATTATAATGAATTTTCCCTACAGTAATGTGTGTGTGTGTGTGTGTGTGTGTGTATGTGTGTGTGTTAAACACCAGAAGCTGTGTTTAATAAAACTAATAAGATTCCAAGGCCAATTGGCCAGTTGAAGTTCTGAAGACTCATCCACTTCCAGACATTACAGAATATCACCATTATCCTGACTAGCATCCAAAACTTGAAAATAAGATCCTATTCCTAAAGACATCAACTACTTGAGCCATAGAATATGGAGAAATAAAGCCCTATACCTGCTACCAGAGGATAAAAGCAATTGTCATTCTAATCTAGGTAACTATTTCTATGATCCACAATAATGACGGGCCTGACAAGACATGTGCACTGTTACAACAGAGGCAAGAGCATCATGAGAGGAAAAATCAAACCAAACCCAAACAAAGCCTTTTCTTTTCTTTTTTCTTTTTTATTTTCAAGTCTCAGTCCAGCCGGGCAGTGGTGGCACATGCCTTTAATCCCAGCACTTGAGAGGCAGAGGGAGACGGATTTCTGAGTTCGAGGCCAGCCTGGTCTACAGAGTGAGTTCCAAGACAGCCAAGACTACACAGAGAAACCCTGTCTTGAAAAAAATAAAAAGAAAGTCTCAGTCTACAAGATGAAACCTATATTTAGTTTCATTACTGGGCCAAGAACCTAAGACCTAACAGATCATAGAACCTGGGGGAGAGTCTCCTACTAACACACTGCCAACCTACATTGTAATAACTTATCACTTACACTCATAGATTAATCACCCTCAATCCTCATCTAAGAAGCTTCTATTTGCAGGATATAGTGATTAGCACAGAGAGCCACACTTGGAAAATGTACACAGAATAAGAGACTGCTGGATTCTCAGTACCAACATATATAACCCAATAACAACATATATGCCACACGTCCTTCTCCCAAGGCTAAGACTCAATTCTTGTGGAAGAGGGGGCAACAAGTTTATAAGACACCAGAGGCAGGGGGTTTCTGTGAAGGAACAGTATTTTCTGGACACAGCGGGGCAGGTACACATTATGAACTCACACTGATTATGACACCATGCACAAAACCTTTGCAAGCCCAAGCTAGACCAAATCCCAGCATAGATATGGAAGTAGGGCATGAAATTCTACCGTTTGTCATATAGCTGGATCCACAAATGTCTAACAGCATTTTTTTCTATTTTTATTGGTGACCATCTATCCAAATTCTCAAATAAAACTGTGCTTGCTATACCTGAAAATTTATACCTGTTGTTGATTTCTGTCCTTATGAACTTCTGATAGCAGCAGAATACATTGTTCTGTTGTAATACGTAGCTCTGTTCCTGCACACCAGTGTTCTCCAAACTTGAAACACAGGAAGACAGAGCATGTGTTTGATCATAAAATTACAATTCAATAAATATGAGAAAATATCTACAAATTTTCGTCTCGAATAGATTTCTACTAGCTGCTGAAATTTTTGGCAAAGAAAATACACTCTGGCAGTTACTGCTATGTAATTTCTTAAAATCTATTCAACTAAAAATCTTTATTACCTTTTAAGCAATGGCATATAATTAAAAGTATAAATCTTCAATATCAGAAAGACAATTCAAAGTATATTTCTTATTACATGCATTGTTTGCTCTACATTTTTATACGAAGAACAATTTACCATCTCCCTTATACTTGGTATTGCTACACTCTCCCTCAGGAGTCTTAGCAACCTTTATCTGCAAGGACCTCACCTACCTTTACATCTACAGTGACACACTTTGAGAGCAGAGTACATTTTAGAATAACAAAAATGGGTTTTGTGTATCACCTCAGATGATAATCTGAGTAGATAGATTATTAGATTTTGTTATTTTTTTGACTTAAGTATGAACTTTTCCTGCAGTAGAAGCAACGTTCACCTTAATGGAAGATTCATGTAGCAGCAACACCCACCCCCTTCAAGGGTTGACTGGCATGGTTTGAGAGTCTGTTAGCATCTTTTTCATCCAGTTCTAGGAGAAACAGCTATGATACCATGTTAGCTCCTAACTATATTCTTCGTTCACTCATTGCTTCTCCTCAGTCTCATGGCACTACCAAAATTCTGAGTTTTCCCATTTCTAAGGCTGTCAACCGAACCTTCTCTACTTAATGACATAAAGGCCCAAAGCAACAAGACCCTAACTTCTGTGAGCTTTAATTTCCCAGATAAACTGCCTTGCCTCAGAGCTAGACAAGGCTATATGTAATAACACAGAGTGGATTTAAAAAGAGAAAAGAAAAGTTCATGAAAAGAAGATTTATATAAAAAATGAAGCATGGGATCATAACCTCTGTACAGTTCTGCTGGGGATACTTGAGGGAGCAGCACCTAAGTGTAACAAAAGCATTCCTTTGTCCTCTAAAGGTAAAAGCTGCAAACTATTACCTATGAGCACATCATTCATCAGACACTCTTTCTGGATTTTAAAGGCTAACAAACTGCAAAATCTAATGTTTTGTTTCACATGTTAATAGCACCTTTGGCTTTCTCGGTAAATTCATTCACAATTTTTAAATAATTACAGTAAAATTATCAGTGTTTGTGAAACTGAGTGAACAAAAAATGTTATTATATGTTAAAGTAATACTTAATTTCCTTTGTCCACTGAACATTGAACATCAGAGTGCCTCAGCAAATAACCGGTATAGGATCAATAAGCTCACGAATAGTTAATCGGAGAAAATAGCAACATTTTCACTTACTGAGAACAACTGATAATATAATAATTGTGAATAAGTCCATATTACTGGGCCAATTAAACTGACAGTCTATCTTGTCACTTTCTGCATAACTTTTGTTCAGTCATTTACCTCCTCCATGTCTGTTTCTTCAGATATGAAGGTAGAACTGTAAAAATTAACCTTTCCATACTACATAAAATTCTCTCAACCACTTTCTACTTCTATGCCACTGCTTTTGTGAGAAAGCTCCTACTGATGTCTTGGCTTCATTGTATAATAGTATTTTGCCTCAAGTCCATGCCACATATATTGTTCTTTTCCCCAGTTAGTTCTCTGATGCACAATATAGATCATTAGTGAAAACTATTTAATACTCTAATACATTCAGCGAAGAGATGAGAGAGTACTACCACCATTGGGGTCACTCATGTTAAATGCAGACAGGAGTTAATACATGAATGTTTCTTGTCTTTGTCTCCCATGATAGTTCTGTGTCTTTCAAGTATTATGAATTTAAGCATTCCCACAACAAAATTCAATTTTGATTCCTGCCTTCCACTATTGCTCCTTGGAATAATATTCTCAGAAAAGCTTCCAGTATGCAAATGTTTCCTTTGGGATTTTTTTTTTTTTAAGGAATGCCTGTGTAAGAGAGATGGTAACCATGATTTTAGAAATGAAATTCCAAGATAGGATTTTTGTTTCACATTAGTTACAAATTAGAGGTGATAGAAATGCCCAAATATGGACAATTCCTGAAGGGCGTGGCCATATTGTGTCATTGTTACAGTTAGTAAAATTCTTTTCAGTGCTTCATGGTATGAAGCTCAAGTGAAGTAAGTTACTAAATTACTAAGTAGTTATGATAGCCAAGAGAGATGGAAGCAAGGGCAGGTGTCAGTATTGTGGAGGTGGCTAGGTTTATTAATAATATTTAAAGTTTTATTCAGCAAAATATTTTAAGTTATCAAGTTCTTTATGCTGGCCATAGAAGGAAGCCAGATTACAGAAAATCACAGAATTATGATATCCTGGAGAAACAATAAACTGAAAAGCTTGCCAGGATTTTTACTAAGGGTAGTAAAAAAAACTACAAATGAGATTAGAAATATATACCAATGGTGTTCCCTGTCAGAACAGATTCTAAAATTGGGAAGAGATTGTTTGAGTATACCTTAGTGTTATTGTTATAATTACAATCTGCCAAAGGCCAGCTTGAACAGGTTAGGAAAACAGAAGAGGGCTATGGAGTTGATGATTAATCACTCAGCAGACTTTTTCTCTGAAGAAGCAAAACTTAATTTTCTGGGGCCAGTAGAAAAACAGCAGAAAAATACACACATACATACAGACTTGGTAGGTGAAGCAAGCCTTAACAAGCTCTAACAACTTTATTTTTATCTCAACTTTTTTTTATACTACTCTCTAAGTAAGAAAAAAAAAAGATGACCTCATAGCCACATATTCTCCAACAACCATCATCCCAAACACATATTCTTTGAAAACAGATTAAAATCATTACACAAAAGGAAATAAGAGTATTTTTTGATTCTGTATTTTTCCTTTGAAACTCATACCTAACTAAATATTCCCTATCTAGCTTTGTCCCTACAAGTTCATCGTAACCAGAAAGTAATAATATTTTGTCATTAACAGAGTTTATTCAAGCCACATCTATAGTAGCAAGTTTTTTCCCTGTGTTTAGCTGATGACAATTTGTATTTATCAAAAAAACATCATCTGTATTATGACATAATCTTGAAGTCTTATTCAGCTCAACTAGCTAGTTATCTATTGTCAAGACTTATAAAAGAATTATTTACTTGTTATTCATTACCCTGCCTTTCCATGGTGCACACAAAAACCTGTGACCACATCCCTATATTACAAGATCAAGGAACTCAGACCTGAAATTAATATCTTCTTTCATCATTAACTTGTCTCAAACCTATTTTTGTCTTCTAAATATAATTACGTTCCTGTAACATATGAAAGCTCACTACATTCCTTTCTAACCTATACAGCCCTCACTATTATACAAGGGAGGAGTTATGTTCTACACTTAATTCTAACTGCATTATATCTTTCTGACAATACAACCTAAACCATCTCCTTAAACTTTCTATCAACTACCCTAACTTCCTAAAACTAATTAAACAATTCTGGAATTCTGTAAAATCATTAATTCATCTAAGCACTATTTTTCACAGAAGTTCTTCATATTGATCTGCACGAAAATTGCACAGTTGTCTCCTAATTGCATGTTGTCTCCTAAGAAGTAATCACACCAGACTATAGGCAGTGAGGGTCTCCCCACACCCATTCACAACATGCTAGATAAAGGAGAAACATAGCAATGACAAGCACGAGAAGGAACAGCAGCAGCATGAAACAATCCCAACATGAAACCCCTTGGGGCTATGCATCTCAGAAGTACATCCATTGCTGATATGTAAAATGGTGGATCATCTCCTGGAAAAGGACTTGCCGATCATAGTTCCTTTTGTGTGGTGTCCACCACAAAACTACTGAATTTTTCCAATAATCTCCATTAGCTTGTAGGCAAAACTCAAATGCCAAGGAAGATCATAACTCCCAACATCTTTCTTTCAGTCACATGATACTCTGGATAATAAGCCTGCACACGGGATCATTCCTTAACCATTACTAGGTGTTATTCGGTATCACTGAGTTTGTAATTATTTACAATGAATCATTGATGGCTGAAAGTCCAAAAACTTCAAAAGATGTGTAGCCAGACTACAACTCTGTTATGTTAATATTTCAAAGTTTGAAACAAAAATCAGTTATAAGCAATGACAGCAAATACCTTATCCTAATCCTGAGCAAGGAGAAAGATGGTGTATGTAGACAAGTGAAGTGCAGACTTAAAAGTCTGAGGACTAAGTTTTTGAAGGAAACACTAGCATCACTAACATAATATTCCATTCTGTGGTCTACTCCAGCCTCTATAGAAGGTTTAGAAATGACTACTCTCTGTGGGCTGGACTTGAATATTTATATTTCATAGGTTGCTGGATGTTGAGATAGAAAGATTTCAAAAGAGAACAGCTGGAGGGTAGAATATACTCATTTAAGCCTTTGTAGTGCTCATTACATACCAACCATGTTCAAAAAACAATCAGAAAGCCACTTACTAAAGGAGTCTCAAGTGATAGACTGAAACATAGGTTGCTGGATGTTTTTTTTTTCAAAACTGGAAATAAATATATCAAACCAAAGTGTTTATAACTAGCAAGGGGAAATAATACTACATCATCTGTCATAAAGAAGTACGAAGCTCCTTAGTCACTTGTTAAAACTAGAAGTATCATATGTATCTCACATATATTCAAGATAAATGCCAAACACTTCCCGTAGAAGGAATTAGCAATATTATACTACAGAAGTAAAATGCTAGACTTTAGAAATATCAGATATGGAATCTAAGCAAAAACTGATATGCATGGATGGAGAAGAATATTTAACAACTTTTATTTAGAGTAGGATGCACTTACATAAATAAGCTGTAGAAACATTGTGTGTAAAGGGGGATTGAATCTAAGTTAATGTTGGCGTACTCAGAAAAGTGGTCTGAAATAAAGGGAAAAGGAAAGCGGATGTAAGTATGTAATTAGCATAGAATACTTGAGAAGTGCCTCAAAAACCTCCCTACCTAGCCAGACTTTCCCCTTCTCCCTGTGCACCTCCAGCATCCTACGCTTCGTATAAACACTATAGTGGCAAACAACAAGAGGATAGTTGATGGTAATTAAATTTTATAGGGAAAAAGAGATTATAAAATAAAACTTCCCCTGAAGAGTAATTATTGAATGCTCTGAAGACAAAGAGAGCATCATAACAGAGGGTATATACGTCTGTTGATTTAGGACTTAATAACAAAGAACAGTGGCCTAGAAATGACACCGTAAAGTCAAAGTACATGTAAAAAATTCAGAAAGAATCAAGTGCTAGAAGCATCCACACAATGGACAGGATCAAAGGTGACTGAATAGAATTCAGATGAATCTCTTCCCCTTAGATAGTCGCGAGCTAAAGTAGAGGACACATTGAAGTATCTCAATTTTTAGTGCTTGGGAGACCACTGGAGATATCTGATAACTGAGAGATATAATGAGAGATAAGTGTTAATTTGATTTTATTGTTGTTTTTCAAAATATGTGATTGATATATGGGAGGGGAAGGAAATAGGAAACGAAGGGAATGGTGGCTGAGCTCTAGGGAGACATGATTGCAACCAAGGGATAAGCGCTGATAAATGCGAACTGTTTCAAAATTAATCAGAAGCATCTCTCAATGGACACGATTTGGAATGTGTACTTTTTGTAGACAAAAATATACATATAGATAAATAAACAAATAAACAGCACAACCACAACAATAAAACCATATGATTCCTTCCTGAAGAGTTATTTTAAAGTAATGGTGGAAACAAGGAATAGGTAGTCCATATAATTCAGGAGTTCTATTTCAAACATATTAAATTTGAATAGCAGTGCCTAAACAATTAAATACAGGCACCTACAAGGAAGAACTGGTTTAGTGATATTACTTGGTAATCATAACATAGATATATGATAGCCATGGCTAGGAGCCTAGATAAAATCATCAAATGTATGAGTATTGTTGAATGGAAGGCACAATAATGACTACCAAGACATTCAATATTGACATGACAAAAGGAAGGAAAAGAAAAAAGGAAGGAAAATATTTAGTGGGGATTACATGGCCTAGATTAGATTTGGAAAGCTGGCTCTCAATACTTCAAAAACACATAGGTCTTTTTAATGCTGAAGTATGATGAATGTTGAACACAGACTGCCTTCCAGCTAAAAATGAATCTCACATAGTCAAATTTACTGATAATGTGTACAGGGATTGAAGGAGATATCTCTGATGTATACATTTAACTAAATTCAACCACATGTCTTAAACTGTGTGCAAATGTCATTATAATCTGTAATAGCTGAAGACCCTAGTCAGTAACCATCAGGGCATCATTGACTTATTCAAAACAACTGAATCCATTTGCTCTGGTATATGAAAGTAACTTTATTTTTTGAATCCATTAAAACATCTTTATTTTTCTGAAACAACTAAGGGTAAGCTAATCCTTGTAGTATGTCTTTCTTACAAACAATTCTATATAAAACTTACATTGTACCTCCTCTCAGCAGACAGTTGCAATTGTTGTCAGAGGAAATCAAGACAAACAAAATGTGGCTGCTGTGCATTAAGGCTGCATGAAAGAATTCCCACAATAGCTGTTCGCTAAAGGCAATGTTTTATAGTCTTAATTATAAAACCTCTAGAAAATCACAGGGCATACACAAATTCATTTACCTCATTTATTTCTTACCCTTAGGTGTAATATTGTAAACAAGTGTATTTGAAATCTGAAACAGAGATTTATTTCACAATAGTGTTTATTCATTTCTAGCAAAATGAGCTTCCTTCAAGCAGTATGTCCTCGCAGATAATATTTGGCAAGCCAAGGTTTTAATTTTATTAAATGGCACATATTTTATAACTCCAAATGTTTGCTACCATTTGTTGCTGAAGAACTTAGTAATAATTGGAAAATGTGAACTGATTTGGGAGGACATTTTGGTAAAGTCAGTAACTCAGTAATTACTGCCTCTATAAAGATTAATGAAAATGAATAAAACAAACATGCAGAAAAGCTGTCACATTTCTTTCTTTGTCACTAAGTGAAAGTAGTCATCTCTGAGAAGTAAACATTCAAACCAAAGCAAGCTGAGTAAAGCATCTCATGAAAACAATGAAGTCTAATCAGGACATCAGACAGATAATTTTCCCATCTGTTACTTCCATAGCTTAGTATGTTTCCTAAAACAATCTTTGCATTATGTGGTAGATTTCTTACCATCCAGAGTTCAACTCTAGTTATGATGGCATTATCAATAAGTGAAAGATTTATCTCTGAAATTAGGGATAAAGGATACCACAGGATGGAAACCCCTCCACATACTCCACTAAGTGAAGATATCAGAGTTTTCTGTGTTCTGTTTTCATTCTGCCTTCTCTCTCTAAGGAAATCACCATTAGTAGAAACCAAAACCTTCCCAGAATGAAACTGTGACTAATCATCTCTTAAAGATTTGTTTGTGATTGAGTTCCTAGGTTTCATTGCTCTCAATAATTCATCAGGGCAGACAGAAGAATTCACAGAACTAGTTCTATTAATTAAAATTGTATGGTAATTAATTGTAAAAAATTTAATTAATTATAATCATAGAAAGAGAAAGTAAAACTAGGCAGTTAAACTGTGATTAGGAAAAAATAGAAGATTAATGTTATCAAAATCCTAGGAAATACCTCTCAATCTCTCAGAACTGGAATTCCCAAACAGTCTTTGCCAGCAAAACCATCATGACAGCTATGGAGATAGAAACAATACTGCTTCTGAGCTTACAAAACAATCATAAGAAGCCATAGACACAAAGGGACCATGGCCACAAAATCTGTTCTGTCATAGAGCACCCAATTTTATCCTACTTGTTAATGAAGTCACACATAGGAAAACTCTTTGACATTTCAGATTCTTATGTATGTCTAATGAATGCCAAAAGAAGAAAACAGAACTAAAATAGATGGGCATCAAAAAATGTTTAAATAGTTGATGCCAGAATCCATTTTTGGTCTGAGAAGTTATAGGGAACCCAGTCACAGTTACCCTATTTAAAATATCTTTTTAACCTACAACTACGCCTATGGTAGATAATTACAATAAGATGCGGTAGTTAATACTGTCATGTAAATGTGCTTCTGGCAACACATAACCTTCGGATTTGCTAATTTTGGTGAGCAATAAGGTCCAGGTAGGAATTTCCAAGGGAACTATGATCCAAAAGCCAACAGTCATGTGGCAATTCTATCAGAGAGCAGTACTCCATGGTTACCACTGTCTTTTCCTTCCTGGTACTCTCAGGAAACTTTGTGATAAGTCCCTTAATTATAATTGATAATATAATGTGTATCAATGTAAATCTCTACATATTATGTTTATATGATTTTATGCATAATAAATACCAACTAAAAATATTCAAGTGAGACATGAAGCGTTCTGAGGTGAGTCACTTCTGTAAAGAGTCATACATTTTCAGTGAATTAGAACTAATCTCTTAGACAACATGACCTTTCTACTAAGACAATGTTGGATACTCATAAAGAAAGATTCTATAATGAAATCCCACATAAATTCTAAGCATATATCTAAAGCTTTTCTCCAAAAGGTATAGATAAGGTTCCCACTGAACTCTTAATTGATGTAATTCTTAGATAAGATTACAAATAAGTTTTGAAGATCAAATAAAACTACACTTTTAGCTTATGTTCACACCTGAGATAGTCCCTCTGAGATGCTGAAAAATATGTTTGGCTTCCCACTTCCACCATTCCCAGAGAATGTAGTTACCCGAAATATAACATATTACATGAGTCTTGGGTCAGAGCTATTATTGGAAGGGCAAACATATTACAGTTAATAAGTTATAAGAAGAGTATAATAAAAGCAATTGTGTAAGACGTTAAAAAACAGAGAGGTAAGCATCACCATCCAAATGGGTAGAGTAATGATTTATGTGACAGGTCATTTTAGGTACCTTATTTGACAAGAACCAAAGGCAGATGGGACACTGGGAATGACTGAATTATCATAAGCCTAATTGTGAGGTTTCTGATTTCAGATGTTGTCCCACATGTGTAGCTAGAGCAAATCAGTACAGTAGAAAAGGACATAGAACACTTGGTGTCTTCCACTGTAAGAACTAATAGCTGGTCTTTCTGCCTCCTTGACATCATGGAATGGCAGTCTACAGTAATAATACAGGTAATTTATATAGTAAATAGATTTTATAGAATATGTTTTACATTTGGATGAGCTAAAAGCTTGCAGAAGAAGTAAGAGGATAAGAGACATAAGAATATGTCCTGCATGGTGGTAATTCTGTGTCATATGAATAATTATTAAGGGCTTTACTGCCCTTAACAATCATGTTATCCATATACAGAGATTTAAAATGCACCAATCAAGAAGACTACTTAGTTAATGTCTACTGACCCAGTGATTGTATACTAGGCTTAGAAATATAATACCTCGAAATAACACATCTATATGCCAGTAAGATGTTTACATTCATTTACTTTTAGTTGTGTTCTTCACTCTGATACTAAATGTTATATGTTCTAAAATTTTCTGTCAATTCAATTCAGATTAGGAGTAGGCAAATGTTCTAAACCAGTGATAGACTGAAGCCGGGGGAAAAGGGTCAATGGAGATTGGTAATTTTCTTTCTTTCCAGTACAATCTATTATAATCATTTTATCTTTCTAGTTTCAAGTCCTACAAGGTGTCTACAACAGGAGCCATCTCTGGCTTTGCTCCTCCTGCCCTTGAAAGACTCCCAAAGGAAGATTCCCCCTCAAGTATCAGGATGGCGCACACCCAAGGACACTTGAACGACTGTCTTGCTGTAAGTACATGAGGTAGTTTATTGACAGAGCTCTGGGTCAACACGTATTTCACACAGGAGACGGAGGAGTCAACCCTGAGGCCCAGAAACTTGGGGTTTATATAGGTAAATGCGGGAAGTCTTGACGCGCTTACACATGATTGGCTGTTTTGTATATTTGAACATCAGCAGATTACACAAGCAGCTCCAGGGAAAGATCTCACGGGAACAACCTTGGTTCCTGTTCTCTCAGAACCCAGGGGCAATGTTTATCTGAGTTAACAAACCATCTGATTAATTTTAGACTGAAAGTCCCTGTAACATTTGGTGGGCCTCAAGGCGGAGTTTTCAGAGGATGCTAAGTCAAACATCATGGGAATAGATGGATAACTCAACATTCACTTGTTCTCAGGGATTTGTCCTTGTTCATCATCCTCCCTATGTTTTACAGTCAGCCAACTCCTGGAACACTCTGTTTCTCCAGCTCTGCATTCTTTGTGATAGCCTTGGGCTAGCGAATCTGTGTTCTTAACTACTTGTGCTTACGAATCAAGGCTTTCTGCTATATTGTTTTTAAGCTAACTTAAAATTTCTTCTTCACACTAAGATCCTTTTGTCTCATTGAAATGGTGCTCAATTCTCAAATTGTTTTTGCATCTTTTTAGTTATTTTCCTTAATACAATATACCTGTACCTTCCTAAATGAGCTTGGAATTGTTGGGAGCAGACTCTGAGCTGTAAGCAGCTATTATCTTTGCAGCCATCTTGAGCCATATACCCTGACAAGAGACTTGTTTACAACAGCTGAGCACACTCTGATAATTATCTTGATCCTTTCAGTCAAGGCCAGGCAGTGGTAGCACATGCCTTTAATCCCAGCACTTGAGAGACTCAGGAGAGATATAAAAGGAGAGGCAGTCAGAGGCAGTGAGGCAGTCAGACTAGTCAGACACAACAGACACAACAGAGACAGCAGGCACAGCAGACACAGCAGACACAGCAGACTCAGCAGACTTCAGCAGACCTCATCTTCAGATCAGACTGTGTCTCATCTCCATTCTTCGAATCTCTGTCCCCACTCTCTCTCTTGCTAGACCCTGACCCGCAGACCAGAGCAGCAGAACAGGCCATTACATGGAATGGCAGGTAGCTCCCAAAGCCAGAAAAGTACACTTTGGCCTCAGATTATAATTGCTATACCAATAGTTTCTATATCAACATTAGACCATTTCTGTGTTTAAACATTGTTGCCCACATTTTTTTCTCTTAATCTACTTTTAAAGCTTTATTCTTCAAATATGTAATCATTTTTGTGATAACCTCTAGAATGGCATTTCCAATTATAAAAATTAAAACCAACATACTTAAACCACCTAACATAGGTTGTAACTCATAGGTGATTCTCAAATAAAGAAACAACATAGCTAATAGAAATTTAAAAAAAAATAATTGAAGATAGCCATGATGAAAATTTATTGACTGATATCTCTGAAACGACCATTCCATTAGAACAAGCTGGCCAGAATATATTAACATTTTCTCACAATTGAGTGACCACGTTTTCATTGTTCAAATCCTATTGGCCCAAATTCTGTGCTTCAACTTGGAATATTCAAAACCTGCTTTTTTTTAGCTTACCAAACACATATATTTAAAAAAAACCACTTAAAAAGAAAGTTCATAACAATAAGTTGAACATACAAAAGTTAACTTTAATTAATAGTGATACTTTCAGAAACTACTATTTGTAGCCATAAATATGCATTTCTTTAAACAGTAAACAAACAACACCACATCAACAAAACATTCCTGGAAGTGCTAATCAAGGGGTTGCTAGTTTTTACTTGTTTGTTTTCCTTTTTTATAATGAAAGGGGTTAGAAAAGTAACAGTATTTGAGTTCAATCAACACCTTAGCCTCAATTATAGAATAATAGCAAAGCCCACAATCTGCATGTGTCCAAATACTGATTATATAATTATTACAATTATATGCCATAATCAATGTCAAGGAATTTTCTTTTTCAGTCTTAGGATGCTGCAGAATTCTGTTCTCCAGGTACTATATGGTCATTATCATCTTGAAATCATATCAGGTTTCCTGAAGAACCTTTTGGGGATTTAGCCTATTAATATTTGCTATTGAATCATTTAACAAAAGGAGGAGGGTCAGTAAACTCTTACATGAGATAGAGCAACTCCCTACATTCTAGTTCTCATCTAGCTGTACATAACACTTCCCTAGCTGCAAAGCAGACTTAGGAATAGGACAGTATAAAGGAAAATAAGGCTAACAAGAAAAGGCACTATCTGTACAACTTTTGAGAGATCCTCAACTTGTTGTGGTAGTAGTTTATTGAATGTAGCTGTTCAGCAGTCACTTACCACTCCTTTAATTATTCATGCATGATTTTATAAGCTAGTTCAAGAAACTCATTGGTTTACTAACCTAGACTCAGATGGAATCTTTTCCTTAGTGTCTGCTGGATGCCCCACTGGGAACAGGGAGATGTTTATTCTTCCTCCTGTGGAAACTACAAAAAGAAAAACCAGTAATTCCTTTATAATTTAATTTATATTTTTATGTGACAGAGTTTATGTTGCTTACTTAATACAAAATCATTCAGAAATACTCTTTGGAATATATAAAGATTGGTTTACAACTTTTTTCCAAATATTGATAAACTATGAAAAAAAAAGAAAAAAGATAAAACTTATCACGACAAAAAAACTGAAAAAGTAGAGTAGATAGACAGAAAATAACTAATGTGTTTAGTCTGATAAACCTAAAAATAATATTTTTAGTATAGCTGAAGATGTTTCTACTAAAACATATAATTTGTAAGAAGAAAATACAATAATTAAAAATACATTCCATGAATAAATTATTATAATTTCTGTTGGAAAATTTCCCTGGAAAATTTAAATTCTACTAAGTGATCTGAATTAGCTTTGAGTCTCTTCAGACGTGTACTATAAACAGTATAAAGTGAAAGAGAAAGAAGGAAAAAAAGGTGTTAGGACATTACAGGAATCAAAATGGCTTTGTATTTCTTAATGATAATTTTACAAGTTGATAGATAGAAATTTGAGGCAGGAGAACTCTGAGTTCATATCCATCTTGGAATATATAGTGGTATCTTACCCCAAAAATTGAGAGGGAAGAAAACAGGGAGGAGAAAGAAAAGGAGGAGAAAGGAAAGGAGATAGAGAAGAGGAAGAGGAGGAGTTGCATCCTGACTAAGTCTTAGGAAAAAATAAATTCATTCATAAATTTCTCTGAATCATTAAGCTCCAAAATCTTAATATAGAATAAAAATATCTTCCATCATTAGTATCTCAAAAGTCATTTTTAAATCATTTCTCTGAAAGTGACTATCAGTTGTGTGTAGAAAAAAAAAATTAAATCAGTGAAAGAAAGTATGAGACACAGGACACCGAATGGTGTTATAAATTTATCTATCAAGATGTTACTGAGTGAATCTATACAATACACACACACACTGGAAGATAAAGGTTTGATTAAAGAGTAGCATCCAATAAGAATATGACGTTGATAAATGACCTTGATTTTCTAATGTGCTAGAAGGAGAAGTTTATATTTCAAGTCAATTTGGATAGACATATTAAAACAGGTGAATAAAATTAAAAAGAAGGACTATGAGATAGATTTTGAACTTACAAAAATATGGACAAATCGGCCAAAAAACTCATTTCCCTACCCAGAAGAAATGCAAAACAATAATTTGTCATTATATTACATTGTTCATCTGTTAATATTATATTCTACTAATAACTGAAAATTAACACAAGATAAATAATACAGATGTATAGAGGGATACAGGTGCACCTGGTAGTATCAAGTAGAGGAAAGCTGAATTAACATAAGGTTAATTGGAAATCAGTGTTTCACTTGTGAAGATGTCACTAAGGAACAGATAATATGATATTAGATGTCCAGTAAGAGAGTGGGATGAAGGTGAGACTAGAACAGGAATGGGATGAGGAAAGTCTGGAAGGAGAGTGCTTATAAAATATAATAGAGAATTGCACTTTTGCCTGTATGTATGATTATATAGACTTACATATAAATGGTATCTACAAATTTTATTCCAAAGATGTATGTGCTACATTATGAAAACACAAGTTCAAAGGCTTTAGTAAAATAACTAAAAATAAAAGAGTAAGCGTGCTTGTCGTGATGCCTGATAGCCTGTGTTCTATTACATGGATCCAAAGTTTAGAAGACAAACACAGAACTTACAACCACCAGTTGGGATTTATGAATGTGTTCTGGCACATATACCTACACATATAAACATCATGATGATGATGAGGAGGAGGAGGAGGAGGAGGAGAAGGAGGAGGAGGAGGAGGAGGAGGAGGATATTTAAAATTTCTTAAAACATAAGCTAGTGAAGTCATTAATATTCCATAAAATTCATGGAGCACATGTTCTATCCACCTATTAAATCCATGTGTAGTCCCCAGTCACTGATCATACATATGTCAGAGGTCATTACATTGGACATTCATCTTCCATCTCCATGGTCAAAGACAAGTCTAAATGACAGACTATTGCTTTGGATGATCTAAATGAATTAGCTCTCGTAGCAGGGTTCCAGGTGAAAAGTTCTTTCTCCAACAGGAATCAGTTTTGCACATCTGTGTTATAACCCTCATATGGCACTTTTCATACCTCCTGATCTTATTCATTAAATTGCAAATTTCCAAGTCATGTTTACTCATAACTCTTCCTAACTAGAAACAATAGAAAAGCAAAACTCAAAGTTAAGTCTTTGCTTCTTGCCTGCACTTCCTCCTTAACATGTTTTAAACTCATTAAAATTTGCACAATAATCTACACACATGCCATTTATTTCCCTTTTGTATTTTCTCTTATAATTATGTTATGAACAGTGCGACGGCAGGAGATAAATAAGCATTTGTATTTTTAAGTCATTCTTATAACAAAAGGCACATTGTCTTTCCATAACAGAAGCTAATTGGCAAAATTACTTTAAAATATATTTCTATGGCTGTTGCCTGAAAGTTGAGCACATTAAATTGGTAGCAATCAGTATTAAACCACTGAGGTATTTATTACCTATGAAGATCACTTCCTATATACAAGTAACTTGTGTTTTTTGAAAAGTGGGGCTCGTGAGATTGGTAATGCATATAGTATGCTAGAAATTAAATTGGTTGTTAAAATAATGATAAAATTTTAATGCTAGAGCTCAACTGAACCTTCAATTTATTCCAAGGGTAGGGAATATAACTACCATGAAGATAAAGATATAGCAAGATAAATTCTATATTTCTAAGTAGCTAAGTCAGTATTGGACATAAAATAAGAAAATCTTGCATGAGTTGGTGATTTCATCCCTGGTAGAAATGGACACGTTATTTCTATTTTCAACATGAACACCCACTCACTCGGGGGAATTTCTTATCAAATCCTGACCAAATCGATTAACACTGGGTCCATCTATGAATAGGTTCTAGGAATGAACTTAACCTGTCTATATGTTGTTCTATCATGTAATGCATCCATACTCTACTTCTAGGAATGTTATAAGAATACATAAGGATTTGTCTCTTGAACATTATCCTTCTCTGTTCCTCCACTCTCTGATTATCTGTCTCTCAGTGTGTCAGTTTGTGTGTGTGTGTGTGTGTGTGTGTGTGTGAATACCTGTGGCTAGGATTCACACAGATGGTAAGCAAAAACGCTACCTCTGCTGAGTTTGTGTTTTAAATGCTTTCACAATTGGTAGTAATCAGTATTAAACCACTGTGTTATTTTACCTTATAAATTTATCAGTTTACAAATTCTTTTTTATCCCTGTACTAAAATACAGGGATTTTTATTCTCATTATTTAAATATCTGAAAAAGACAGTCTGAAATTTGCACAGATGTGATAACTCTATTAGTTCTTCTTTAGATTGCACTCAGTTTCCCCTTCATGGTAATCATTTTACCTACTGCTTCTCCATGGGAAAATCTTTCTTCTCCTCCCAGTATACAGAAACATCATTGTCCTTTCTTCTATAATACAAATACCTTCAGTTTTTCACTTGTTTTTTCATGTGGTATAGTCTCAATTTGCTTTGCCAAATAGAGCTCTAAACTAAAATGACTTGGAAAACTGGGCCCCTTTGAAAATGAAATTGCAAGAATGGAAGAGGATATTCTGTTCTGGAGCTGTATTCATCTACAGTATTTATCATCAGAATAAGAGTCGTGTCCCCTAAAGAAACGGTAGAGTGGATACTAAAGCATATTTGCCTAGAAAGTAGTAGCATCTAGGTGATAGAAACAACTGAGATGTCCTTCAGTTGATGAATGCATAATGATAATTTTAGTACATCTATCTATTGAAATTTTATTCAGTTGTAAGGAAAAACAAATTATGAAATTTGCAAGCAATTGGATGAAGTTGGAGATACTCAGTGGGATAACTCAGTCCCAGAAAGACTAATGCCATATGTTCTCTCATCTTCGTGGATTTTATCTCCAAATCTTCAGATTTGTGTATATGAACTGAAGTAATTGCAGAAAATAGGAATGTAGAAACTGACAATGTCAGAAAGGGGAGAAGGAATCTTGCATAGGGCTACATGGCACACAGGTGCTATGGAAACAGGTGGAGGAAGTAGGGCCAGACAGTGATTGGAGAGGGCAGAGTTAAATAACTTTAAGGCTTCTGAGAAAGCCACAAGGGGACAATGGTTTATAATATTACTTTAAAGTACAGCAAAGTAAAATCTCTAATGGGGTATCTCTAGATAGGGGGATGTACAGCACAGGCTTTGTGAATGGACGAATGGTAAAAACTAAAAAGAATTAACTGAAAAGGTGGGAGAGAAGACACTAGAGAGGGAGAGCAAAAGGATAAATAACACTAAGATTGTTTGAAAAATTTGTATGGGTCTGTAATATTTTAAACTTTTTGAAAATACATATAAGTATATATACTTTTACATGAATATGCACACACATGTGTATTTATATATACACACATGAGTGTTTGTGTGTGTGTGTGTGTGTGTGTGTGTGTATGTGTTAGTGTAGGTAGGAAAGGAGCAGGGACAGAAGGGAATATTGAAAAGGAGATAGAATATAGTGTTATAAACGTGGAGGAATAAGTAGAGTGAAATGTGATGGCATGCTAAATAAGGAAATGGGAAAGTTAATTTGGACTTGTTACTTAACAAGAAAGGCCTTTTGAAAAGCCATACGGAGCCATATACTTGTAGAAAACTGTCTTAGTTTGAGTTACTATTGCTATGATGCAACAACACAACCAAAAGCATCTTAGTGCAGAAATTTTTTATATAATTCACATTTTCATATGACAGTAGATCAACAAATGCCTGTAAGACAGGAAGTAAAACAGGGCAGGAATCTGGAGGCAGGGTTTAAAGCTGAGGCCATTGAGGAAGGCCTTTCAGTGATTGGTCAACCTGATTTCTTATAGAACAAAGTGCTGTTCAGGCTGGGGCCACTCACATCAATCACCAGTCAAGAAAATTCCTTATAGCCTGACAGCTGCCCTCTCTTAAGGAGGCATTTTTTCAATGGTGGTTACTTTTACTCTGATGAGTAGCTCGTGTCATGTTGACATAAAACTAACCAGCACAGGTCTTCCTCAAATATACAGATATATGGAAGTAATTTAAGGATGTCACCATATGACAAAGGAGAGAATGTCCCAAGTCTTCTTATCTTATATTTTTTATCACTAAGTAAGACCTGTAATGGCAGGAATAGTTAAGTTACATATTGTTAAAAGATTGGCCAAAGGGGTTGCTCAGGAATCCATTAGCATCACACACTATTTCCATGGCTATTGGTTATTCTCCATAATATGGTGTAAAGGACCTAGCACTTAAGGAAAGACATATTTACGTTGTTGAACTTGAAGACATCTACCCAACTAGAAAAATCTTCAATGCTACTGACTCACATTCATGGGGCTGCAAGATTGTTTGTATAATATTTGAGGAGATTTAGAGGCAGATGCTCACATCTAACCATTGAACTGATCATCGGGTTTCCAATGGAGGAATTAGAGAATAGACTGAAGGAGCTGAAAGGGTTTGTGGCCCCATGAGGAGAGCAACAATACCAACCAATCAGAGCTCCCAGGGCCTAAACTACCAGCCTGGGAGCACTTAGGGAGGGATCCATAGCTCCAGCTGCATATGTAAGGCAGGATGGCCCTGTCAGGCATAGATGGGAAAGGAGATCATTGGTCCCATGAAGACTGGACACCCAGTGTGGGGTAATTTGAGGGTGGGGAGGTGAGAGTGGGGAGGTAGGTGGGAGCACATCCTCATAGAAAGTAGGAGGAGAGGAGATGGGTTAGGGGGTTCCTGGGAGAGGGGATGGGTAAGGGGATAATATCTGAAATGTAAATAAAATATCCAATAAAAATTATGGGTAAAGGTAAAAAAAAAAGAGAAGAAATCATTAATATTACCCTGCTACAAGTTCTGAGACCCATACCCACAACAGAAACTTGTATACAAGATATATGGATGGAGTAGTGGCAAAAAATATCATGGGAGTAATCAACCACTTTTTGATTGGGTGTAAGACCCCTCCTTATGTGATACAAGCCCTATCTTAAAGCCCCAAGAATCTGAGACTAAATTGAGACAAGTGG
Organism: Grammomys surdaster; assembly: GCF_004785775.1. Classification (NCBI taxonomy): domain Eukaryota; kingdom Metazoa; phylum Chordata; class Mammalia; order Rodentia; family Muridae; genus Grammomys; species Grammomys surdaster. Next base: position 22,761,682 of record NW_021604608.1, read on the forward strand.
CCAAAGTATGGCGCTCAGAAGGAGGCCTAGAGGATAAATAAAAGACACAGACTCAGGTCATTCCTTAAGAGAGAATGCCGAAGCTTTTACTGAGCAGGTTCAATATACACAACAAGGCTGAGAGGGAAAAACACAAACAGGAACTAAACTGGGGGAGGGGGCAAAAGTCTGTATAGTAGAAAATCACTGCCCGGTGGTGTATCATGCTTACAATAGGATATTTTGTTCTCAGAAAAACCACAGAACGATACTTGGCAGACAGCAGCACATGGAAAGTCTCAGCCAGGGAGGGCATGGCAGCCCTCTGGGTCCTATAATGAGTCCGAGGGGAAAGCTATTATTACTGTTTTGCTAAAGAAAAAATAGCAATAAGATGATTCCTGATGAGAAAGCACTATACTCATAGATCAGAACATCATTCAACAGTCTTCAGAGAAGCTTCTTTTGGTCAGAGATGACAACTTGAAAATGTAGCTTGAGGACTACATTTGACAACTTGATACAGAGACACACAACTTGAAAATATAGCTTGAGAGACTTTGAAGAAATCAGCGCTAACTCATCTTTATGAAACTCCTTTCCTCAAAGTTCTGGATCTATACAAAAAGGAGGTGGGAAGATTTTTAAGAGCCAGAGATCGAGGATGCCAATGAAACATTGCAATCCAAACACCGTAAGACTGATACTCATAGGAACCCACAAAAAAATGTGATTGTACAACACAAGATCTCCACATGTTCAAACCTGACAAAATGCCAGCAAGAATGTGAAGTAAATAGACATTCCTATACCTAACCAAGAAATTATTTGCAATTAATATCTGCTGGGATAAAGAAAACTGATTTTCTCCAATGTAGTGTCCTCCTCACTGGATATATATATTTATACACGAAAGGTGTGTGTGCATGTGCATATATATCTGTATCTGTGTTTGTGTATGTGTGTGCCTATGTCTGTGTTTCTCTGTGTGTCTGTGAGTGTGTAATTTTTGTTTTGTTTTGAGAATTTTTGTTTTGTTGGTTTTTCATTTTTTATTATTTTAAGCTTGTTTTCTCATATAATCCATCCCAAATACAGTTTTTCTTCCCTCCCCTCCTCATACCTGCTTCCACATCTGCCTTCTCCCCTAGACACACCTCGCCTCCATTTCCTCATATGAAGAGCAGGCCTCCTAGATATAACAGTCAAACACAATAAAACAAGATTATATGGCAAGACTGAAGCCCTTATATTGTTGCTGTACAAGGCAACCCAACAGGAAGAAAAATGTCTCAAGAGCATGCAAAAGAGTCAGAAATACGCCTTCTCCTACTGTTAGGAGTGTCACAAAAACATCAGGCTAACAACCATAACATATATGTAGACCTGGTGCAGACCAGTGCAGCCCTGCGCTTGCCTTCCTCTGTGAGCCCATATGAGTCCTGCTCAGTGGACTTGGTGAACCATGTTCTCCTGTGTCCTCTATTCTCTGACTCCTAAAATCTTCCCTCCCCATTTTGTGGGCTTCTCTGTGCTCTAATGGAGGGATGCATTGGAGAGCTCTAGGTTTAATACTCTCTCCATAACATCTGGCTGTGGGTTCCCACATCTGCTCTTATGTACTGACAAGGAAAAGCTTCTATGATGATGACTGGACATGGCAGTGACCTGTGGGTATAGCAGAATGTAATTGGGAATAATTCCATTGATTTCTGTTTGTTTGTTTAGATTTTTATGAAAGAGAGATAGAAAGAAAATGAAGTTGGTAGATAGATAGGTGCAGAATATCTGGAAGAAATTGGGGAGGGGAATACGATATATATATATATATATATTTCTATATATATATATATATATATATATAAAATTAAGAAGCTAAAGTGGAAAGAACTAAATAAAACATTACAAAGGCTTCTGACACAGTTTTAATTGTCTTTAGACCATTCTGAAAACCCTTAATCTGGATTGTTATCAACAATTTCAAAACTATGTTAGAATATTACCTCATCTTCTCATCTTCTTTGCCTCCCATTAAAGTCTCCAGGGAACTTATTAAAACTTCTGGGTGCATATGGATCCCATTTCTCTGCTTCTGCAATATATCATGTTATGATGATTGAGATTTTCAGGGTTCATTTGTCAAAGTTTGTATTAATTTAGGATCACATATTAAAGTGTATAGGGGAAATTCTTGAACCTCAATTACACTGCCAAAAAATCAGTAGTTTCTCTACTAGTGTTGTGTAATGTGTAGATGTGATAAATGCCCCTTCACTCAATGTGCAGGGAAAATTTTATGGGAGACATAGTGAATCTTGTGGTATATCACACCAGATATCTTTTCAAGGGGTAAATTATTTATTAAACAACACATCTAGTAGTATCTGTGCATTTATTGTGTATCTCTGTCACTTAACACATTTCTCTGTCTTATCTACATCAGTGTCCTGCCCTAGAGGATTTCCAAGTGCTTTACTGCATTCTGATAAGACATGACTGATATTTCTCTCTGTTCATAAATCTAACTGAGGTGATCTTGGTAGAGAAATCAGTGGACATTTATGGAGGATTCAATCCTTCAAAATACACAATTTATGGATAGATTCTAAGATGACCTTTTATGCTCAACAAACAGGACTACAAAAGAGATTAAAGCATCATAGGTGCTTGATTTCATAAACTAGAAAGGAATAAATCTTCCTGTTTTTTCTGTTTCTAACTAACTACTAGTTATGTGACATTATGTTTGTTAACATTGCCATATAGCACATACTTCAAAACTTATGCTCAAGTCTTAATAATCATTTGCATTCTAAATTCTGAGATTTGACTCACAATAAATGTAACATAAAATGGGATCAAAGTGATTAAAATGATAAAAACCTTCTTGTGCTTGTCATTTTTGTTGTATTTATATATTTAGGAGTGTGTGTATATAGGTATGTGTCTGTGTATGTGTGTCTGTGTACCTGTGTGTTTGTGTACCTGTGTGTTTGTGTGTGTGTGCTCGTGTGTGTGTAAGTACAATTAAAGAAAATAAGGGTTTGAATTTGAGAAAGGTATAAGAAAGAAGGTTATATAGAGATGTTGAAAGGAGATCAATAAACAGAGAAATGATTTAATTTCTTTATTTCAAAACTAAAATATTATTTCATCAAAAGTTCCCTAATGAGGAGTACAGTACCACAGCATTACACATTTAGTAATCTTGTGAGTGGTTGCTTGCTTTAAAACTGTAAATATGTCAGTGGATGGCTTCAAGTTTGTCACTCTCTGGCTTCAGCCTCCTCAGCGCTTCTGTTACAAAAGAGTCCGTAGCAAGTTCAGGGCTACTGGATTCATTCCACCCTGTTTCTAAATCAAGCAAAGCACCTCAAACATGATGTAAGCTCATTTGCATGACTGTGATTCCAACTCTATTAATCACATCGACATTCCAGAGATAATAAACGGTCAAGAAGGAAGTTCACAAGAGGTTTATTTTTAAAAAGATAACTTTATGACATTTCTTCCTCAGGTAGACCACATGACCAAGCTTCTCTGCCAGGGAAGCTAAACAGAATAACATGACTATGCATTATATGCATACTCTCATATACTATAGATATATAAATTAGAAATTCCACTACTATTGGGTATAGATGTGGAAGAAGAATAAATATCTACTATAAATATCTTAAAAATACAAAATAAATTAAATTTCATATTAATTTTTGTGGACATTTAGCGATTCCAAAGACATGAACTCTTATGATTAAAATATTAATATTTAATAATGAAAACTCTTATGATTTCATGTATTCATGTTCAGCAAACATTAATAAAATATCCCAAGCATCACATGGGGCATAACTGTTTTGTGGATCAATATAAAACATCATCCTTGTTCTTAGGTAACTATATATATTGTGAAACAGATAAAACATCGACAAATTATAATCATTTTTACAGTAAAATTGTATATAGGACTTGAGGAAGACCAAAGTTTGGGTGTTTCGGTTCTTCTTAGAAAGGGGAACAAAATACTCACAGGAGCAAATACTAAGACAAAGTGTGGATCAGAGACTAGAGACTGTCCCACTAGGGGATCCATCCTATATGCAGCCACCAAACCCAGACACTATTGTGAATGCCAAGAAGTGCATGCTGACAGGAGCCTGATACAGTTGTCTTCTGAGAGGCTCTCTCAGAGTCAGACCAATACAGAGGCAGATGCTTGCAGCCAACCATTGGACTGAGCACGGGGTACCCAATGGAGGAGTTAGAGAAAGGACTGAAGGAGCTGAAGCAGTTTCCAACTCTGTAGGAAGAACAACAATATCAATCAACCGGACTACCCCCCTCCCCGGAGCTCCTAGGGACTAAACCAACAATTAAGGAGTACACATGGAGTGATCCATATCTCCAGCTGCATGTGTAGCAGAGGATGGCCTTGTTGGGTATAAGTGGGAGGAGAGGCCTTTGGTCCTGTGAAGGCTCAATACCCCAGTGCAGAGGTATTCGATTGCGGGGAGGCAGGAATGGGTGGGCAGGTAGGGGAGCATTCTTATAGAAGCAGAGGGACAGGCAATGGGATGGTGAGTTTCCAGAGGAGTATCCAGGAAAAGGGATAACATTTTAAATGTAAATAAAATGTCCAATAAAAATTAATTAATTAATTAAACCATCATAAAAATAAATTTAGAACATTTGAGTGGCTTCAACCGTGTATTTAGATTTACATTTAAGGAAAATGAATGACTAAATAAGATAGGGAGTAGAAAAAGTGGTGTGCGTCAAGGCAAGTATATAGGCAAGGCTTACATTACGGTCAGAGCAATGACATCATCTCTTGTACCTCTAGTGATTAATGCAAAGAGTCAGGTTAGAGGGAAACAAGGCTACCAGAATTTAAGTGTGATCCTACATATATCCAAGAGCAACACACTGAGGGATTAAAATAGAGATATGGATAAACTCTGTGGAGGGTTTTTTATACAGTCATTCCTAACACGATGAATGCAATATCTAATCCAAGGAGTTAATGGAAGCCAGACGGTTACTGGTCCTATCATCAACTCAAATGAGAAATTTTAAATAGGTAGACATGACATGAGAAGGTATCGTTCTAAAGTTATCTCTCTCTGTATTGGCTCAGAACCCTTTTAAAAGTTTGTTTACTAGTTTATAGACTACAAATTATTATTTATGTGGGGGCAAAGATATTAATAGATGTACTGACACTTTCAATTTTCATATTGTGTGTTATACCATTTATTTTACTACTGCCTTCTTGTATTTTTCTTACTTAAAATGGCAGCTTCCACAAGTAGGAATCATCAAAATTAATCATAACATAGGAAATGTGTCAAGAACTACTTCTGGGTTACTTAACTTTATGTATACATGAACATCAATCAGGAGATACTATTATTTAGAGAGAGTAAGTAACTTCCCCGTGTGTACACAGTGGGAAGTAAGTGGAATATATATATATATATATATATATATATATATATATATATATATATTAACAAGTGAGATGCTTAGCTCTCCTTTCTTACCTGTACATGTTACATATAAATATTCTGTTTATTTAATAATGAGGCATAGATACCTTTGCATTTTGTTTAAAACCTTTTTTCATAAGACTATAATGTGTTTGAAGCTTCTCATAGAGTATATGGTGCTCTATTAGCCTTGTTGGTGTTGTAAATAAAGTAAAATCTTACAGAAGGAACCCTGCTGAGTGAACTGCAATGGTGCGACAGGGCTTAGAGATGATAATGTGTCTGCACAGAAACTTGCAGCATATCCAGTCAGAGCATTTTAGGTAAGAATCCATTTAGATTATGCTAAAACGTGTGAAATTACACTCTGCCTTTCCTGTGCTTCATTAATCCCCTTTTGCCAAATTTCAACTTAAACCTAGTTTATTAACAATAAAAGATTTCAGCTTTCTAGGTCAGATATTGCATAACATAATTGGATACGCCTTATCAAATTTATAACTAAATTGTTAATACATGTTCGTATTACATAGAAGTCAAGCATTCTTTACATTAGGCTACAGTTGTTTTCAAAATATTATTTCTCCAATATTGACAAGTTAGATACTTTTTTGCATTCAACCTTGGAAACATTATTAGAAGAAATGTTCTTTAAGAAATATAGCACTAGACAAAAACTGAAACACTAGGAGATAAAAGTAATAGTATATTAAAAAGAAAAACACAACAATTAAAATACAACAGCATTTGAAGCCAGAAGGTCATGGTTTCAAGAAAAACAATTCCTACTTTTACAACCTTAGTCAAAGTATTTAACTTCACTAATGTTCTGCTTCTTCTACTGTAAAGTACCACTTATAGAACCTTTATTCCAGGGGGCATTGAATACAGTTTTATATGTGAAGTGACTTGGATAATGAATAAACCAGAGGTGAGAAAAGACTGCACTATTCAGTCTTCCTAATCCTCAGATAGTAAGAAGTGGAATTTGAATTTATAAGGGAAGTTCTTGGTGATAATTTAATTCATATTAACTACTTAGTAAACAAAGCAATTGGGCCACAGTAATACAACAAATAAAAGAAAAGAAATATCTCCTATCAGTTTGTTTCCATTTAGCTTTCATAGGTTATCTCACAACATTTTATCTTGAGGGTATGTGAAACTACTTCCTAAAAAAAAGTATTTTGGTCCCACAAGGAGAAGGAAGAATTAAGCCCCACCGGTATAGCGAACAAGCAATAGCACAGAATCTTAATGCAATGCCATGTTCATTAAAAAAAAAATCTACTATGAAATCTAACTGTCCTAGACCATGGTGATGTAGCTTTTAAACTTGAAATGAGAACAAGAAAAACAAATGAAGTGAAAGAAATTGAGTTCAAAATGATCTGCTTAGCTTTGCACAAGTCATGATAATTTAAAAAAAAAAAACTTAGACTTTGGAAGAGTAAAATGGTGATAGAAGTCATATTTTTACATTATACACAGAGAATCCAAAGCAAAAGTCACTAGAAAAAAAAAATACCTACCAAGCGCTGCTTGATATAACAGAGAATTCTAATGTTACTGGTGATAGCAACTATGTGCTACTCAGAGATTAGAGGCTGCACAGAATGCTGGCTGTTTACATGAATCCTAAACACAAACACTTTGAAATAGCTTCAGAAAGTTAAGATATTAGAAAACAATGCAGAATTTTTATGTGGCAAACACAGATGTAAACAGTCTCTTCCACACTTCCGCCAAATTCTAAACAACCCCTAAACCCAAAATGAGGAGAAAAGCAGTAATACAAGGTTGTTTTGATTTTCAATTCTGCTAAGCCCTGAATTTCCCTGGGAACTTTCCTACCCAATGATTCTTAAGAGGTCTCCATTGTGGGTGCTTGGCATGAATATGACATTGGCCAAGGACTAGGAAGTAGGCTTCAGGCAGGATTCTGACAGTAGGCTAGGACAAAGAAGTAATTTCAGACAGGAATCTAAATTGTAGGCTTGAACAAGAAAGTAGGCTTTAGAAATGAAAATGAACTTGGGCTAGGACAGGGAAGTAGGCTCAGATACTTTGGTCATCCTGATAAGCTCTGAGAAACAATGATTACAGGAGTGTTCTCGAAATTGTGTTTAATGCCTTGATTGTTCTTTAACTATTTGTGTTTATTGTCTTGCTTGTTTCTTGACTATTTGCATCTATTGTATTGCTAGACCCTCAACTTAGATCTGACCTTAATACATGCATGTAATTAAAATGGAATAAAAGCAAATAAGAGGAGAGGAATGGGATGGATGTTCTAGGGAGGAGAAATGGGGAAAGGAGATGACATCTGAAATGTAAATAAATAAATTATCCAATAAAAAAAAGAAAAAGAATTGCAAAACAAAAGAAAAAAAGAAAAGGTCTCCATTCTTCACTGTAGGGTGGTGGAACATTTCTTGGGATTATGTTCAGGAGTGATATAGCTGTGTCTTTAGGTTTAACTATTCCCAATTTTCAGAGAAACCTCTGCAATAATTTACAGAGCCCTTGTACAAGTTTGCACTCCCACCAGCAGTGTAGGAGTATTCCCCTTATTCCACATCCTCATCATCGTGTGCTGTCCTTGAGTTTTTGCCTTAGCCATTCAGATGTGTATAAGAAGAAATGTCAGAGTTGTTTTGATTTATATTTCCCTGATGCCTAAGGATATTAAATGTTTCTTGGCCATTAGAGATTCTTCTGTTGAGAATTCTATTTAGCTCTGTACTCCATTTTTAAATTGGGTTATTTGGGTTGTTGGTATCAAATTTCTTGAGTTCTTCATATAGTTTAGATATTACCCCTCTGTCAGATGTTGAGTTAGGGAAGATCTTTTCCCAATCTGTAAGCTGTCGTTTTGTCTTATTGATGGTGTCCTTTGACTTTCAGAAGCTTTCCAGTTTCATGAGGTCCCATTTATTAATTTTTTATTTTAATGACTGTGCCATTGGTTCAGGAAGTTGTCTCCTGTACCAGTGAATTGAAGGCTAGCTATCACCTTCTGTTCTATTAGATTTAGTGTATCTGGTTTTACATTGAGGGCATTGATCCATTTTGACTTGACTTTTGTACAGGGTGATAACTATGGATCTATTTGTATTCTTCTACATGTAGACATCCACTTAGACCAACAATGGAAATGCTCTCTGTTTTCCACTGTAAGGTTATGGCTTCTTTGTCAAAAATCAAGTGTCTGTAGCTGTGTGGTTTATTTCTGGATCTTCAATTTGGCTCCATCAATCCACCTTTTTTTAATACCACTACATGGCAGTTGTTATTACTATTGCTCTATAGTATAGCTTGAAGTCAGTGATGGCAATATTGACACCTCTAGAAATTCTTTTATTGTACAGAGTTATATTAGCTATCCTTGGTTTTTTGTTTGTTTTTACATATGAAGTTGAGTTCTTTCAAGGTCTGTAAAGAATTGTGTTGAAATTTCGATGGAAATTGCACTGAATCTGTAGGTTGCTTTTGATAAGGTGGCCATTTTCACCATGTCAATCCTACCAATCCATGATCCTGGGAGATTTTTCCCATCTTCTGATAGTTTCTGTGATTTTTTTATTCAGAGACTTGAAGTTCTTGTTGTATAGATTTTTACTTGCTTGGCATAGGAGCTGTGTTTGTAATAGCCAGGAACTGGAAACAACCTAGATATCCATCAACAGATAAAGAAACTGTGGTTCATTTACATGATGGAATGCTACTCAGCTATTAAAAACAAGGACCTAAAGAATTTTGCTAGTACATGGATAGAACTAGAAAATATCATCCTGAGTGAGGTAATATAGACCCAAAAGAATATGCATGACAGGATTCTAGCATAACTGTACTCTGAAAGGCTCTACTCAACAGCTGACTGAAACAGATATAGAGACCCGTTGCCAAACAGTAGATGGAGCTGGGGGAATCTTGTGGAAGAGTCCAGGTAGGAGACAGAGGGACTCACAGTGGTTAGAGAATCCACAGGGAGACCAACAGAGTCAACTATCCCAGACCCTTGGGAGATCCCAGAGAACGAACCAAGAAAGAGTAAGCATGAACTGGATCAAGGTCTCCTGCATATTTGTAACTGATGTGCAGCTTGATCTTCACACAGGTCCCTCCACAAGTGGAATGGGATGGGAGATGTCCCCGAATTTGTTGCCTGTCTGTGGATCCTGTTCCCCTAAGTAGACCACCTTGTCTGGTTTTAGTGAGAGATATTGTGCCTAGTCCTTCAAGTGACTGATGTGCATGGGGTGGGAGAAGTACTGGGGAGAATCCTCTTTTTTTATTATTATTTTATTTACTTACAATCCAGCCGTTGTCCCCCTCCCAGTCCTCCACTTCTGCAATTTCCTCATCCCATTCCTCCTTCTCCGGTCTCTGGGTCTCTGATAGGATATTCTCCTCCATGAGGCCTCTCCCCTTCCTGAAGCCTCAAGTCTCTTCTCTTGTGGATTAGGCACCTCTTCTCCCACTGAGGCCAAACCAGGCAATCCTTTCTTAAATATGTGCTGGGGGTCTTGGACTAGCTCCTGTAAACTGCATGGTTGGTAGCTCAGTGTCTGGGAGCTTCCAGGTCAGTTGAGACTGCTAGACTTCCTATGGAGTTGCTCTCTCCTTCAACTTCTTCAACCCTTCCCCTAATTCAACCATAGGGGTCCTGGACTTCAGTCCAGTGGTTGGTGTAAGTATCTTCATCTGTCTCATTCAGCTGCTGGTTGGGTCTCTCAGAGGACAGCCGAGCCAGACTCCTTTCTGTAAGCACATCATAGCATCAGTCATAGTATCAGGTCTTAGTGTCCCTCCAACCCCCATGAGATAAATCCCAAATTGGTCTGGCTTTTCCTTCAGTCTCTTCTCTATTTTTGTCCCTATAGTTCTTTTAGACAAGAACAATACTGTGTCAAAATATTTACTTATTTATTTATTTATTTATTTATTTATATAATTTATTGGATATTTTATTTATTTACATTTAGCATTTATGACATTCAAATGTTATACCCCTTCCCAGCTTCCTCTCCACAAATCCCCTATCCCATCTCCCTCCCCTGCTTCTATGAGAGTGCTCTCCCAGTCAGTCACCCACTCCTACCTCACTGCCTTAACATAGAATTGCCCTAAGTTGGGGCATTGAGTCTCCATGGGAGCAAGGGCCACCCCCCCCCACCTCCTACTGACTGTGGGTTGGTAATCTCTGTCCCTCCACTTGAGGCCCTGTCAATCTACTGGAGATGAATTCTTTGAGTTCCCTCTCCCCACCACTGTTGGCATTTTATTCTTAGAGGAGAATGGGTTGAGGGGATGGGGCAAGAACTGCAAGAGGTGGGGGCTGGAAGACCAGGGGAGCTGGTGTTGAGATTTAAAGTGGATAAATGAATGAATTAACTTTAAAAAGAAGCCTCGGTTATTTCAAGGACAGGTCAATGTAGCTAAGAGAGAAAACACACTATCCTTTTCCAGTTAATTTTCAAAGACCCATTCTTCTGGTACATTGAATGAAACTCTTCTAGCAAAACTTATTCACAGACTAATTAAGATTGTTGAGAAAGCAAAGGACACGTGAGTTATAAAGGAAACCACAGGGAATTTGATGCAATCCAGAGACAGTTGCTTCGGTTCCACCCCTGCTCTAACTGAGAAATCTTGAAATGTATGATGTATCTGAGTGAATGGAGAAACTTAGTTTCCTGGGCTAAGGTCAAGAATGCAAAGCCATGGAAAAAGGCTGTTTGGAAAGCATGCTGTCTTGGCGTTCTGGGGACTAACAAGAGTCCATCATAATTCTATGCCTGGCCTGGCAAGACAAAATAGATGTCCCTGGGGTTTGTGGAAATAATTCATTTGTGTGGCTTTCAGCAGTAGAAACTTGCACTTCTTGCTGAGAATTTCAGATTTGACTGAATTTAAACCTAAAACGATTTACAAAAACCTCAGAATGACTGAATTATGACATTTGCTATATTACATTTTCTGCCAGTGTGTAGAATGTGACAGAAATGTCTTGAGGTAGAAATTTCATTGTTCTATAAGAATCAAAATAATGTCCTTTCTTGTGCTATTATACTTACATTCTTAAAATACTATAAATAACAAAATTAACACATTAATATTTCAAAAAAATACATAATAGAGTTCTTGACAAGACTTAAACTATTCTTTTATATGCTTTAAAAAGCTCAGTACACCTCAGCGCTCTAACTCATATTACAGAGGGAAAATTAATTAAAACATCTGAAATTAACCCTTCAAACTGCCAAAGCTGTTTTGCCTATACCTGAAGTAATGACAATGCCTCCTTCACATTATTTTTTGCCTTTGTAGTATTATTACACAATTATGAAAGTCAAGGTTTTATTCCATGGCTAAAACAACTGATCAATAGTCTTTTCCATTCTGACTCATGATGAAATTATATCATTAATGAGTCACAGACATAGTAATGATGTTATTTCATTGGTAAATTTAAAGGAATTCCCTAAGGCTTCTCCTCTCCTTAAGGAATGGAACAAATTATCAGCAAAGCACTCACACAGGAGAATAAATCTGCTTTAATGTTCTTGTGTTCCATGTAATGTTACACTAGCATTTGAGATGGAATAGGGGGAGGATAAATTGCCTTACTGGTAGCTTCCAGCTTCTTTCTATTTAACTAGCTTAACTGAGACAGTTACATTCTGAGTTGACCATGCTTGTGCTTTAATAAGCCAGGTAATATGCCAGCTTTCTAAGATATTTCCTGATGGATTGTGCTCTGTGATCTCTGAGATAGACTTTTTGTCCAGGGTGGTATATGATTTTCTGATGATGTGCACATACGTGCTACAAAGTAGTTACATAAATGTTCTGTGCTCTTTTATAAATGTACTTTATATACATTTTAATTAAAATGCAATTTCATTATTTTCCCCTATTATTCTTCCCTCCAGTCTTTTCTAAGTTCCCTCCTCCAATTTAGTCTACATCTCCCTCTACTATCAAACACATAGCCTCTTCTACCTGATTATTTTATACACACACACATGCACACACACACACACACACACACACACAAACACACACATACAAACATACACACATACACACACACATATGTAACCTAAGTCTGGTTTTGTTTTTGTGTTCATATGATCCTATGGATAACCACTTTATATTGGACAACAAATTAGAGGCCTTATGCCTAGAAGAAGCTAACTGTCACTCTCTCAAGAGTCATCAGTTGCCTGCAGATCCTTGTGCAGGTATGCCCTTGTGAGAATTTTCCTCTTCGGTGTTATTGTTTCTCTTGATACTTCTATATTCAAATCTTATGTTTGGAGCCATTTCTATAAGAGACTATTTTTCATAGCAGACTTCCTGGTACTCTGCCTTGTATAATTATTCCATGCCCTCTTATATGATATTACTTGAGACATAGACAAAAGGTCTGAGAAGTGAATGAATACACTGTGGCTGGTTTCTGTAGATCTCTGTCTTCTGTGATAGTTTCTGTTGTCTGAAAATGGAAGGTACTTGGATGAGTGGTACTAATTAAACTTAATATCTGAAGATTTGTACATAGAAATTATAGATTAGAGAGAACAGTAGACATTGGTCTTTTAGGTATGTTTTACCTAATTCAATGTAATATTTTCTAGGTGCATCCATTTACCTGACATTCTTGATTTAATTTCTTTACAGCTATATTTAGCTATCTTCCATTGTGTATATGTATCACATTTTCAACTGTTGACATTCATTTAGGTTGTTTCTGTTTCCTAGTTATTGTCAATAAGACCAATAAGACTCCAATGAGCAAGGCTATTAAAATATCTGAGTAGAATATTGAATGTTTTGGGCATAGTTGTTTCATAGGGTAGAACAGAAGAAGTAGGACAATTTTCAGTACTTTTAACTCAAAAGGAGGAAATAATGCTATATATGTTCAATACTAGCTATAGTTCAGACATATCAACATAACAGGCAGTGATGGTTAGGGGAGTAAATAAAGCTGTTTGACTTTGTAATTGAAAGAATTGAACTCTTGCTTATTTTTTAAATGAGTATTTTATCTGACCCCCAATACCTCTATACAATAATGCATTTGAGTTGTATAAGGTCTTTAAGTTATTATATGAGGCTGGAAAGATAGTTCTGAACTAAGAATGAATGGTTACTGCTTCTGTGGAGGACCCAAGCTTGGATTCCAGCAACCACACTGAGCACCTCACAACCATCTGTAAATTTAGCTCCTGGGGATTCAATGCACTCTTCTGGATCCTTCAAGCTCGAAACTCACATGCATGAACTCACAGGCACACATGCAACTTTAAAATTTTAAAAATTAAATAGTTTAAGAAACATTTGAACAAAGAACAGATTGCATTAAAATAGTATCATCAGAGTAGAGTGCATTTCAGTGTGACTGCTGGCTCAAAGGTATTACAGGACGAGTACGTTAAGACTTCAAAAGCCTGTGCTAGCCCCCCCCTCTCCCTCTCCCCTCTCCCTCCTCCCTCTCTCTGTTTATGGATAAGGATGCAGCTCTCTGCTAATTCTCCAGCATTATGCTGCCATGCTTGTCATCATACTTTATGCCATGATAATAATAGACTAACCCTCCAATACTGGAACCAAGGCCTCAATTAAATGCTCTCCTCAATAATAGTTGCCACGGTTCTGGTGTTTCTTCACAGCAGTAGAACACTGAATTTCAGGCCATTGAGCTGGCATGTAATAAAATAGGGATCCTTATTTTTCCAGTAGTTTTCTAGTAGCAATTATTCTTTTGTTTCTACCACAAAAAATCTGACACAGACAATTCAAAGAAGCAAAGGTGTATTTTGGCTCATAGTTTATGGAGTTCAATTCACGATGGTTAGGCACCATATGTTTGGGCAGAACATCACCATGGCAGAGGTGTATGACGGGAATGTGTTTCACATTTTGATATAAGGAAACAGAGTGTGGAAGATGTATGACAAAATAGCATCAATCCACAATTCTCATTGCTCTCCTTACTGCAGCCATGCCTGCCTCCAGTGGTTTCAGGAACTTTCTATAATAGTGCTATCAGTAGAGAACAGAGCTCTAATACATATGTCTATTAGAATGATACTTCATAACCAAATCTTAATACCAAAACATATTTTACTATTTCTTTGTGTTTCTTCAAGAAATCAAGTTACACAAAGAGAGAATCAAGGAAAACACGAACAACAAAATCAACTACTTTTCAACCATGGATTAGCTCCTTTTGCCAATACCGGAGCATAGAACATATGATTTTATTTAAAAGAAGAAACACTATACTGAAGTAATCAATAGTAGGAGGTATAAAGTTTCAGATTCCAAAAATTATTAAATATTCAATATTGCTTAATTTGGAGAAGAGGAATTTCTAAAAATTTTTCCTGATTTATCTCCTATCTCTCTTAAGGCTCTCATAATTCTAAATAGTGTCTAACTGTTGATTCACATGTTAAAACAGATTCATTAATCCTTCTATACTCTAAGTTCTGTGTTGAAAAAGTTAATGGAAAAAGATGATGGAAAATTGATATGAAACAAGCAAAGCTCTTAACTTAAATAATAAAGTTCTTCATGGTTCCGGGTATGGAACATGTTTAAAATTGAAAATATGATTAATTCTTCTTCATATGTGGACTCAGAGGGTAAAGATTTCAAAGGACATTCACAACAATGGAAAGACTTACATTTTCACATCTACAGTATCCAGCTTGGTTAAGGACATAGTTTAAAATAGTCTGAGCCACAAAGAAGATTTTAATAATGGATTTTACCCAGTCTTAGAAGTACTTAAATTAAAGATGAAACTAACTGTTGCTTTATCTAGGTCATACCCTGGGGGGACTAGCAGGATTGTTCTTTACAATTTAATGCCTTTGATTCTGTACAGTCTAACTCCATATGCTTCTGGCAGTGGGTTATCTACAGTATCATTTGCAAAATGCAATTTTTGACACAATTGATCTTAATCTTGCACTTAGGAAATCTTTGCAGATTTTCTGAATAATTTTCTCACTCATTTAATCACGTTTATGTGACAGTTCTTGGTTTGAAGCTGCATACTACATTAAATCCTGGCCATAACAAAAACAATATTATTTTGCCAATAGTAAAATTAAGTAGTACAAAAAAATGCACTCAATGCAAGCACCATTTCCTCTATCTGACATCACAGGGATGCAAAGGAAAGTTGGCTTCTATGCAATGCCTTAATTACATTTATTAACACATCTTAGTGGAACTAGTAACTCACTAGCCTTGTTTGGATTGTCCTCAGTCCTGAACTAATTAAAAAACACCAATAGTGGTAATTAAACTATCTAGACATGGGTTTTAAAATGGCAGTATAAAGAGTCAGAGGGATGACTGGGTAAGAACACTTGCTGTGAATCCATAACTTCATGTGTTCATGTTCATATCTGACTTCAGATAATAATCCCGGTGGAAAGGGCAGTGTAGCCATACACTCTACACCCATAGAGCTAGAGGCAGTGGAAAGAAGGCTCACTGGAGCTTACTTGTTGCCAAACTGGTTCCAAATTTAGTAAAGGACTCTGTGTCAGGGAATGTGGTAGTAATGATAGAGCAAGGATACCTAAAATTCTACCCTGTTCATGTACATGCCTATATACCTGTGTATATAAAGCTCTGTCTACCTGCCTACCTTCTCCCCTTCCTCTCTCCCCTTCTCTCTCTCTCTCTCTCTCTCTCTCTCTCTCTCTCTCTCTCTCTCTCACACACACACACACACACACACAGACATGCACACACACACACACACACACTGCACTTGCATTGCACAAACTACCTGTTGTTATGGCTTTCACTATTATACCTATTTAGTTGACAGCATTGAAAACTGGAAGACTGGACACAATGTGGCTTTAAAGTCCTCACTAAAAATACTGCAAGCACAAGGGAAGAAAAGAAAGGAAACTACAAAGGCTAGTGTGAAGGTGGGGATGAAGTGAAAGACAACTGGAAGAGATGAGGCAAAGGAAGTGGAAAGGATAGAGGATGGGTAAGAGTGGATGGCCAGCACTCCTGGACCAGCAGAGTCTTTTGGTAACAACTCTTTTTGCAACACAGTCACCTTTAGTGATTATCTCTACTATACTTTTCCTGCAATTCTCTCCATTCTGTTTTCATTTACATCAGACACATTACACTTGTCTGTTAACATATACCATTCCTTATGCTTATCTTACTCTGTAGTAATTAATTTGTGTCTATTAGATACAATTTTTTCCTCTGCCTATATTTTCCACTCAGTGCCAAATAACATTGTCCTTTCTTAATCTTTTCTTCTATGTGATTATTATTGGAGATCCTTATGTCACGCCAAGCCTCCCACTAAAGCCAGTAGTTCCCGCTCTGTTTTGTGTTAATGTTTTTATGCTTTGGATGCTTCTCAGTTGTATACAATGTATGTTAACCCTATCTGTCCACTAATCCCTCATTCAAAATTTTTTCCATCCCAGTCAGAATGACCTAGATCATGAGTAAAAATAACAAAAAAATGTTAATGTGTATATGGAGAGAAGGGAAGATTGATATGCTGCTTGCTGGTATGAGTTAAACTTGGAAGAGGCACTTTGGAACTCAGTCTGAAGGTTCTCAAAAATCTGGCAATGGAACTACCATATAATTCAGATAGAAAATGTCAAGAAATATATCCACAGAACTTCACATTCTACTGTATAGACACATGGGTGTTCATGTTCATTGTTTCTCTATTCACAATACGAAAGAAACAGAATTAACCTAGATGCCAATCAATTGATTACACATAATAAAAGGTGGTACATAAACACAATGACAGACAATAGAATATTGCTTAGCTGTAAATAAAAAAGGAAACCATTAACTTTATGTTGAAATGGATACAATTGGGGGTTTGATATACTGAATGGGTCCATCTGACAAATCACTCTGTGTGTTTTCCTTCCTAGGCAAAAACTAATTGTACTGCATATTTGATTTGGTTGGCATTTAGAAGTAAGAACACGAGAAATGTGTATACCAGATAAAGGAAGATAGCAGAAAACGAGTAAAATAAAAGAGATGGAGGAGATGAAAGTGTTCAAGCAGAAGTGTTCTGGAAAAATAAAGTAGGATTGGGTAAAATAAGAGGTAGTTATAACGAATGGTGTATAAGAATATCTAGTTTCAGACCTATGATATTATAGCCTAAGCAAGAATATAATTAGAGTGGATAGATAGCAAAACACTTATGCCATGAAAGAAGGAGGTAACATTTGAGGTTTAGTGTTTATGCAGAGATAGCAGTGGGGAGATCAGGAGAAAGAAGGGACAGAATAACCCAATCCAAGGATGTTTGAAAAAGCCTTGTGGAAACCCACTAGTTTGTAAGATAATTAAAAACAAAATTTTAGAAGGGGATTTTAATCTCTTCCATCATAGTTCATATAGAACAGAGAGACAGAAACAGAGAGAGAGAGAGAGAGAGAGAGAGAGAGAGAGAGAGAGAGAGAGAGAGAGAGAGA
>NW_021604608.1:22779683-22782080 GCF_004785775.1 Grammomys surdaster
AGAGAGAGAGAGAGAGAGAGAGAGAGAGAGAGAGAGAGAGAGAGAGAAATGTTTTGAAAAATTTTGATCATGAGTTAATTTCTTCTACTCTGTTACTTTTCCTCAACGGACACAGCAGGCAAATTTTACATCACTCACCATATAGTTCATGTGATCGTCAGTTTCATAAACTCTAGAGGTCCAAACACCTATGAGAAGAGTATTTGGACTGCCAGTTGGGGATTATTTTGATCACATTATTTGAGGTAGAAACCCTTGACAACTGTGATAGCATTGTTGCTGACTGACATCCTAGACTAGAAAAGAAAGTGAGCTGAGGGATAGCATGCATGTGTCCATGTGTTGCTTCCTGCTTCTTCATTGAGAATGCAAGGAGACTAGCTAGCTCCTGTCCCTGTGACGCAATAGTAGACTATGTTTTGAAGCGTGAGCTATAAGAAGCTTCCTCTAAGTTGCTTTTGTTAAAGTATTTTGATTCATTTTTAAATTTCTATTTTAAATTATATGTATAGGTCTGTAACTATATGTGGGTGTGTGCATGAGCTTGTTCAGAAACCATTACTGAATCTCCTAGAAAAAAAGTTACACAGTTACAAACCCTCTGTAAAAGGACAATGTGTGTTCTTTATCACTGAGTCATATTTCCAGCCCTTGTCAGAATATCCTAGCATCAGAAAAGAAACTAAAATAGGTATTAAAACCAAGACATTGAGCTGTTGTTGTGATAAAGGTGACTCTAATGCGTTTAGGTTGCTGTAACTGTTTCATAGGTAAAATGTGGAAATTGTTACAAGTTTAGGGTTGAAAGGCCTTGATTTCTAGGAGCAGAGCTTCATGAGGTGTTTTGGAGCAACTTGGAATCAAGAACGATACCAAGTGCAGGGATATTTAAAACTTAGCTCAAGAATCTGGGAAAGGAAACAAGACTCTAAGGAAAAAATGGTCTCGCGGTCATCAATGTCACATTTTGAGCAGAAATTTGGCTTCACTCTGCCGGTCTTCTAATAATTAGAGTGAAGTTTAATTTAAAAAATGAAATGTTAGAGACAAGGAGTGCAAAGCTATGCCTTATAACTAACATGTTTCGGTGAGTGCAGAGTTGACAAGGGGTGAAATTGTGATGGTTTGCACTAATTGTCACCTTAATGAAATCTAGAACTAGGTGGAATAAAAGGTCTCTGGGCGGTTATCTTGATGACAATTATTGAGGCGGGAAGACTCATTCACCGCGAGTGGTACCATTCCCTATTAGAATCCTGTCCTTTGTAAGAGAAGGAGCTGATCAACACGCACTTGCTTCTTTGAGCTCCTTGTTATGATGGATTGTAACCTGGTATAAGGAACTAAATAAATCATTTTTTTCTTGTTACCTTTTCTGTATATTGTATCATGGTGACTGGAAAAGAAACTAAGATGACACCTTAACTTCTCATTGTTAAATATTAATTTAAGCATTAATTAATTATCTTCTGGTTTTTATTTTGCCAGATAAAGCCATCTTATAAAGATAAAAATTTGTCATTCTTCGGCAGCTTGAACCCTTAAATCACCAGAGTCTCCCAGGAAACACTTTTTTCTCGATTTGTATGCTTCAATCCACTTTATGGCCTATAGGGTAATCCTCATTAGAGTTAAAACAAGAAATTTAAAGGATTTAAAAAAATGATACAAACTTAAAATGAGAAGAGAAGGGGTAAACTGGGGAAGACTTGTGGAGGTGAAAATGATTGAAATGTATGGTATGAAACTCTCAGTGAATTAATAAATACATTGAAATGAAATATGAATTCACTGCATCTAAAAGTATAAAAATGTTAAGATGGTTTGTGATTAATACTCTATTAACCATACATTTAGTAATATGCTATTGATTGTCAAGATGGGGATAGTTTTCCCTCCATTATAAAATATCTTCACTTGTGGAGTATTTCAGTTCTTTTTCCCTAAGAGAAATCTTCAAATTACAGTTCATCATAAAACACTTTGTTTCCAGAAAGTGCACTGATTCTCTCACTCTTCCACTTTTATGCCATTTAAGAAGCTCTGTGATACATACATATGCATTTCACTTGAAGCCCTTGAGTTTATGTTTCTTTATGATTTAACATGACTATGGGTTTGCCAAGATCTTATTGCAAGTCTCTTAATACTAAACATAAGACACAACTAAATAGGTGTTCTTATCCATTTTGAATTGGTAGTTTGATTCACTCAGTTATTTTCTATAAATTCTTCTTGTAATATCACTGAAAATGCCATACTTATTGTCCATAATCCAAGTTTAAGTCTGAAAAAAAAACACCCATTATTTTCTTTTTGAAAGTTGAAACACTGTCTTACTATGGTATATATATATATAATATATTATATATATATATATATATATATATATATATA
>NW_021604608.1:22782480-22792515 GCF_004785775.1 Grammomys surdaster
AATTTAGGCATATATGTGACTTATTTTTATTTATTATGATATATATTATCTTGATTTATTTGATTTAGAGACCATAATAGCTCTATTTTCTTTTCCTTCAAACTGAAGTCAAGAACCCATATCCCTATTTGTGACTCTATGAATATTCATATCCATATCCATGTGTGCACACATACACACACACACACACACACACACTTCATATTTGGCATTGTTCACATGTGTATCTGTTCAGGGCCAAGAATTTGTGATTTAATAACCTATTAGGGAGATTGATTTCTCTTCACTAAGCAGCCATTAATTGTCTATAGCTTTTCCTTCAGAGTTAGGGCTTTCTAAGGTTTTCTCCACCTACATTGACAAGTCAACTGGTGATGCCTTTTGAAATATTGTTTAGGCCACAGTGTTGGGATTTCATGAGTTTCGCTTCCCAATCATGTTTAGAAGACATTATCTGTCACATCTTTATTCTCTGATTCATGGGTTCTGTTATATTTTCTGAGCCTTGGGTATAGAAGCTGTACTACAGATGGATCGGTTTGGGAGTTGAGCACTTAAAAGTGAGTTGTTTTCAGCATTTTGACTAATTGTAGATCTTCAACTACTACAAAAAGATTTTTCCGAAAATGAGATGGTTTTAGGTTAAATTAGGGTCCTTTTAGATTCCAGAGAGAAATACTCTGTTTTTACAGAGAACTCTACAATTATATGAGCCTGTATCACTGACAGGCACTGCAAGCCCAGATGGCTAAAGTCCATGCTTCTTGCTGATGCAAGCAAGTACCTTACTTTATGCTATTTTAATTACTTAAGAATCATAGAAAGAAAAATGTCTCCTCATTTACCTCCAAAAAATGCTATCCTCAGGCCATTTATTTTTAAGTTTGGCTAGATACTCCCATCCCAGCTGCAAACAATGCTATGTAATATATTTGTGAATTTAAAATTAAAACTGTTTGCTTTGGTGGTATGAGATAATGGTGTTTCTAAAACCTCAAAAAATTAGTTATTCTTGTCTATTTATTAGCTCTTGGTCCACCACTGTAGAATAGGGTCGGTATGAAATGAACACTTTGTTTTCATATGACTCAGTATATTTTGAAACTGTTTGTGCACCTACACCGTACTATAATATTATGAAAACACAGTTGTATTTATTTTTAGTAGTAGGCTTAAGAAATTAATAATTTTCATATTTGGTTTATGTTATAAATAAAATGTATTTATTAATTAAATCAGTGAATACTATATTCTTCATTTACCTCAACTTCCAGACATAAGCATTGCTATAAATTGGGGTATATTCTGTTTTCCATATTTAAAAATGATAAGAAGAAATACTGTGGAAAATGAGAGAAGGAACAGAAAAGAGTGAAGACAAAGTATTTATTTAATTTACTATATATTTTCTATAGAATAGGAGCAGTTCTGGGTGTTTAGTCTATTTAAATTAATGCAGTCATTAAAATGACTAGTTATAAAGATGAAGAAGCAGTGGCCCAGATTAAATGTAGTTTGTTGAAATCTTATGGTCCAAAATCAGAATGGCCATCAAAAATTTTAAGAGCTCCTGATCCACAACGCCTTGAGCAAAATTAAACTTCTGTCTAAGGCATTATATTTTGGGATATTTTGGTACAATTGACTATGTAATCTCAGGACTTTGTTGATCTCAAACTGTATGAGAGATCTGGGCAAAATGTCTTGTGAGATATTAGCCCAACAGCAAAATCAAACAATAATTCATTACCAACAGCTAAGCTGAATAAAAAAAAAATACAGAACAAATAAGATACACATGTGAAAATATGCACTACAAAAATGTGCTATTGATAAGTTTAAAATTCTGGAATCAGGTCCACAGAAAGGATGGACTGGCATCCTTGAGAAAGAGTTGAAGTTACGGGTCACAAGTGAATGTCCTATTCCTCAAGACTGCCTCAGATCTGGTCTAAACAGGCCTACCTAAATTATGCCAGATAATATAATAACTTAAAGTGGCTGTAGATGTGAGCCACATCAACAAAATCTCCTCATAAAACCATGAACAATTAGTGTTTTGTTGGCTAACTGATTGACCTAGCGTAGCAAACTGACCACCACATCATATAAATATGTCGTTTCAGATGACATTGCGAGAAGCATGCTAGTTAGGTCAGATGTGGGGTGACCATGAGCATGAGTTATCAAAGAAGAATGCAGGCTGGTTGTATCTAGGAGGGACTTTTTAAATTAAACTTTTTATTGGATGTTTTATTTACATTTCAGATGTTATCCCCTTTCCCCATTTGCCCTCCACCCAGAAACCCCCTAGCCAATCCACCTCCTCCTGCTTCTATGAAGATGTACCCCACTCCCACCTTCCCGCTCTTGTATTCCCCCACACTGGAGCGTCCAGCCTTCACTGGACCAAGGACTTCCTCTCCCACCTATGCCCAACAAGACCATCCTCCCCTACGTGTACAGCTGGAGCCATGGGTCCTTCCCTCTGTGCTCCCAGGCTGGTGGTTTAGACCCTGGGACCTCTGGTTGGTTGGTATTGTTGCTTTTCCCATGGGGCTGCAAAACCTTTTCAGCTCCTTCAGTGTTCTCTATCACTCCTTCACTGGGAACCCCATGATCAGTTCAATGGTTAGCTGTGAGCATCTGCTTCTGTATATTTTAGGCTCTGGCAGACCTCTAAGGAGACAGCTATATCAGGCTCCTGTCAGCATGCACTTCCTGGCATCCACATCAACATCTGCATTTGGTGATTGCACGTGGGATAGATACCCAGGTGGAGCAGTCTCTGAAAGGCCCCTCCTTCAGATTCTGTCTCACACTTTGCCTCCATATTTGCTCCATTGACTATAATGTTACTTTTTCTAAGAACGACCGAAGCACACACACTTTGGTCTTTCTTCTTCATGAGCTTCATGTGGTCTGTGAGTTGTATATTGGGTATTACAAGCTTTGGGCTAATATCCACTTATCAGTGAGGGCATACCATGTGTGTTCTTTTGTGATTGGGTTACATCACTCAGGATGATATTTTCTAGTTCCATCCATTTGCCTAAGAATTTCTCGAATTTGTTGTTTTTAATAGCTGAGTAGTACTCTACTGTATAAATGTACCACATTTTCTGTATCCATTCCTCCATCACAGAACATCTGGGTTCCTTCCAGCTTCTGGCTATTATAAATAAGGCTGCTATGAACATAGTGGAGCATGTGTCCTTGTTATATGTTGGAGCATCTTCTGGGTATATGCCCAGGAATGGTATAGCTGGGTCCTCAGGAAATGCTATGTCCAATTATCTGAGGAACTGTTTTTTCTTATCTCCTTGTACAAAGCTCAAGTCCAAGTGAATAAAGGACCTTCACATAAAACCAGATACACTGAAACTAATAGAAGAGAAGGTTGGGAAGAGTCTCGAATATTTGGGCACAGGGGAAATGTTCCTGAACAGAACACCAATGGCTTATGCTCTAAGATCAAGAACTGACAAATGGGACCTTATAAAATTACAAAGCTTATGTAAAGCAAAGGACACTGTTAATAGGACAAAACAGCAACCAACAGATTGGGAAAAGATCTTTAGCAGTCCTACATCTGATAGAGGGCTAATATACAATATATACAAAGAACACAAGAAATTAGACTCCAGACAACCATATGATCCTATTAAAAATGGGGTACAGAGCTAAACAAAGAATTCTCAATTGAGGAAACTTGAATGGCCAAGAAGCACCTATAGACAGATCTTAGTAAGATATTCTCCAATCAAAATCCTACAATGCCTTTACACTGCTCAATATAATTTGTTGTTTTTCAGAGTCAGTGAGATCAGGAGGCTTTAAAAATTTATCTCAATTTAACCTCCTCTTTTGGTGTATTTTTCTTCCTGTCATCCTCAAAATGGTATTGTATCCTTTGAAGCAGCCTCTTTAAGGAGAATTTCTTCTCCAGTCCTGTAGCATGGCACATCAGTAAACACATCCTGAATTAGTCGAGGAAATCAAACCAAAAAACACACCATAATGACTCAGGTACTAATGGAAAGCTTTGTTTTTCAGATAAACATTCTGCATGTAATTTCCACAGGGAATGAAGGACAGAAGTTCCACTCATTTTGAGTTTTGTCAAGTTTGAGAATAATGGTTTCTTAGCCATCAGTACAAAGCTTTCAAGGGTACTGTTTGAATGTCCATTTCAATATACTTCTAAGTTTCAGAAGCCATCCTTGGAAGACACAGTGACTCTGGCTTAACCCTCTTTTGCAGTACTTCAATCACATAAGACTACCAATTTTCACAGAGTTGTAGTTCCCATCTGTTGCTCAGGTACAAGTCCAATGCCACAGAACAGCTACAGCAATGACAACAAAAACAAAAAAGACATACAAAAACCAGACAACCGTGGAACAATGTATCATGGCAACTAATGTTCCCCTTTCTCTTGTATATAAAAAGTATGACCATTTGCCCAGAAACAACTTTTCAGATGACATTGATTATGGTAAAGCAACTCCATTGTGTTACTCACAGCTGACTACATAGTTTCTACCAGATGACAAGTTTTACTATAGTTAAAAGACAGGTTTATGATTCTCAATGTTCTCAACATCTAGGACATTTCTTGGGACATAGATTGAATTAAAATGATTAAATGAAAAATGATAATATAATGTGGCATACGACTTTCTAAACGTCAATCAAACAGAGAAGACCTCCCAAACATAAGAGACTGATATGTCGCTTATATGATATGTGCATATAGAAGCTTTGCATCCCACACTTTATAAAAACTAATTAAGCTTACATCTTTTGCTTAAAACATACTTACTAGTTTTAGCTAGAGTAGAGGTGAGCATATAGAGATGCTGAGTACCAGATAAACTGAAAATTTAGAAAGGATTTTGATTGCATTATTTTTATATGAGAATCACTGAAAAATTGTATCATAGGATATGGAAACCAAACAACTTTCTCCATTGCTCCCCAGTGTCTAGACTTGGATTCAATTGTTTCATACTAAGCAAAAAATAGCATGCCCTAGGAATTCAAGGTTAATGATATCCAGTTTTGGAATTTCTCCGTTGTCAAAAGAAGTATGCTTTCTCAAGGAGCTGAGTAGTTATATAACTGGACAAGCCTATTTTATTACTGGAGTCAGGGAATTTTGAGTGACTTTGCTTACAAATATGTTCCAAGCTTCAAAGGTTATTTTACAAAGAGGCATTACCGCCTCTTGGTATCTTGCTATATTGGGCTAACCTCTGATTTCACTTTCAAAACAACATCTTAAATTTGATGTTCTTTTGGCAGTACAAGTGCCAAAATAAACCACAGGAATATTTACCTCTGCTCCAAAGAAACTATTCTTACAAGAATGTTGCACTTTCCTGGGCCTTACGTCAAAAATGAAAATCCTCCTCAGCATGTTCTTGTTCAATTTCTTTTCTTTTCACCCTGACTTCTAGATCTCAAAAAATATTTCCCTTGTGAAAAGGTATCGTCATCAATCTATATGTTCAGGAATTTTGCAGAAGTGGAGGAGCATTTGTTTATAAACCAACTTCTCAACTCCCTTTTTATTGTCATTAGCAGCTTTTCCAATGCAGCTAGAGATGTACTCTATGAATATAAGATATCGAACAAGAAAGAAGACTTTAAATAGTCAAATGTCAATACTTTTTTGTAGCTTTGGGAGATTTTGAATGTGACATTCGCTTAATGTGTACTATGTTCCCATAGAGCATGATGTCAGTCCTGAATTATCAGATATTAAACACAATGAGCAATTTCAGAAGCACATGTTGGCTTGTCCCAGTGACTTCTAGTTCTTGCTTTAGCACCATTGCCTAGGCCAGAAGGAATTGGGGCATGGGGTTGGTCCTTAAAAAACAGCATATAAGCTGTAGATGCAATTGCTGTGGAGACCAGGTTTATTTAATAGTGAAGAGCACTCCTGAGTGTTGTGACTGTGTCTGTGAGTAACACAGCACTTTGTCGTTGAAGAAGGTAGTTTCAGGGCAATATGAGTTAATGGTGATAAAAGAACCAGCCATGATCAATGAATTAGGAACTATGATTCCCAAGGTTTTAAAAAGAATAGATTCCTGTCTACTTTTAAGAAGGTCTCTTACCTCTACTCACTTTCTTTAAATACAGCAAACCTTACTGGGAACAAACAACTGCCATTGCATTAAAATACAGTTTGAATCTAGCATACTAGATATTCATGAAGGTGAATGAAAGGACTGAGTGAGTAATACTTTTGCAAGAGGTAAAATTAAGCTATGGCTTTTAAATTATTAAAAATAATTCCATTTGTGTGAGGTGATGATATTTTTTTGGCATGGTTGTTGCCCATATTCCTTGTACATACCTATACACTTATTCACATGTCTGTGGGTATAAATATATAGGGGCAAACCTGTATGAGTATACCTGTGTCACTGTGATTCATTAAGACATAAGGCCTCTCTTTGAATTTATTCTAGCAGAGTTCTTAGAAACAAAATAATTTTAAAACTTTATTTGAAGTGAAAACAAATCTTACAAACCTCATCAAAATCCAAGAAGGAGGACTCATCTATTTTCATATACATAGTCAAGGTACTGATCCTATTTAACTTCATGATATCTATTGTACATCCTTTTAAAATAGCAGGTCTATTTATTTTGTGGTCATTAACATAGTAGAAAGAAATGTAACTCATTGGATCTAAGCCTGTGTCTAATATTTTGATACTGGATGATTCTGGAAATTTTGTGTTTTCATTTGAAAGAAAAAGATTGTGGGGAAAAATATTAAAAATTTCTAACAGATCCTGCTCAAACTACAGGTCAGCTTGTTTTATAAGTGCAATGATATAATGGTTATGACCACATAGACACTAATCTTAACATCTGGCATGAATAAACTATGGAATAAAAATGTCTCAGCTCTTACAACATTTAGCCAGAGGAAGAGGTAACCACTGTAAAGTTCTGCATGTAAGATAGACCTAAAGGGAATGCTACAGGGACACAATCCCAGGAGAATTTTGTCATGGTAGAAATTTTCTCTTGAACTTCTTTATCAACACATCCTTACCATCTGCCATGCCACATAATGCATCTCAGTGTATACAACATATACTTTGAAAGCTGCTCTGCATCAAATTCTGTCTACAGTAAGTATTCACAGTTGCCAACACTTAACGTATACCTAGAACCTAAAGAAACAAATGGATATATCTGTGAAACAAAGAAATTTTCTTGCTTACAGATCTCTTTGTAAATAAAAGGAAAACTCAACTAGATCACTGAATTCTGAAAGTTAATAATTTTAAATAGTCCCAATGTATTTAACTCATTCTGATTAAGTTCAACACACTAACATCTGTGATGCTTATTTATTTATTTTCTCACCAGTAATTGTGTGGGTGAACAATTTATTATCCAGAGTTCTTTAGTTTTCCAATTTCTGTTTCTACAAATTTTAATACAAAATAACAATAGTACCTAAGTACTGTGAGAGTTATAATGATGCTACATATGACAGAAGAATAAAATATAGTAATAATAATAATGATAAATAGTATCAGAGTGTATGATACAGAATTTGTCTGTTTAGCATCCCATTATTACTTTTTCATTCATGAAACTTACGGGGGTGCTATTAAAATGACCTTCTCTGCCCTATACTAAGCTCTGAAATTCCAAACCAGCTCTGTAAATAGTCACCTCCTTCTGGCTTCCTTCCACTAAACTAGCAAAACCAGTGTAGAAACTTAGCTAAGCAGAAGTTCTGAAGGGAAGGACATTCTCATAAAATATGAAAACTGAATTTCCAAGGAAAGGAATATTGAATAAAATGGGAGTGAATGATCTTCATGAGAATCAGCAGGGGATATAATATAAGAAGTGTGAATTCAGAAAACTTAAAGCACAACTTGCAATTTAGGGATTTTTTGATAACTTTAAAAAGAATGGTAAATAATTTCTCCTGGTTTGATTCTCTCTTTTGTTGTTGTCTGTCTGTCTGTTTTGTTTTATCTAGGCTTCATTCTTATCACTGAAAATGTTTTAAAACAAAACAGTTTGGGAATACAAATGTCCTTTATCCAAACTCTTATAGCAAAAATGTAGTTTTCTACAGTTATCTAATGTGAGTTGTACTGTCCTATTTGGATCAGCAGAGTCGGTTGCTTAGACTCAGTCATTGTTCTTTCTTAACCCATTGACATGTATGATTGTGACTGTTACTTGTATCCTGCAGCTGCCTTCCATGGAAGTAGAGAGCTAACTCTCTACGTGGTATTATACCACATAGAAAAAGTTCTGAAAATTTCTCAGAACAAATTTATATTTTTGTTAAAATGAGGTAAAGAAAGGAAACAGTTGCTAAGGAGAAAATACATCTTTGATTAAGTTAACACACACAAAATATCAACAGAGCTAGTAAGCAGAATAACATCCTTTTCACTGCCAAAAGGAAACATTGGAAGAATGCATTGGCAAAGCATACATATTAAAGTCAAGTGCAACTGGATCTGAATTATGGATCTAAAATCTTTAAATGTGGGTATTCACTCATCAGTCAAATATGAAGATTATGAACTAGAGACTGTTCTGTATGCTTTGGTGATTAAAATAATGTACCCAACTCTTGAATACACACAGCAGTAGCAGAGCCAAATAATACTAATACAACAAGCAACTGTCTTATAAAGTATGCCAGAAGATAAGAAAAATAAAGAAGAGAAAAACTCAGAGAAGTTGAAATTTTAAAATGTGAAATTCATCTTGAAGGTGATATTTTAAAACCTATGAATGGAATTTATCCCAAAATGATATTTTGTAAATGAGTTTCTAAGCTTAGGGATATTTCAGAGTTAATGATAGAGTTGAAGCATACGCCTAAGAAATCCAATAAAGAGCAGAAAGGACACTTGCACTAGCTAGATTTTGTCAAAACAAATACCCCTTAAGGGTCAAGGTTTGGTTTTGGCTCATGGCCTTAGTAACTTTAGTCCAAGATTGGGGAGACCAACTGTTTTAGGGCATGAAATGATAATGGTGGGGAGTGCATGGTAGAGGAAACTCACCCTCAGAAAAGGAAAATAAAGTGGAACAAGATGACAGTAGTGTTCCACGGTCCTCTTTAGAGGCTCATCTCTAGTGATCTACCATCCTACTCAGAGCCCATCTTTGTTTTGACCACCTCTCAATGTACCCCAGGATGGGATCCAAACTCACACGCATTGGCTTTTCAGGATGATTTGTCTAAATCATGCTTTAGGAGAAACAACATTAATAAAATGAGTGTGGGAGATGGCAAAAGACCTGAGAGGCCTCCAGGAAACTGACATTTGTAAGCACAAGAGTGCATTGTTTCTGAATATGCACTCACTTGCATAATGGTGCATGTTTACAATGTGTAAATCTGTACATGGAATCATGGAACGTATTTGCCAAGCAGGTTCCTTCAGTGAAGAATTTCTATGATGATATTGCCTCCATCAAATGAAACACAATGGAGCCATTTTAAATTGTGTCCTCAGAACGTTCTATGTCTTCTACAATATTTCTGTTACATGAAATGTAAAAGGCTGATTTTCCTCTGAAGACTATTTTGCTAAAAGGAAGTTTCAGAGTGGAGAAACAGAAAACAGAGTGATATGCTAGAGGCTATTTTCTCTGCATGGTGGTACCAGGTGTGCCCTTATATTTCACACTTATATTTGTTTTTATGAATTATAAAGTCGTACTATACAATAGTATATGTTTTTTTCTTTATCATGTTTACCTCCTGCCAAAATCTCATTCTCTACTCATGCCAGTTTTTTTCTTCCTTTTTAAACCTTTTTTTTAAAGTTTACTCTTTTCACACACATCACATGCCAAATGCAGTTTTTCCTCCCTCCACTTCTTCTAATTTCTCCCCAAAGTCCCAAGATCAACTATTCCTGTTTCCTGTCAAAAAAGAAACAGAGGTAGAGGTAGAGATAGAGATAGAGAGAGGGAGAGGGAGAGGGAGAGGGAGAGGGAGAGGGAGAGGGAGAG
>NW_021604608.1:22792525-22818637 GCF_004785775.1 Grammomys surdaster
GAGAGGGAGAGGGAGAGGGAGAGGGAGAGGGAGAGGGAGAGGGAGAGAGAGAGAGAGAGAGAGAGAGAGAGAGAGAGAGAGAGAGAGAGAGGAGAGAGGAGACAGACAGACAGACAGACAGACAGACAGACAGACAGACAGACAGAAAAAATAAGAAGAGAGCAGACCTCCAGGTGATATCCACTGAACTTAGCCTAACAAGATACAGTAAAGGCATATCACTTGGACCTGGCAACCCAGTAGAAAGAAAAGGATTTCAAGCACAGGCAAAACAATAAGAGACATACCCTAATTCCATTGTTGGGAGCCCCATGGGAATACCAAGCTACACAACTATAAAGTATTCAGAGGACCTAGATCAGATCCATCAGGGTTATGTGTGTTACTTCAGTTTCTGAGAACTCTATGAGCTTACTTGACTCTGTGGGCTTTGTCCTTGGGTGTTCTTGACTCCTCTGGCTCCTACAATCCTTTCTCTCCTTCTTATGCTAGGTTCCTTTGGCTCTGTCTAGTGTTTGACTGTGGGTCTCTGCATCTGCTCCCTTTGGTTGCTGGATAATGGCCCTGTGGTGACGACTGTTCAAGTACTAATCTATGAATATAAATCACAAAAATCATTAGGATTCATTTCATTGTTTTTTGTTTTGCCAGTTGTGTTTTGTTCTCTCGTGGGTTTCTGAGCTTTCCTGCCTCAAGTTCATGAGGTGTGTACATTTTACAGGGCAAATGGATACTTCAGAATCAGCTCAGGTAGCAAATACCTGGCATCTGCTCACTCTGTCCTCCTTGAAGCATTTGTGGTGGATAATGGAAGGGTTCAGCTCACCATTCTCCTACTTTCTGATGCACATCTTTTGGATGGTGGACAGTGAGACCAGGATGGAACTGCCAACCTAGACTGAGTTCTTATCCTCAGGGAGAGCAATAATCTTCATTGTGCTAGATACTAGGGCTGTGATCTCCTATATCCTGTCATGTCAGCAATGCCTGGCTACATGGTGGTACCACCAGACAGCACTAAATTGGCATATAGGTTCATGTGTATATCCACATCACATTTCATGATGGAATTGAAGGTGATATTATGGGTGTCATAGGACTCCATGCCCAGGGAAGAAGGCTTGAAGAGTACCCCTGAACAACAGAATTGCGTATTGCCAATGGTAATCACCTGCCTATCCATCAAGCAGCTCATAATTCTTCTCCTAGGAGGAGGATGCATCAGTAGCCATTTCTTGTTCAAAATCTAGGGTAATATAGCAGCGCAGCACATCTTCTCCTTAATGTCACAACCAATTTCCCTCTCAACAGCCGTAGCAAAGCTGTGGCCCTGCTCAGACAGGATCCTCATGAGGTAATCTGTCAGGTACTGGTCAGTCAGGTCCAGATATAAGATGGCATGGGGATGGGCGTAGCCTTCACAGATAGGCACTATATGTGTGACCACCATCACCAGATTCCATGACGATGTCAGTCATGCACCCAGATGCATATAAGGATAGCACAGTCTGAATGGCCACATTCATGGTTGGGGTATTAAACGTTTCAAACATTATCTGCATAATCTTCTCTCTATTAGTTTTGGGATTCAGGGAGACAGAAGCACCAGGTGCTCCCCAAGGGCTACATGCAGTTCACTGTAGAAAGTATGGTGCCCAATCTCATTTACGTCATCCCAGTTGGTGACACTGCCATGCTCAGTAGAATACTCCAGAGTCAGGATTCCCCTCTTGCTCTGGGCTTCATCACTCAAGTAGGAATCTTTATGGCTCATGCCCACCATGACAACAGCAGAAGGAAACACTGCCCTGGGGATGCTGTCACCAGCAACGCCAGCTTTGCACATGCCAGAGCCATTGTCAGTGAGGAGTGTGATGGTTTCCTCTTCTAATCCAATCAGTGAAGGACTGAGCAACCGAGCAGTAAAAAGAAGTGCAAGGTAAGCTGGCAGCAGAGTGTGAGCAACCTATGAGTCTTATTAGCATTTCCCATATATTATTGAAGGCAGGGCATTCTTTATTCTTTATTATTGTTCCCATAGTGATGCTTAGGAGTGTTTGATCCTGTCATTCCTCTTTTACAAAGAGTAGCTGGGGCCATTTGGATCCTTTGTTATTTTCAAGAAATTTTTAAAGATTGTTTTCTCAAGTACTAAAAAACTACTAAGAATTTTATTGTAATTATGAGAATTACATTGAATTTTTTATTAATATTTTTCTTTTATTAACTGAATTTTCTCTTTAACATTTCATTTTTATTGACTTTGGATTTCAATAATAAATAAGGATAAACAAGATTTTGTGCTTTTGATATATTTTTCCAAATGAATTTTTGATTCAAGTTTTTTTTATAATGTACTCTTGTCTGTCTTCTTTAGGATTTGCACAGAGAGTGGTTACATGGTGATATTTCACATGGGTAAACATGGTATTTTCACCACATTCTCCCCTTTACCTTCTCCTTTCACTCTCTGTCTGGCCCCACCCTACCCCCAAATAGACCATTGATTATTCTGCTACTGTGTTAAAATGAGGACAAGAATCAACATCAGAGGAAAGAGTTTATTTTGGCTTACTGTTTGGAGATTTAGAGACTATAATGTCAGGGGGAAGGGAGGCATCTGTAACCCAGAGCGGGAACCTGGCTGCAAAATCTGTCAGCACACCAGGAAACAAATAGGAAGATGGAAGTGGGACAAAGGCTCATAAACTCTGAAGTGCAGCTCTCAGTGAGCTACTTCCTCCAGTAATCTTCTTTGTCCTAAAAATTCAATAACATAACCCCACCCTTCCAAAGAGCAATACCAACTAAGGAACAAGGATTCAAATACAGGGTCGTATGGGAAAATATTTCTCTTTAAAGCCATCAGAGGTTCTTTTCTACTTTTGTGGTCTACAAACATTCATATATTGTATGTAATATTTACATATATGTCCACATAAATAATGTATAATATATATATATATATATGTATATATATATATATATATATATGCATGTATATGTATACACACAGCCTACTTAAGTGGACACTATTTCAATAACTTTTCAGTTCACAATATCCTACTTTCCATATTTCATTTGACATTTTGAGAGGTTTACTTCATAATGTACAATTATGTGATTTATATTTTTAAAATCAGGATCTCTAAGGACAGCTTCTAGCTCTGAAACTATTGGAAATTTATAGCTGCTAGAACAGGCAATACCAGTCTTCCTTGAAGACATGGGTCCTGATAGGCTCTGCACAAGCCAATAAAGGCCACTCATCCAAGAGCCCAATCGCTATTAGGAATCTCAAATATGTACCTAATCTCACATCTAAGACAAGATGAAATAAAGGTTAAAACTCATTTAACCCTGTCTCTACGGTCTGTATCCTTGCAATAGCACAATGATGTGGATGAATTCACCCAGATGGGAAAATTTACCTTGGTAAGGCAAACTATCCATGGAAAGGAAGAAGTATGAACACAAGAGAATATGAAAATTAAATTGATCAAAGTGCAATATGGGTCAAAGTGGCCCAGGAATATAAATTTCCAGTGATTAAAAACTCAGAGATTTTAGTGATTGTTCTTATGGTACATATTGGGCTGATTTGATTTTTATGAATATATGTATATAGATATAGAGAGATAGACGATACAGATAGAGAGAGAGAGAGAGAGAGACAGAGACAGAGACAGAGACAGAGAGAAAGAGAGAGAAAGAGAGAGAGAGAGGTGTGTGTGTGTGGTTTCTTTTTTTCAAATTTTCCACTTGTGGAAAAAGCCTTGAATCGAATCCAGCATTTGGCAGCAAACCTTGTCTGGGAAATTGGGCCTGACATGTACTGGGTTCAGGACACAAAAATAACACTGATATATTTACTCTCCCAGTATTCAGGATCATCTTCTTGCTTTATTAATGCCAGCCTGCAGATAGTTTCCTAGTTTGTTTGAGACTGATTTCTCTATTCCATGGAGACAGTGTATGCGATGACTTCGGCTTTAGAGATTCACTACTTAGTTAACATTAGTAACCAAGGGGAATGGATGTATCCTATGATGTTTCTCAGAATTCTACAGCATCCCTCCTTAGCAGCTCATACGGTGTTAGTCCACCTCATGCAGCGTTTCTGTTTAATAACCTGTCTTCTGACAGATACACTGCCATATGATGCAGAGTAATTCCATTCTAAGTTGTTTTAAAGTATTTTGTAAGCTTTCATTTAAAATTAGGTTTCTAACCAGTGGGTTCTCATAAGGCCTTTTCATCCATCCTAAGTTTAGTTTCAACTACACACCAAAGCCTACTCTCTGCTATTCCCTGAGACCATCCCTATGTGATCTCTGAACGCTTAAACTTTGAATGCTCAGTAAGTCTTCTAGAAATTAATTAATTTACCTAAGAAAGTTTTTATAGCTCTTTCAATTTTGATATATAGATTCACCAAATACAGAGTTTTATATGATGGTTTCTTTCTTCCATCATGTCTATTCCTTCCCACCCCTCTTTTCCTTCCACAGAAGTCAAATGTGATTCCAATCGTCTTACCATAGGTAAGATGTTTGTATTTTCTGTCACCTTCAGGAATTGTTTTATTCTTAGATTTTTATGTACTTTGAAAACGTAAAATGAAAGTATCTCTGTAGTAGTGTCCTAGAATTGTTGTTTGATATTCCACATTATGACAGTGTTTTAGATATTATTGAACATGTGTCTCTTGAACAGGTGTACCAGCTGGTTTTGTGTGTCAACCTGACACAAGATGAAGTTATTGCAGAGACATGAGACTCCCTTGAGGAAATGCTTCCGTGAAATCCAGCTGTAAGGCATTTTCTCAATTAGTGATCAATAAAGGAGAGCTCATAGTGAGTGGTGCCATCCCTGGGCTGGTAGTCCTGGGTTCTATAAGAAGGCAAGCTGAGCAAGCCAGGGGAAGTAAGGCAGCAAAAGACACCCCTCCATTGCCTCTGTATCAGCTCCTGTCTCCAAGTTTCTGGCCTGTGTGAGTTCCTATCCTGACTTCCTTTGATGATGAACAGCAGTGTGGAAGTATAAGCTGAATAAACCCTTTCCTCCCCAACTTTCTTCTTGGTTATGTTTTCTGTAGCAACAGAAATCCTGACTAAGACAACAGGTATTCTTAAAGGTTTTTCGATTTATATTTTCTTTTGTTAAGGGGTAGGGCTATTCAGTAGGTTGGTATTAAGTTTATCCATCCTACCATGTCAATAAGGCTTTGATAACAGTGCAGAATTTTCAGCCCTGTGAATCCTTGTTGAATAGACCACAGTTTAGCTTTGTCTAAAATACTGCCATTTCCTCTTAGTACTGGAAACCTAAGGGTTTTATTTTTTCTGTCTCTGATATTTACTGAGTATGTAGTTGATTTTCCAGATGTAATCCTACAAAGTTCTAATTTTTGTAGTTTAAACTCTCAAAGTTGCTCATAGTTACTTTTCAGAACTTGGTAGTCAAAGTTTACATTCTATACAGTCTTTACTTTCCAGGGTTGAGCGCCCTGAACTTCTGCTCTATTAAAAGTGGACTTCTCTTTCTTACCATCACTCTCCACATGTAAGGGAATGGTTTACACATAGCTACAGACAGAGTTTGGTGGTGGTGGTAGTAGTAGTGTAATTGTTATTGTTGTTGGTGGTGGTATATTTGCTGTTGTTGAGGCTGTTGGTGGTGGTGGTAGTGGTGGGCATGGTGGTATATTTGTTGGTGGTGGTAGTGGTGATGGTGGTATATTTGTTGTTGTTGAGGCTGGTGGTGGTGGTGGTGCTGGTGGTAATAGTAGTAGTTTATTGCTTGCTTTGATTTTAGAGGTTGGACCCAGTACACTAAGGTATAACAAGATGTAACAATTCATTTCACATACTGTGAAGAAGTCAAAATAATGTTTAATAAAAATTTGAAGAAACAAAATTATATGTCACAAAAGGAAAGATACAAAAACTATGTGAAGGGACACAAGACATACGATTCCCAAATAGAAATAAATAATTTTTACTATTTTTTTTACAACAGATGATTAACTGTTCTCATTATATTCTAGAGACAATTGTAAAGTTCAGTTAATTAGGTTCTGTTTTATCATAAAACCAACACACTTATTTGAAGTTGATTTAAATTATAGAAATTCCACTGAAATGTATAAATGTAAATAGCTAACAGAGTTATATGGATTTTAGGGTTTCTTATATTTATTGAAATCTATTTAGCTACTTCGAAAATGTTGGTTCTTAATTGCTCTAGGTAATTGGGTCTGTTCTGATTAAGTTATGGAAAAAATAAAATGGTTATCGATTGATTATAAGTCTGTGACTATCCTAGTTAATTTCATGATACAAAATATATGTTTTTAACTTGCTTCCCAATTCTTGCTACTTTTTAAAAGGAAATTGGCTCTGTGAGTTCTGAATTTAACAGCTGTCCTGATTGTTCTTCTTTTGGGCCTTTGGCTTCTCAATTTTCGGCTTTTTCTTGGCCAGGAAAGACTGAATATAATGAAAGACTAAAAGGTTCTGCATAAAACCCAAAGCAACAACAAAAGCACCTTGTTGAGGTATTTACCTCACTGCATTTTTGATCTCACAGGAGACTGCATTCTGATACATATTCAATAAAGGCTATAGGTAAATTTTTATTTTGATCTTCTATTCTCTACCAAGCTACTTATCACCTGGCAAGTCACTCTGTTCAAAACTTTTATAAAAATTACAGAAACGTGAGAATTTTAAGAGTTCTATGTTTTCTAGCGCTCAGTTCACTAGCCATATTTGGATACCAAACAGCTATTCAGGTAAAATTAGACCACTCATAAATTTTCATATAGTCACTCTTATGGTACAATTCAGATCGTAACAACTTTATAAGCTTTAGTGGATCACAAATGACCTTTAAGCTAGTGAACTACCTTCTTTTGCTTCTAACCGTTTCTTCTGTATTCCATTTACTGGCTTGAAGTTTCAGGTTCTAAGCTTTGGAGAGTTGTCATTCTGACTCCTGGGAAAATAAGATACAAATCACCAATATCCTCTAAATTCCATCACTAAAATCTTCCATTTATTTATGAGAAATAGGCAGGTAATTATTTATAAAAAACCACTTAGATGGGTCAACATTGAATCCTTGGAAAAACACTGATAGTTTTTTCTGTTTACTATAAACAAAGTAAAAATAGGATCAGGTAGCCATGTGTACAGCAAAGACACAATCTAATCAATCCAGGGCCTCGTGAACTAATAACAGCTTAGCTGAACCAAAAACAAAATAAACAGTTTTAATGTACAGCACCTCAATGTTAAACACATTACCATATAGCCTCAAGATTTATTCTGGTGACCGAGAAAGCCCTTAAAATCTGGGTGTTTTTATTTCTGTGTCTAATATCCATAAGATTGTTACAAGAATAAAACATAAATAATTAAGTAAGATAACATTTGCTAAGCAGTCAACCATAAGCAAATATAGATTGTGCATATATATATATATATATATATATATATATATATATATATTAAGGAATTCAAACATGTTCTCATTTGATTTGGAGGTTATTATTACAAACCAAACATGAGTGACTAAGAATAAGGAAACAGAAAATCTCAAACAAGTGACGAGTTATATCATTTTCTTCTTTGAATATTTTACTATATGTTGTTTGAGTAAGCTAAGACAAAACCCATGACATATCTTTAGAATTTAGAATTAAGTCTCTTTACTATGCCTTTCTGTTCAGTTACCTTATGACTTAAATGTTTTGAAAGGCTTTATTTATTAATCATGATGATGATTATATTATAAAGAACAAATACAATGTCATTCCAATGCCTCAGGCACTGTCATAAGTCATCCCGTGTGCTTATTATATTTGCAAATCATCTCTATTACCATTTGTATAGAGGAAAACAAGTATTAAGGCATTGTGGCTCATATGAGGTCTCCAGTAACTTCTAATTCAAAATTCATTCAAAATGTTGAGTTCATATGCCTATCAAATTCAGTATTTACTTATGTATTTATACTCATTAGCAACAGACATTTTTCATGTATGTTATAAAATTAACATTCAGATAAAATATGTAATTGACATGTACAGTAACATGTTCAGTAACACGTACTTTTACTTTTTAATTTTAATTTCATTTATGTGTATGGGTATTTTACTTGAAAATATATATATATATATATATCACCCAGAGCTCAGGGCAGGTGAGCAAAATAGGATATGGGATTGATTTCCTAGAACTGGAGTTTTAGACTGTTGCGAGTTTCCAGGTGGATGCTAATAACTGAAGCCCAGTCCTCTGGAGAAGCAGCCAGTGCTCTAAGCACTGAGCCACTGCTCTAGCCTCATTTATCTACTCTTCTAATTTCATAATTTCAAGATTCTAACAAGTAACATAATATTTTCACTTAAGATTCTTGGTGCCATGTTTTCTAAAACATTTCAGCCTTACATTGTAATACTTTTATCAAAAAACAAAAAAAACAAAAAGCAAAACAAAAAAACCTGTCACTGCCTAAACTGTTGAAAGTACTCCGTTTTCTTGGCTAAAGGTAATTTTCTTGGCTGAGTCGAGGAACGGAACCTGAAGAAAGCTCAGTTGTAATTCCTGAAGCAAAGTACACACAATAGACTGAATCATTACTGTAACCATAGGT
The DNA here is from genome assembly GCF_004785775.1 of Grammomys surdaster. Lineage (NCBI taxonomy): Eukaryota > Metazoa > Chordata > Mammalia > Rodentia > Muridae > Grammomys > Grammomys surdaster. The sequence goes on from NW_021604608.1 coordinate 22,801,187, forward strand.
TCCGACATAGCTACTGAAGTAGAATTACACTATTTGAGAGATGACTGGTTTTCACTATTGTGGCATCTGGATACTTCTGTAAAAACATATAAGTCAAGCAATGGGTCATAAAAGATATTGATAACTGAGAATTACAAATGGCAGTTATAAATTGTCGAGAATAGTATGGGAAAAATATAAAACCTATGGGGTCCATAGTTTTTTACTTCCAGGGTACAAATTCATTCCTCCATGAAGAGGAATGATTGTTAGGGTGTAACTATAAAGGCTTGTGATTGATTTCTTGAGTAACTAGAAGCCATTAGTCTCTTCCTTTTGAATTACACCTCATATGTCACAAATCACGGAGCCTTAATGCTAGTTAATGTCTGCACCCAGGAAGAACAAATAATGAATTCCGTGGATTGCCTTTCTTCTTACACTTCATTTACGAAAGCTAATTGTTTAGGGAATAGACGTTCCTTGCCTCATTGGCTTAATAATACAGGAAACTCTCTTGGAATTCCAGACAAGGATGCTAAACTCAGCCTAAATGAGTAATTCTTCCTTAACTCACACATGTGAGAAGAAGCAGAAAGCCTTATTAAATCTAAACCAATAGTGAGTGAATTTACTAACTATTCTTCCCTGCTGGGGCATTTATCCTTTAGTAGCCTTGAGGTCTAAACTGTGCAGAATGTAAATCCTCATTAATTTAAAGCAAAAGAAAATCACAAATGGAACATTCACTTACAAAAATCTACCTTCTAATTCATAGTGAGAGGAGCTAGGAGTGAGAGAGCTCTATTCTTTAGGCAGCTACTCGGGTCACAGGCTTAAGCAAACAAAAGTATCTGTACATCCTGGCAAAACTGGAAGCTAAGCCTGAGAACAAAAGTTTCCTAGTAAATGCTGAACAATGAGCGATAAAGCCAAGACCCAAATAAAGAGCCCAGGGGCTATAATTTCAAAGACTACCCAGCCTCATCAAAAAATACCAATTGCCAGTCTTTCTTTTTTAAAAAAATTTTCTGATTTATTTTCCTTGGGGCCTAGGGTGGGCTTTTTCTGAGTCTGCACTCTGCCATTCTATCTCTTGACCAATCAGTCAATCCTTTGACTTTATGCTATGATAAAATAGCACTACTTATTTGTAAGTGTAATTTTTAGAGATTGTAATATACAGCTAATTCTATACATGTTTTTATACATTTATGGCTTAGTGTTTCTTTTTTGTTTTTTGTTTTGAGACAGAATTTCTCTGTGTAGCCCAGCTGTCTTGGAACTCACTCTGTAGACAAGACTGGCCTTGAACTCAGAGATCTTCTTGCTTGTACCTTCCCAAAGTGTGTGCCAACTGAAAGGATTTTCATGGCGCAGCTTGGGACAGATCACAGCAGACTAGACGGTTCCATGAGGGGAGGTTTATTAAGAGAGTGGGAGAGCAGGAAGAGAGAGAGAAGAGTAGAGGAGTGGAGGCTGGCCATGACCACGTGGAGAGAGGGGGAATGGAAGGGGGAGGGGAGAGGACAACCTGCAGGCACTGGGTCGAGGAGCCAAGAGAGAGAGAAGGGACTAAGCAGCCCCTTTTATAGTGGGCAGGCCTACCTGCCTGTTGCCAGGTAACTCTGGGGAGGAGCATACCTGGCTATTGCCAGGTGAGTGTGGAGGTAGAGTTTTAACAGATTACTAACATTCTCACGTTTTGGTTTAATTAAAAAGAAAAATTAGAAAGAGGTGACGGTGAAGCAGGAATAGGGTTGTGGTGAAATCTGGCTACTTCCTGCTGGCATTGGGGGCAACATGTCTTTAAGGAGAACCTAGAAGAATGAGAGATGTTTGTCCAGTCTTAGGAGAACTGGTTGTTTTCTGATGTCCAGGGTCTATGGAGTGAGCCATCTGAAGATAGGCCAGAAGGAACAGGTCCAGTAGAAGCAGCTGTGTGTGTGGCAGGAGATGGAGCATCTGAAGGTTGCTTCTCTGGAGCTGTTTGAATGCACCTGGACTTGACAAGATGTAGGAAATAAGATTAAGAACACTTGGAGAAAGAATTTTTTAAAAAAAAAAAAAAAGATGTACATTTGAAACCCAGAGGGATCCTACCCTTTGTAATAGGTAGTGAGTGGGAATTTTAGGCAGATGTACTTATCTGGATGGCATCCATGAGAGATAGATCTGAGCGGGTTTCCTGTAGCTTATAAGTTTACAAAAGAGATAATAGCATGAATTAACACAAGTAGTCTTTCAACTGAGTTTAGGTAATGAGGTAACAGATAAAATCTGTGAAAACTTAGCTGTCAATGTAGTCAGAAGTCTGATAAAGAGAAAACAACAATCTACCAGTTATATATTATTTTTAAAAGAGTCCTCTAGCCAACAGTTCCCATGGTTTCCATAGTCTCTTGGGTGAAGTCAGTCTGGCTTCTAAGCGCAGAAGCCACATGGCTTTTTTCTGTGGAATGGATACATATGACATGAGAAATGACTTACCTTGATTTAGCCAAGTCATTTGACTCAGGGTATCCCATTGTGTTTGTCCACATACAATCCGGGCTGTAAGTTTTAGGAGTCCAGCATTCAGGTCTTCTGAAACAATCTTGGGCTAACTGTTAGAGGCTTTGGGTATTCTGTCGGCCATAAACTTAAAATATATGATTAGCAGACTTCTGACAAGATTGAGAACCATAAGGATTGGTTGTAACTGAATAAAAATCTATCTATCAGAACAGGTTAGGAAAGAGTCTTAAGTAACTTTGGCAGGTTGTGTAGGAAGAGAAAAGCACATTTTTGTATTAGCAAAGAAGCATTTTGGTTAAGACAAGAATAAGAAAGCTGGCAACAGTGGCATATGGTATAGCTGATGGGTTAGAGCTGGGAGCCACAGATGTCATGGGCAGGTCTGCTGGCAGCAGCAGGGCGGGACTTCCTGTTAGCAGCTGGGAGAAGCTGCTGCCCAGTGTCTCTGGCAGCAGTGAGTAAAAAAAAGCAAGCATGTCCCATATCACCCCAACGTTAGTCACTCACTTTAGGTCCCAGGCAGCAGGATGTAAGGGGAAGACCCAGAGCAGAGCTAAGAACCACAGAGGGAAGGGACCAGGCAAACCAGGGGACCAGTCACAGAGGAGGCAAGGGGAGCTAGCTGGGCCCTGGACCTGCTAGCTTTCCAGGCAAGGAGTTGGAACTGAGGTTACAGTCGACCCGCAAATGACGAAGGAGGTGAAGGGGAAAAGGGTGCAAAAGGCTTTCCCTTGGAAGAGACATAATGGGGCAGAGCCGGTGATCCTGGGAGAAAACAGTAAAGGCTCACCTGTGGAAGAAACATGTTGGAAACTACATTTGGAGCTGGTGGTCCTGAGGCAGAGAGAACAGTCTGTCCAGGCCTGGCCTGGGGTACTCAGCAGCAAGAAACTGTCTCGACAGGAGAGGAGAAGTGTCTCATCCAAGGGGAGCCGTCCTAGAGAGCTTCAGGGAAGGACAAGGTTAGCTCTAGCTCAAGAAATCTTTTTGGGACCTTGCGGGCAGTTACCATGGTATAGCAGTGGCATTGTGTCCATCCTGTACAGGTCACAGCAGCTGAGGTCCAGTGGCTGCACAGGTCTTGGGGGTCCCTGAAGTCTTCGTTTCCCGGGTTTCAGCACCAAATGAAAGGATTTTCATGGCACAGCTTGGGACAGATCACAGCAGACTAGACGGTTCCACCAGGGGAGATTTATTAAGAGAGTGGGAGAGCAGGAGGAGAGAGAGAAGAGTAGAGGGGGTAGAGGCTGGCCATGACCACATGGAGAGAGGGGGAAGGGAAGGGGGGAGGGGAGACAGCAACCTGCAAATTACTAACACCAACACCATGCCTGGCTCAAAGTTTAATATTTATAAAGTAACTATGTAGATACTATGCACGTATGCCAGTTAAAACAAGGCCATAATAGCCAGGTGGTGGTGGCGCACACCTTTAATCTCAGCACTTGGGAAGCAGAGGCAGGCAAATTTCTGAGTTCAAGTCCAGCCTGGTCAACAGAGTGAGTTCCAGGACAGCCAGGGCTACACAGAGAAACCTTGTCTTGAAAAACAAAACAAAACAAAACAAACAAAAAAAAAACACAAGGCCATAACATAGCTCAGATGTCTAGAATTGTCTCATGCAATTAAAATATGTTCATACCATTTACTCATCAAAGTTATCTCAACTTTTCTCAAGGATAAGGATGAATAATCCTAAAATAGAGAAACTACAAGAGAATGAAGTAGATTCTGTGGCATTTTGAAAGGTAACCTGCTTTGCTTCAGTTTATACCTTTGGTTAATTTCTCCAGAATTTATCTGATCCATAATTATGAATAATATTATACTTTCTACAGTAAAAATGTAATTGCTTTCTTCAAAAATTAATGTTCAATTAATCCAAAGGAGATTTTCCTGGATTTTGAAGATGTGCCTCTTGCCAGAAATCATACTACTCTTTAGCACTGTGTCACAATGCTAAATTTTTTTCAGCACTACAAAGGTTCAAGTCCTTAAGTCTGTTGAAATAAAGTTGTTAATAAATCAATCTAGGATAAAGAACATAAATTTAGTAATATTCACACGAGCATACAGCCTATAAAACTGTGGAACTGGGAAGGCTAGAGGACTGATACTTAAACCTCTTCTTCATGGTGACATGAAAGTCCTGATGTAAACAGGTTTTAGAAGAGAATCTAATTATGTTTACAGGAAATAAATGGGGCAGACAATAGACAGTGGCCTTGGGCTTAACCCCTTAGGCTGTGCATATAAAGTCTGCCAATCTCTTTTTTCATGGCTGATTCTCCAGCAGAGTGGTAGGTATCTCATAATAATGATTTCCATCCAGGAAGGAAATTCAGTCAGAGAAAAAGAAATCCAGAAAACAAGACTCTCATCACTGCTGGAGAAAAAGGAGGATAAAGAAGATGAGAAGGTAGAAGGTAGATGAAAGTCAGAGAGAATTGTTGTCTCTAAGCTTAATTTTTTGAAAGTCTAGTTTTAGTGATGGTTCTTAAATGCTTTAAGTTTTCTTATAGCCCACCACCCACCAGAAATAGTGTAAAAGAAATAATATTGGAAAGTGGACCTGTTTAGAAAGGTTCTTTGGAGCAATTCTTGCCTGTGTCACTTGGAAATCGGCAGTTCAGTTCATTGGTTAGCAGACAGTGACAGCTTGATCCACTTGCAAATCCTTCACAGATATACCAGCAGTCCAGTTCAACAGAACTGGTATAGCAAATATCAATCAGTGGTGGCACTATCTAGTAGGAACAACCAGACCTCAGTCTCGGTAGGAGTCAGCAAGGGGGACCCAGGAGGGACTTCAGGAAAAGTTCTAGGTTGTGCCTCTCTCAGGGAAGCAAAGATCAGTAGAGACACGAGACCCACAAGGTTTTTACAGTTAGCTGTACCAACAAGCCAAACTCAGATCCATTACTCTGTTGAGTCCTATTTATAGCGTCCAAACATCATGTGTACTCCACAGGTCTTGCCTCAGTATGTGTCTTCCCGCAGCATGTTTGTCTCAGCTGATACCACTCTGTTAATCAGCCTGAATCCTTGGGAATCTGCAAGAAACTGTACCATACCACCATAAGGTTTTGAGTGCATTTCTCTCTATGGAATCCCAACAAATGGAGCTCAACTTTTCATTGTAAGGCTCATAAATACATAGGTATTGTTAGTAAAAGATCCTCCATCATGTGTCCTTTCATGTGCATGCTTTAGCAGAACATCATCTCTCCTGCATTCTGCTTCAGCCAAATGTTCCTTTACAAGTCAGCCTTAGTCTTTCACATGTGTCCACTTCAGGAGAATACTTCTTCATGTATTTGCCCCAGCAAAATGCCATCCAGTACAACTGACTTTCAAGGAATCTTTAAGTTTCCACTTCAGTTTTCTGAATAGATCAAAAGAACTTATTCTGAAAGACTTACAGAGAGAAACTAGGCTGAACTATGAAAACATGAACAGCAAAGGGTATATACCAATGGGCTAAAGTGGGGTGGGAAATCAGTAAGGACCTATGGGTTAACGTCTACAAAGGTCTCAAGGAAGAAAGGTACTTTTATCAAATCCAAACTAGTATTTTTCATGAAGGTTGGTCAAAGATCCAGTCATTGACGCTGTAAGATGAAGAACTTGATTGGATACCAAGAATGGGGAGGTCTTTGGAGTAATGGCACGGTCCTTGTTCAAACTACATCTAAAAATGGCAATCATAAAATTCAAAGAAACACTCAGGGGAACCTAACTAAATCTTGGACAAGCAGAGAGATGAGCAACTGTCAGCAGACATGCAGACCTGGAAGCTTCACCAAGACCTCCAGTTGTGAGAGGAATAGAGAAGGACCCAAATCCCAAGGTTTCTTCCAATAATAAAGATGTGGATGCAAGCAAACAAACATCAGATTGAGCTGAGGGACCCCAATGGAGAAGTTAGAGCAAGGACTGAAGGAGCTGAAGGAGTTTGCAACACCATAGGAAGAACAATATCAACCAACAAGACCTCCAAGAGCTCCCAGAGACTAAACTATCAACCGAAGAGTACACATGGGGGGACCCATGGCTCTAGCTGGATATGTAGCAGAGGATGGCCTTATCTGGTATCAATGGGAGAGGAGGCTCTTGGTCCTGTGGAGGCTCGATGACCAAACTTAGGAGAATGCTAGGCACTGAGGTGGGAGTGGGTGAGCAGGTGGGGGAGCACCCTCATAAAGGCAGGGTTGCAGGGAGGGGATGAGGGTTTGTGGAGGGGAAACTGGGATGGGGGATAACATTTGAAATGTAAATGAATAAAATAACTAATAAAAATATGGAAAAAAAGAATTGTCACTGCCTAGGGTCAGCAAGGAAGCAAAATATAATAAGAACTTTCTTAACACTCAGTTCCTAGAGAGGGAGGAACACTGAAGCTATACGGGAAGTTGTAGAAGTTAGATCTAGCTATTCTCTGTGTTTTGTCACCTTTGCTTGATGTAGCAAATGAAGAGATCTTGGTAGGCTCACCTCTGTGACTACCATTTTGTACCTGGGTAGATTATATTTTGTCTAAGCTGAGGGGAAAAACAGTACCTATTACCTGGATATTTCTGAAGCCTCATAATCTTTCCATTAAAGATTTAGAAAATTTAATTAAGTCATCCCAGATGTCATCCAAACGAGATGTAGCAGAGATAAGAACATCTGCATTGGCTTCAAATCATAGGGTATCATACTCAAGCCAGCATCATGAAATATATTTGCCATGCAGGTTCCTTAAGTGAACAATTTCTATGATGATATTGCCTCCACGAAATGAAACACAATGGAGCCATTTTAAATTGTGTTTTCAAATCATTCAATGACTTGTGAAACATTCCTGTTACATAAAATGTAAAAGGCTGATCTTCCTCTGAAGACTATTTTGCGAAAAGAAAGTTTCAGAGTGGAGAAACAGAAAGCAGCATGATATGTTAGAGGCTATTATCTCTGCATGGTGGTACCAGGTGTGCCCTTATATTTCATACATTTTTTTATGAATTATAAATTCTTACTGTACAATAGTACATAATTATTAAATGAATTTATTGCTTTTAAAGACAAGAAAAGTCAAACTGGGGAAATATAGCATTAACATTTACAATGACTTTGGTGATATATAAAATGAATAATATTCACTCAGAAGGTTTCCTAGTTCCTAATGTCCTGTTTCTAAGTTCACATAGGGACAGTGAAAATCAAAAAATTTCACTGGCTTTAACCCAATGCCTATATTTCACAACATATCGTAAATGAAACTTTACTCTGTCTCTGTATCTATAAAAAGTGGTAGGCAAATCAGATTCACTTTATGATCTTTTCCAGCTACGATGTTCCATAATTCCCAATTCTGTGATTCACTGAGAGAGTTTTTAAACATTCTCAAACTTTGATATTGATTCAAATTTTCATTTGGTTTGAAGAAATTACAAACTCAAAACATACTACCTTAGAGTCTGTAATAAATGGAGACCTGGGATGGATAAAACTTGAGGCACAGTTGCTCATAGGACTAAGGAGGCCTTGAGTATCACCACTTACAAAATGTGTGAATTGGGACAAGATACTTCATTTCACTGTGCCTCAAGTTTCACATCGAATAATAATAACACTAACTGTTACAGTCATAGCATTGGCCCGGAAGCCTAATTTATTAATATGGAATACTTATGAAATTATCTGGCCTTTGTACAATGGATATTCCCTATTGTTGTTTTCCTTACTTCCTTACATAAGAAAAAAATGGACCAAATGAAAAATACAGGCCATGAGGTTTGTAGCCCTTTATTCTATGTTAGGAAAGGACTGGCAGGGACAGACATAATGTCTCAGGTCAAGCAACCTAATAAACTTTGTGATTATTTCTCTTCTAAAGCCTGGTCTTTACCTTCAGTAATATGGAGAATATATGGAGAAATACTTGGGGACACGTGGCTGAAGGTGGTGAAAGGGTTATGAGATTCTAGCTGAGAATGAAGGATTACTTAGTTTCTAACTTATTTTCAAAATTCAATTCTCACCATGCCTTAAGGGCAACTCATATGCCATCTGACATGCCTTCAAGGCCACTTAAATGACATTTTCTCTAGGAAAATTTCCCATCATCTTTTGGTGTTGACACATGCACTACTTTTCACAGTCTCACTGAGTAAAAGAGCAAAGTATATTAAGAAGTTATTCAACATATATTTGATAGTGTATGTTATAGCCTGAATTCCAGTCTAGAATTTTGAAAGTATTACCCCATGTCATTGTTATGATGAGCTACAAAATCAGCCATAATTCTTCACATCTGTGTTTGCATGTTTCTTTATGCCATGTCTTTGGCAGTGCTTTGCCAATTTTTTCTCTGACCCTCAGAATTCTGCTGTGCTGCTAAGTTTGTTTCGATAGAGTAGCAAAGATATTTTGCTTGTCAAAAAGTGAGGCTTCAAGGGTCCCTGTCCACGGTATAAGTATAAACTAGAGGTAACATTATTCCCATTTGACAAATGAAAAGGTCAGGTGTGACACAAGTAGTAAGAGGAAGTGTTTGTCATCTGTTCTGTCTGCACAGTCATTGTATAACACACAGGCACCATGCGTGAGGTGGACCTGGGTGCTATGTATATGACAAATCCTCAGTGAACACTGCATATAGATAAAGGATGGCATATATTGGGAGCCAACTTTTAGCCGAAAGCAGCTATCATCTTTACAGTCATCTGGAGCCATATACCCTGAAAAGAGACTTGTTTTTTCAACAGTCCCCAATAGCTGAGCACACTCTGATAAACATCTTGTTACACTGTTTAGTGCCCCCAGCTGCAAGGTGCACCTGGTATCCATGGCTACAAAGCACATGACATAGTGCCTTCAGTTGAGCTTGTCCACGAGGGCAAGTCACGTGGTTAAGGGTATAAATACCCAGGATTTCCTTTCTATAGAAGAGAATATAGGAGGATAGAAGAGACTAAAAGAGAACAGAAGAGACTAAAGAAGAATAAAGAAGAGACTTGACAAGACTTGACCAGACTCTGTCCTGTATCCATCTTTTGTGTCTCTCGCCCCTCTTTTGCCCTTCCTCCGTCCCCACTCTCTCTTGCTAAACCCTGACCTGTGGACCTGAGCAGCAGAACAAGCCATTACAAAGTAGCAGAACTGGCTGTTACAAAAGAAACTGCCCTTACAAAGTGGCACCATGCCCGGCAGCAAGAACAAGGGACCCAGTGAGGGATATTACTGGAAGAAGGGTCAACTGAAAATTCAGAAGTGAAACAGAGGTGATTGCCGCAGGAAACTGCCATGTGGAGACCAGTAAGTCATAGTAATGATAATGGGGCAAGAAATAAGTCAGCCTGAATTCAACTCTCTGTTTTTGTTCTGTTGCTTGCTGTTTACGTGTATCAATTGTCTGCTTTTGTTTCACTGTTTAAATGTTGCCTTTCATGCCCAAAAGAAAAAGAAACACATAGAATCCAAAATACGACCAAAGGTTGAAGTAATCAATTTTTCAGAGCCAGATTGTGCTGACCTAGAGGAAAAGGCAGCCAAATATTTTGATCCTGAACGGCCTTCTTCCCGAAGGACACCCTCCCTGTGATCTTCCACCTCCAGATGCTCCCGCTATGGAGATGGTGGTTGAAGATAACAGAAAGGAGTTATAGGACAAAATCTCTCTTCTTAAACAACAAATTTTTCTCCTTAAACAACAAATAGAGTTAGAAGAAGATATCAGGACTTAATTAATCAGCTACAAAAATTAAAGACAGGGAAGAGGTCTTGAGAGGGCAAGGAAAATCCCCCAGGTCCTCTAGTTCCTCAACCTGGAGTCCAAAGGCAGCCCCTGTCCTCCGGTTTTAGTTCAGCCACAGATCAGCCAGAGGAGGGAGAGGTTAAGGTTTTCCCTGTATCAGAGACTATAGACGCTCAAGGGGTTGCATGGAGACATCACACAGGGGTTAATTTTCAAATTATTAAAGAATTAAAAAATTCAGTGTCACAATATGGTGCTACTGCTCCCTTTACTCTTGCAATCTTAGAATCTGCTGCAGAGGAGTGGCTGACTCTTGGTGATTGGGATACTAGTGAGAGCAGTTCTTAGCGATGGTGACCATCTTATTTGGAAATAAGAAACATTAGAAACATTCAGGCAGGTAATGGTTGGTCCTTTGATGCCTTAATAGGAGAAGGGCAATTTGCTTCTAGTGATAACCAGATGCAATATGACCCAGGCTTATTCGCTCAAATTCAAAGTGCAGCCATGAAGGCTTGCACAAACTCCCGGTAAAGGGAGACCCTGGTGCATCTTTGACCTCAGTTAGACAAGGGCCTGACGAACGATTTTCTGATTTTGTTCATCGATTAATGACAACAGCAGGGAGGATTTTTGGTAATGCAGAGGCAGGTGTAGATTATGTGAAACAACTTGCATATGAAAATGCCAATTCTGCCTGCCAAGTGGCCATTAGGCCCTATAGGAAAAAGACAGACCTTACTGGATATATCAGACTCTGTTCTGACATAGGGCCCTCCTACCAACAGGGCTTAGCTATGGCAGCCACCATGCAAGGACAATCAGTAAGAGATTTTTTGGCAAGTAGAGACAAAAAGGCATGTTTTAAATGTGTCAAGCCTGGACACTTTGCAAAATATTGCAAAGCAGAAAATGGGTTAACCCAAAGAAAGCCCAGAAAACAGCCTGGCCTATTCCCATGTTGCAAACGTGGAAGGCATTGGGCTAGTGAATGTAGGTCCAAGACAGATGCACAAGGAAACACCCTTTCCCATAATCAGGAAAACGGGAACAGGGGCCAGCCCCAGGCCCCGAACCCAATACAAGCCAAAGCAGGCTTATGGGGCAGTCAGTTTCATACCAGCAAACAACAACCCCTTTCAGAACTTAGTCGAGCAACACCAGGAAGCGCAGGACTGGACCTCAGTTCTGCCACCCACACAGTATTAACCCCAGAAATGGGACCTCAGGCCTTACCTACCCACTGGAGTGTTTGGACCATTCTATCCAAATGTGTTTGGCCTGATAGTGGGAAGAAGCAGTGCTACTATGCAGGGACTACAAATTTTTCCTGGAGTTATAGACAATGATTATCAAGGTGAGATTAAGGTAATGGCCAAGGCAATACAGAATATAGTCACCATTCCCACAGGAAGGAGGATAGCTCAACTATTGTTAATCCCATTGATTCCTACTAATCACAAATCTTTGGATTCTGAAGGAAAATCTGCTGCAGATAGATTCTGGCATCCTAATACCAAAAAGAATTTTGCAACAGTCCACTGGAAAGACCCATTAACTGAAACCTGGAATGGGCCAGATCCAGTGCTTATCTGGGGAAGAGGTTCTGTCTGCATATATTCCCAAATGGCAGATGCCACAGGATGGCTGCCAAAGAGACTGATCAAACAAATAGACAATAATAACAATCCAGGGAGGAGAAACACCCTGAGAAGTGTATTTTTTCTTTACAGGAAACATGAAGATGTTTCACAATTGTCTTCAAACAGGAGCAGATCAACCAGTTTACCTGACTTGGGAAGTTCTCAGTGCAGAAGAAGACATCACCACCAGAGCCTCCAGGGTGGCTCTATTAGACTCTTGGTTCCCTGATTTATGATTTAGTGGGGTACATTGTTTAAACTCAAGAGAGAACCCATTACCATAGTTACTATAGTTGTGTTTTAGGTTTGAGATTGATTGTGGCAGGGATAGGGATTTTCTTACTTGTTTTGTTAAGATCAAAGCTATGATCAGTTCTGTACTTATATAGATTAGATTTAGAAAATAGTGTTACAGAATAGAAGAGGCTTATACTTTTTACTCATCCAACAGAGGAAGTTATGTGCTGCCCTTAAAAAGAGTGTTGCTTTTGCACTAACCATTCAGGCATTGCTAAGTCTCTTGCCTCTCAGGTTCATGCTGTTCAACAAACTGATGGCTTTTGTATGACAACAGATAGACGTTATTCAAATGAAACCCATACAGGTCCATTATTACAGGCTGGAAGTAGGGGACTAAAACCACTGTCATCAAGACTGACAAGAATTAACCCCTAACTTATGTGCTAAGCTGGACAGTCAATGACAGGTAAGAGAACACCTCAAGACCCTTGCTCCTAACTGGGAGGCCTCACCATCCTAAGACAGGAGCTCAACCAATGGCTGTTGAGTATCCAGAGATGGGAAAGGGAAGCTGGGGTCCTTTGTTCCAACCTAAGGCAGGCACGGTTTCCATAAGTTTTCCCAGCCTTCCCTTTTGAAAACAAATTTAAAAAGGGGGACCTGTTGGGAGCCGACTTTTAGCCGAAAGCGGCTATCATCTTTACAGCCATCTCGAGCCATATACCCTGACAAGAGACTTGTTTTCAACTGCCCCCAACAGCTGAGCACACTCTGATAAACATCTTGTTACACTGTTTAGTGCCCCCACCTGCAAGGTGCACCTGGTATCCATGGCTACAAGGCATGTGATGTAGTGCCTTCAGTTGAGCTTGTCCATGAGGGCAAGTCACGTGGTAAAGGGTATAAATACCCAGGATTTCCTTTCTATAGAAGAGAATATAGGAGGATAGAAGAGACTAAAAGAAAATAGAAGAGACTAAAGAAGAATAAAGAAGAGACTTGATGAGACTTGACCAGACTCTGTCCTGTATCCATCTTTTGTGTCTCTCGCCCCTCTTTTGCCCTTTCTCCGTCCCCACTCTCTCTCTTGCTAGACCCTGACCTGTGGACCTGAGCAGCAGAATGGCCCATTACAAAGTAACAGAACCGGCCATTACAAAAGAAATGGCTGTTACAGCATGACATTCAACATTTGCTTAATATATCACACTTTCTTTTGCAAATAAGGCCTTTTACATTTTTTTGCATTGCTCCACTGCAGATCATATATGCCACAAAATATTTGATAATTGCCTATGAAGCTGTCAGCAGTCATGATAATAACTTACCAATGCCTGCGTGGAACAAATCTCCTTTTCATCTCTCCTTAATATTCAACCCAGGATTTAGGGACTTCAGATACAATCATCTTTAAAAGGTGAAAATTTGTGGAAGACAAGGTAATCTGATAAAATCCAGATAAACAGAATATTCTCTCATGAATTCTTGGCAAGAAGGCTTTTGACCTAAATATGTGGCAGGGAAAGGGAGGTTCTATTTTGTTTAACCATGCTATATATTCCACCTCAACACAGAAAAAATTAAGAGTTCTTCATCACATCATCTTCTTCATGGACACATTCACACACACACACACACACACACACACACACACAAACGCACACACACTATTTTTTTCAGTAGGACATCTGCTGGTGATTTAACTTAATTCCTGAGAAGAAATCATAGATAACATATGTGAACCTCAATTGCTAATACAGTTCTGACACCTTTGATTTATAATTAAAAGAATAAATATCACAAATCCTTAGCAAGCTTAAATATCAGGCCTCCTGACCTATTCAGATGCTAATGTCTCATTGAAGTTTCTGCCTTTGCCTGAGGAAAATAGAACTCATGGGAGAATCATGAATGCTGGCCCCAGGAGGTTGAACTTTAACAGCCAATGCAAACACCAGGAAGGAAAGATCTATGTAAGTCAAGAGGATGTACTCAAAGGAAAATATAAACATGTTAGCATTTATCTATTGCCCCTCTCCCCCCACACTTATGTACTTTTGGACATTGTAGGCAAGCAAAAGTTTGCCAGTTTAGCAATATGTGTTAGCTGTCTATGTCAGACAAATGTGGGAAGCACATTAACTGCAATTTCAGATGATTTTAGTGCAAAAATCTTCACATTCCACCCAAGACCATGTTACTTTGGATGGAACTTAATTTTATGTATGGAATGATACACTTGACACCTGTGTGATGATTTCATTGTGGCTAATTTTGTGCTATGAAAAATCCAGAAACCAAAGAAAAGAAGGGAGAAAGTAAGGAGAGGCAAGAAGGATGTAGCCTATTAATAATTTGAAAGAATAGATTGAGAAGGATAACAAGATTTCTGCCTTTCATAATTTCCTTCTTGTCTTCTTAGTCTATCCTTTTGTAGAAAAACGTTAACAGCAGAGATACTTAAATCCTAGACTCTAGATTTAGAAGTTAATAGATTCAGTGCTGATACAGTGAGTAACATACCATACGTGTAGCCCTATGCATACAACTAAAGAGTAGAAGGATCTAGATGTAGACTAAGCTGTTCATGATGATGATGTGGTTTGTCTTTCAAGTTCCTGCCTTCATACGTGAGGGGATTGTTTCAAAGCCTAGATATCATATTTTGTTATGTGTTTTTCTCTACAATATTTAACTAAAAGATTTAAATAAAAATGAAGATGAGAATAAAATAACATTTTTAGCTCAATATACGATAAAAACGTAGTTTAACTCTAGATATAAACTGGCACTGCATCTCTTCATCTTTCTATATCCCTAGAAATATTTTAAGTTTAAACTACTGGACCCCTTGGGAAAGGCTGAGCTGCAAGGCAGACTCTGAACGTATAAGCAGGCATTTGAATGTAGGGTCAGGTCTAGTCCACACTCCAGGAGCTATATACATGACTGAAGAGGAAAGACACAGACCAGCATTGCCTTTGAAATCATCTTAGTGAGCCCCATAGCACCAGTAGAGTAATAGACTCCTCTTGGGTCACAGAGGATGAATATGAGAGTGAAGAGGTGGCCCCAAGTGTTTCAATGCTGCTTTGTACCTCAAGTAAAATCGAATGTCACCTGAAAATAAATGAATAAGCCAGAAAGAGTATATACTCGGATAAGGTGTTCAAACTGGATCACTTCCACACAACCTGACCCAACAAACAGTGATTAAAAAGGTTCCTAAAAGACGAAACATTTCTATACAACCTTTTATTACTTTAACAGTGCAGTGCAGACATCTGATGCTCTTATCATAAAGAGTGGGGGTGAACAAACAAGTGAGGAAAAGAGAGGGAGGGCAGAGGTTAGTAGTGGATGGAATAGATCATGGGAACTATCAGGTATAATCTTGTGTTTACAACAATAGGAAGTGAGGGATACAGACATATATGAATAGAAGGAAACAGTTTAATATTTTTTTTAAAAAATAACTTCAACAAGTTATTGTCAAATCCAAATCAGAACAAGAAGAGTTTATTCAAGGGCACTGGCAGAGCAGACTAAGATGAACTCATTTCACCAGAAGCCTGGGGTACTCAAAACTTTATAGAGGAAAGTGGCTACATCTCAAAGGCCTCCTGTGTTTGATTGCCATTACCTGAAGAAGTTAGGCATTCTTTAATATTCTTATTCCTTAAACTTGAGGCAGTTTTAAAACTTAGATAAAATCTTTATCAGGATTAAAAATCTGAACCCAAAGGCCAAAGCTGAAGATATCAAGACCTAATCATCTCACTCTAGTTATTATCAAAATGCTATGAAAAATATATGATAGTGATAGTATGGAGAAAAGAAACTCTTACACAGTTTAACTCTGTAGGTAAAGCCTTTATAGAGTTCAGTATGGACTTTCTACATAAAGCTGCCCTATAATCCAGTATTTCATGCCTAGCATTATGTCCCAAAAAAGTTATTTCATCACACAACAATAATATTAGCCTTCCTGGTTTCTTGTGGTGCCATCCACAGAGGTTCACACTCGGGATCAGTGTATGCTTCCAATCAATGGGCCACTGGACAATGAAATTGTGGTATATGCATACCATGGAATATTGTTCACTCTCTGCCTTGAAATGAAAATGGACACAAGTATTCTTACTCATGGTTTTTAAATAAAATAAGTTACAAGAAGACAAGGACTCTGTGTTGTTTCTTGTGGGGCAACTAATATCTCCAAATGAACAAGCAAACAGATTAAACTGAAAAAAGGACATAAGTAAGGGACAGGTGAAAGAAGAGAGAGGTAGAGTGGGTTCAATAGCTAGTGCATGCTTGATACAGGCGTGAAAGTGCCATACTGAACACATTAATGTCTACAGTTAACACATGATCAGAAAAATTAAGTTCACTACCACCATTGCCTTCTCCCATACAGACAAACTGCTATGTGGTAGCACTATTTTCCTTGATGACTACATTTCAAAGAGATACTTCCTAAGTCCTTCAAAAAGATAGTTTAAGTTTACAAACAAGGAAACGTTTTTCAGAAAAATGTTTACATTTTTGACAAAGAGAAATGGTTTGAAATAACAAGTGACCTCATGTACTGTGTGTAAAGTGGGGAGATCAGAAACTAGAGGTACGAGAAAGCCTCTCAGTAGCTTAGCCAAATTAAAGGGACTGTCAAGTTCTAACTTGGTTAAGATCATGAGCTGGGCTTCCAAAGGAGAGAGGAAAAATGGAAAGAAAACATGATGAAATCAGTGCTGAAGGTCTATATTGAGCCTATGAACATGTTGTCTGGAAAAGGAGAGTGTGCACTTACTGAGCATCTAAGAGCTCAGGTCTACAGGAAAGAGCTGCATTGAAAGACAGAGCACTGAACAGATGTTGTTCGAAGAGGTAAGGACTCATGGGATTGGTAAGAATCCCGTCTGTCCACGTCCTTAGCCTCATCAGTATATGACTATATAGGCAGACAAAACAGGCCAACAGAACAATTTGTTTAGAAGAAGCAAGAGGCCTTCAAGAGTCTGACATATTCAGAGGCAGATGCTCACAACTAGCCATTGAACTGATCATGAGGTTCTCAATGGAGGAGTTAGAGTGAGGACTGAAGGAGCTGAAAGGGTTTGTGGCACTATGAGGAGAGCAACAATACCAACCAACCACAGCTCCCAGGGTCCTAACCACCAGCCTGGGAGCACTTATGGAGGGATCCAGGGCTTCAGCTGAATATGTAAGAGTGGAGGGCCTTGCCGGGCACAGGTGGAAGATGAGATCCTTGACCTCATGATGGCTGGACGCCCCAGCGGGTGGGAATTTTGAGGGTGGGGAAGTGGGAGT
>NW_021604608.1:22818737-22831001 GCF_004785775.1 Grammomys surdaster
AGAAAGAAAGAAAGAAAGAAAGAAAGAAAGAAAGAAAGAAAGAAAGAAAGAAAGAAAGAAAGAAAGAAGAAGCAATGTCATGGAGGATACAAAGCTAACAATGCTGGCAGATTTACGATGTGGGACCAGGCTGGAGGCTGGAGGCGTTTGGGTTTGTTTTAAATGGGTCAGAGGTGTTGTGGGGAGAAGGAGATATCCAGTGTGGATTATTTGACTCATTCCATCCTGTACAGCAATTACATTATGGAATGAATTATACAACTCTGCCCTTGACACATACATAATTAACTTGAAGCTGAGGGGACACACACACACTAGAACTAATCTTCCTCTCATTGGCCCTTACATAGTTGTTTGATAGAGGTTTTAGGGAGCGGGGAATGCTCTGGAGTTTTATAGCTGGTGATAATTTGTAAAATGAAGGAAGGCATCTCCCTTTTAAAAATACTGTCCCTTAAGAATAGACAAATGAGACTAGCGTGTTCCCTGTTATATGCACGAACAAGAAGAGGGTAGTATAATGAGGGAGTGACTACTGTCGCTGGCTCCCGATTTTCAGCTTAGAAACCATTTCTCCTGATGAAATAATGTCCGAGATATAAAAAGCACCAGTGTGCCAATGGCTTAGAGCCTGTTCTCAGTACTAGACCTTTTGACTACATACATTTCAAAAAATAATCATAAGAAAACTGAAATGCATCAAAATATGACAATTAATGTGTAATTATTAATATGAAAGGAGAAAGCCCATACTGAGTCAAATGCTGTGGATTTAATAGGAAGATGAAAGGCTCCTTACTCACAGAACTCTAAAATAAAGAGATCACATTAAGAAAGAAAATTAAAAAGCAAACATCATTAAAAAGAAATTAAGCTTTAATATGAATTATGATAAGAGTACGTAGCCACTTAAAATTAATTTGCAACCTAGGTCCAAGTTTCTGAAAGAAATTATTGTGAAGGCTGAACAGTCCAAAATATCCAAGAGCACTGGAATATTCTCAGAGTGCAAAAGTTACATTAATAAGAAAACAAAGGACATGTTCAAACTCTTTTATTTAAATGGTGAAATAGGTAAGTTTTCTTTAAAACCATATGAGTTGGGCATATATTTACTGGATGGTTACTCTAAAGCTTCAGTGCTTCTTTGGGGACTTGAAATGGTAAATGCTTACTCATGTCCAAAAAACCACACATGTTTTTAAAGATATAATTAATTTCATACCCACAGTGTCCAATTAGTTCAGTCATATATGTATGTGCATAGTATAACTACTGAGTCATAGGGAACCCACTAAGGCCTCGAGAACACTGACTTCCACTCTGATGGCAGCACCAGGGATAATTCCTCATCTAGGCCTGGAGCCTGTGATTTCTCTGTCCCCAGGGCTGGAAAATTGACTAGCTTGATTCTATATTTGTCTTCTCAAGGCTGCCACAGCTACTATGAATCCTAGAGTACACTGGCCTTGTTTTGTCCAGAAGATACTATTTGTAGCAGATTTTCAAGATGGGTGAGAGACAGAAGGAGAAGGAGGTGGAGAGTAGGAGCTGAAAATAGTCAAAATGCATGATATATATATGAAAATGTCAAAGAATAAACACATCAAAAAGAATCAACTTCTTTTTGTCTTATCATTTTATGTTTTGCAGTGTTATAAAATATAAGCCTATTTGGAAAATGAGAACGGTCAATTGAGAATGTCTGAGTGCCCTTAGAAAATATTTTTATAAAATATATTACTGTTCACATTGACATATGTATGGAATACATATGTCATATTTATCATTTAAGACTAAATAGCTATTCATTTATGAGTAAAGGTCCTTCAGTTTTAAATGTATATAATGTAAACTATCCATAAATATTTTCAATTATCTTATGGTATTACTATATTACATATGTCAAATATCTAATATCTCAAACATATGTTAGGTAGTATTGCCAATACTAAAGTTAATTTAGGATTTCTCTATTGAGCAGAAACTTGGAGAATATAAGATTCAGGAGAAGGCAAACTTCAGCATTTCAAAATCTGTTTCCTCTCTCTTTTTATAAATTAATTAATTAATTAAATTATTTATTTTTACTATATTTAGACAAATAGTGAACAAGTCAGTTCTCTAGCATTTCCAAGATGCATTCCTAAGAAAATTTTGATATTAGTTATTATACTTAATTATAAATTTCATTTCTGCCTTCTCCCATTGTAATTCTTTGAAATGGCTCATTCACCCACACTGTGGCCATTTGGTTTTCCTTCCGTTCCCTAACACTGAAGAGATGCCACAATCACTTCAACACTCCTTTCCCAAAAAAAGCATGAAAACATGGTATTCGACTAGTGTGTTAAATATACTGTCCCCTTGGCATACATGCACAAAGAACTGGTAATATACGTCATTATGATAACAGATCAAAGTTAATCCCAGTGAACTCTGAACAGACACATATTTCCTAAACAGTCAAAATTTATTTCTACTTTTAAGGCAATAATCAGCATTGTGAATGAGATCACTCCTCTTAAACAATGAAGATTTTTTTTTAGGAATCTTGTACAGAATCAAATGAAAGCCACACTTGACCAGGACTGCTGAACTATGTATATCTCTGCTCACTGTCTAATTTTTCTTGTGTTCATACCAAAAATTCAGGTCAGTATTCAGAAGACAGACTTGGCATTAATGGACTCCTTGACCTGCTTTTTTAAAGAACAATCTTGATTAAAACTCTGCTTTTTCTCTGTTACCATTAATTATATATGTTATTAGTTTATTGGGATGTGTGGTCTGCGCTTTTGATAAAAATACAGCAAGAAGCATAACTTTTATACTGTGATATGAATTTTAAAGAATTTACATATTTATTCATATGACTATCAAGTCAATAGGCAACTCAATAGGTTTCGTGTCTCAATAGCTTCTCAAGAACGGACTTTAAGTTTACAATGATCTATCATAATACAGTTCCACGATAATCTTGTATATTCTTTTAAAATGTGGATTTTGCTATATATTCTGTTAAAGTAATCATATATATTTCAAATTATGTGTATGAGGGTTTGTCTGTGTGGGAAAATGGATACATTAGTGCAGGTTCATGCGGAGGCCAGAGGTGGCCTGAGGTTGTAAGCTGCCCAATATGACTGACTGAACTTGGGTCTTTTGAAAGAGCAAAGATATCTGTTCTTAACCTCTGAACCAACCCTCCAACCTTCATATGTAACATTCTCAGCAAGTATTTGGTATTTCAGACTCAAGCACAGCTGCTCTTTTATAGATTAAAACTACACTATTTATTTATTCATTGGCTCACCTCATTAAACAAGCACAGAAATGCAAGTACTGGCCACTTTCCCCTGTATTCTATACTTCTTTCTGACTATTGTTTGAGCATGTCCCTTGAGAGGCATTGACTTATTGTTTCTAATCAGTAACATTGATATGATGCCCTTATTCATGTAAACAGAATTCTATCTCAATGCAATCTGCTGGAAAGAATTTACTGACAAAGGTATTTCATACCTTAAAATTAAGCATTATGAGGGAAGGTCTTAATATCTTTGCAGTAGCCTTGCTTTGACCCTAGGCTTTGCTCTGAGTTGGTACCCAGCCAAAAGCAAGTTAAACCTATCCCACTTCCAAACCATCCTTCCTTTAGATCCTTATTCTTTCCAACCAATTTAAGTATGGTGATGCTATTCCTCACATAGATAGTGACTGTGTCTGTTTGACCCTCAAATTTGAATTCTATCTACAGATCCTCATTTGATCATTCCTTCCTTATTTTTTTATTTCAGCCTGCTGTGTAGAAAAGTTTGTTTGTATATATCTCTATGTGTCTTCTGCCAAAATAAGAACTGTCTAAGTTAAGTTCTGTGCTTTCCATTACAGTGTATATGATGTTTCCCAATGTAAGTACTATTCCCATGATGGCTGGGAAATTATTCATTATCTGCACTATCCTCAGCATTGGAAGATAAATGTTCATCATCCATGACCTAATCTCAGCAAATGTTTGTAGGATTCCTGGTCAAATTGTTAAATGCTTACTAAGTGTTTGTCAATTCCCATAGCCAAAGTGTATGGAATAATGAGATATGTCTGAAAATAAGAATGGATAAGAAAATGAACTATTGGTTCCACAAATGAACACCTCTATGTTAAAACAAACCATAACTTGCTATTCTTCTCTAATTCTAAATGACCAAGCTGTATTTCCCAAAATATCTCCAATTATTCTGAAACCTCTCTTTCTTTCTCTCTCTCTCTCTCTCTCTCTCTCTCTCTCTCTCTCTCTCTCTCTGTGTGTGTGTCTGTGTGCGTGTGCATGTGCATGTGTGTGTGTGTGTGTGTGTGTGTGTGTAGACAAGGTCTTTCCATGGTCTACAACTGATCAAACAAACAAGGCTGAGTGGCCAGAGAACTCTGAGGATCTCGTCTCTTTTCCTTCACAGTTTATGGGCTACAGACATGTACCACTATTATGTTGCAGGATATTTGATCACACTGTGAACTTCAAGATTCTCTACTGGAAAAATGTCTCTAATTATAAGATGATTCAGTTTTAGCACACACCGTTAATATGAGAGCTTTCTGGTTTTGTAAGAGCTTGAATAACATCAACTTTAGGTCAAGAGGTGGAGCTCACAGCCAGTTGACAGAGAGTGAAGACAGGAAAATACCATAAAGAGTGAGATGTCAGGAGGATGGATAAAGAGATTCTCAGGAATTAGAAAGAAGGGACATTCAGGTGGAAGGTATTTTTATGACAGTGCAGAGGAGACCCAGCTCTTTCCTTTTGAGAAATTGGTTGAAGTGAAAGGCCAGTTGGGTGCTTTCTCTGTCTCTCTGAGCTTTCACCACAGTGTCAGGCTCCTGAGTCTTCATTTAGTAACATTAAACGTTTGGGATTTTCTTTTAGAAACAGCACTATTCTGGACTCATTTTACTCAGGTTTTAAAGATAAAACTCATCTCTTCATTTTTAGAAGGCCATCAATTTATCATTTGTGTTATCCTCACATGCTCTTATTTTCTTTAAGAGATATCTTTCTAAAATTATATTTATACAACTCAAATATTTAACTCATTTTAACTCCATTCCATATATTTTAATTAACAAGACTATCTGCTAACTTTATATTGATAGCTATATATGTTCACAACATCAGTAGATAGAAAAATTCTTTCTCATAGTTGATAGAGTGACTTCAGAGATAACCCCCCCTCATTAGTTCATGTATCATGACATATGGCAACACGTGTTTCTGAAAGTATGGTCAGAATTGGTATTAAAATCTTCAGTAGCTGGATCCTTAAGTTTGTAAGTGTGTCTTGTCTTGAAAGAGTGGAGATAATGCATCATTACATAGGAGGGGTTTTTTTGGTTTTTAGGGGATTGGACACTTTAGAGTTTCAAAATTTTTCTTTCTAGTTGCATTTAAAAAGTATAGTCTTTGTAAGCAATGACATACTAGTCTAGTTAGGATAGAATTATTGTTTTGCCAATCTTTTTCCAGGAAATAGGAGGTGTTTTGATCATCTTTTTCATGTTATTATATTTTACCAGGAGTTCTCATGGCATTTTACCTTCTTGTGTCCCCAATTGTCCAGTTCCCTCTCTGCTTGTACCCTCTGTCTCCAGAATTCTCTGGACCACTTTCCCCTCACATGTGAATAACAGTCATTTTTATGTGAGTGTGAAGAAGTTCAGTCTTTAGGCTTAACTACAGACCTGTGTAAGTTATACATTATCTGCTTAAGGAGTTTAGGTCCAGGCAGATATGTATGAACTTTCCTTGGAAACATAATCTTTCTCTTAAATTGCTTCATAACACATACTAATATATATCGACATTTTTGGTAAAAATTATCCCTCATAGATTATCTAGCAAAAGCTTTATACAAACCATCAATACCATCGCTGCTTGCCATCTCAAAATCATTGGGCTTCTGCAATAATTAATCTTCCTCTCTACCCTACATTTATTCAATTCTCTGCCTCTTAGCATCACCCTCCTATAAGCAGCCACCTCCTGTCAATACTTGGAAACCTGGAATGGAACGAGGTTACAGAAAAGAAAGTGGATTTCGCTAGAATATAGATTTGTGTCCTTTACTGCCTGTCTGATCTTTGAGCTTGTCCGAGACTGTCTCTTTATTTGTAGAATAAGAATAAATATTATGGAAACTTAGAAATTGATACACATCTATATCCAAATAATTAAACTTCCTGAAAGGATAGGCAAATCATAAGGCTTTAAATTTAAGCCTTGTTATGCAGTACTCTAAAACAAATACACTGAATGACAACCTATAGTGGAGAATATCCAGGTAAGCTAAAGGCTCATTCCATTTCATTTCACAGAACTGACTATTTCATGTGGCTTTACCATAAGGGATAATGAGGTCATTGGTAGAGCTCCCAAGAGAAACAGAACCAAGAGATTTGAGATATTGACTCATGCTATTGAACAATTCCCCACTTTGTCACATTCAATCCAGTGAGCCAGAAGAGCTGAGAGTCAAATCCTAGTCTGAAACCTAAGCTCTTAGAGCCAAACAAATTGAGGATGTAAATCCCAGTCCAAATATAGACAATAATAACTCATCTCAACCTGTCAGCTTAGAAGTCCTAGGAGAAAAACTTCCCTCTCTGAACTCCTCCGGAAATCAGTGCATATTCTGAAATACAAATTCAATTGCTAATTACTTCTGAAAACACCTCAGGAAGATACCATTAGAAATGTTGCTTGAAATGGACACCCTGTGGAAGGTAATTAAAGAAAACTAGTTTCTATCCTTTCAAAAATGATCCAATTATCCATACTTCCAAAGTCCTTTTCTATTCCAGATTTTGAGCCTTAAGGCTGACCATCCACTGTGTTCCATAATGAGCATTCAAGAGGGCATCCTTAGTGCTTTTACCACCTTGTGCTATCTCATAAGAGTCTCAGAGCACCACAGCCTCTAATGACTGTCCATTCCTTATCCAAAAACCAATCATCTCTCTAAGATACCGTATTTTGATAATAATCTGCTCAGTAACCTTAATCATAAATAGATGATATTAGAAGTCTTCCTTTGGTTTAATCCCGCCAATGTTCAAATCCTCTTGATCTTTTCCTACCTTGGCCATATCTAAAGGCCTTTTTATCTTTGCATACCACACTGTCCCAATGTTTCCAAAACTCTTTTATGTGGATCGGTGGTTCTCAACCTGTATATCATGATCCCTTTATGTGTAACAAGTCAGATATCCTACACATCAGATACTTACATTATGAATCATCGCAGTAGCAAAATTACAGCTATGAAACAGCAAAGAAAAATGTTATGGTTGGGGGTCAAAGCAACTGTATTGTTGCAACATTAGAAAAACAACAGGGTTGCAGCATTAGAAAATTTGAGAGCCATTCTTCTGTAGACTATCCATATACTTTACCAATACAACCTACACTGTATTTTCAGGGGTCTTTTAATGAGTGTATGTTACAAAATAAAGTTGTGTGCTATTAAACTCATAACCTTTGAAAACATATACCCTATGTGAGTAAGAAATATACTCCCCCTCCTTTAATAAGAGATCCTATAAGCTTCTTCCAGACCATTTTGTGACCCTCTTTTCTTAAGTCAAAATATCAATTTATTTCATCAGATTATACTAGCTGGAACCATTTCTGTAACTCTTAGATATTTTAAGATAATTTTATCTTATTGTTTGAATATGTTTGACTTAAGGCTATCTTTTCAATGTGGTATCTATTTTTTTTCCTTAAGAATTTTAATTTTCACCTACATGACAATATCCAGACCCATCAGTTCTTGGCATACAAAATGTAAGTCTCTTTTCTTTTTTAAGGTATTCCTGGTATAAACACCTACAGTTAATATGAATTTATTTCCATAGGACACTCTGGAATGTTATAGGTAGTGCAAATATTTATTACAATAATAAAGTCCACCTGGTAACTCCTTCTTTTCCACTGTACCATTACTATAACATACATTATATGTTATGGTTATAAATGCATTGCTTTGAACAGATTACTGTTTTAAGAACACGGTTGTTAAAAATGTGTGTGCATGTATCTCTGTGTGTGTGTGTGTGTGTGTGTGTGTACATGTATTTTACCTGCATATATGTTTGTATACCACATGCATACCTGCTGCCTATAGAGGCCAGAAAAAGGTGTTAGATCCCCTGAAATTGGAGATACAGGAGGTTATCAGGTTCCAAGAAAATCTTGTAACCGACATGTGGGTCCTCTGGGAAAGCACCCACTGTCCTCAGCCAATGAATCAGATCTATAGACCAAGAAATGTTACATTTGACAGCTTATAAGATGGATCAACTAGCAAAGCCTGCCCCGCAAGCCTGAAAATCTGAGATCAATGTCTGGAACCTATATGGTGAAAGGAGAATCCGCAATTGGAAATTGATCTGTGAACTGCCTACCTACACCACACACACACACACACACACACACACACACACACACACACATAAACACAGGAGATGAATAAATGAATAAGTAAGTAAGTAAGTAAATAAATAAATAAATAAGTGTAAAAGTACAATAAAACAATTATAGAAACCAATAATGTATTGATTTTACTTTTAAACTAAACATTAAATTATACTGAGGTATGTACCAGGAATTGAACTCATGTTCTAGAGAAAATCTCTTGTACTGTATGGGAAGGTCACCTGTCAATAAAATGCTGTTCCCCTGTTGGCTTAGGCAGGAAATATGGAGGAAGAAGTTCCAGTACAAAGAGAGGATTTCTGAGAATAGATTGAAGTGCAAAAGAGATTCACTTCAGATAGACGAAGACAGGTATATGAAACCTGAGCAAAAGTAACTGGCTATGTGCATGACTTAGAATAGAAAATGGGTAATTACATTATGAGCTAGTCAAGGAGTGATCCAAGGCTTTGGCCTAGACATTTATTCAAACATAAGAAATGTGAGTTGTTATTATGGGGAACTTATCTACTGGTGGGAAAACACAGGATTACATTGAGGGTTTAACTATGCATATCCTTTCAGAAAAAAAGAGCATGCTCTTGACCCCTGGAATCTTTGTCTCTACTGGCTAGCTTTCACAGTGGTCCAAGGTGCTATCAAGGAAGAAAGGAAGAAAGGAAGTTGCTGAGGTTACTCGGCTATATTCCATGGTACCTGCAAAAATGACCAACCTAGGAAAATATGCTTACTTGTACAATGGTGGCAAAACTTTTATGGAAATTATGAATAACTTTCTGATTGGTTCTAAGAGCTACTCCACAAGTAAAAACTTATACATGTTACCATATCTGAGTCCAAGAACTTGTGGCTAGAGGGATTATAGGGCTCATGAGAGAAAAACATGTTACTAGTACTCCGATAAATGGGCATAATTATATCCATATATTTTGTATCTCTTAATAGGCAATATGATCAAAATACATTGAATAAAATTCTCAAGGAGCTTCTGATTTCTGACCTGTATCATTTTCCTTTCACAAAAACTGCAGTGTCACTTGTTACGGGGGCTTAGAACCAATGACCTACTCAAATATGTTTTGCAGAAAAAAATTTTATCTCTTAGTTGGTAAGTAGTTTTTTATTCTGATAATATGCTCCTTCATTTCTTGTTTTAATGGACTTTGATTACCCCACAGAGGGAGAAAATTGTTTCACCTAGCTCTCATTCGTTTTATTTGTTTATCTTAGATTTTCTGCAGTTTGGCTTCTTGGCATATCTACATATGTAGACATTTTGTGTCTTTGTTTCTGAAAACCTGCTAGACATTGTTTGGACTTCTTCAGTCTGTGACTGGCTACACTGTAACTCCCAGGAAGGTCAGTTTCATTCTTGCCTCACAGGTACTTTCTGTCCTCACTTGGATAAGCACCTTACACAAGGGTCAATTTATGTAGTTTAACTTTGTTGTAGAATTTCTGATCCATCTCTTCCTCTGCTTTATATTTTTCTTCAGCTTAGAACTCTACTCATGTTTACTAAAGCTAAGAGATGATTTTCTCAGTTTACTCAGTTTACTGAAGCTATACAAATATTTAAATCACCATGCTAGTCTTTTTTATATCTCACATTTTATTCAGTTCTTTTCCAAGATTTCCATGTTTACATTGCCCATATGTTCTTCATGCTGTCTGTTTTATCCATTAGTTCCCTGAATCTAATAATGATGGTTGTGTTAATTTTCAGAATTACTAATTTCAAAATTCCCACCATAGTTTAGATGCTTGCTTTTCCTCATTAAATCACCATGGACCTCTTAGGACTCTCTCTCTCTCTCTCTCTCTCATATATATATATATATATATATATATATATATATATATATATATGTTTTTTTTTCTTGAAAGCTAGATGTGGTAAGGAGGCAGAAGAAACAGTTGTAAATAGGCAGCTAAGGATGTAATTGGGATATAAGAAATGATCAAAATTCCCATAAACAGTTTTCAATTCTTTGGTGAGTTAGTGTCCCTAGATAACAAACCTCACAGTTTCTTAGAACCCCAGAGCACTTGAACAGGGAGCAATGGCTGGAACATGATGTAATTGGATATTTCTCTTGTCTAGGTGAGCTAGGCTCTGATAAATCTCCAGTAGAGAGCATTAGCATAAGATAGCTCTTCTTAGGGTGTATCTCCTGAACATAATGCCCTAGTTTTTCCCCTTCTTTTTCCTACTAAGAGGTATGGGAGATAAAACTCATAAGAGCTGTCTACATACTGCTTCCTCCTTGGAGGTTTTAACCCCCAAGCTTTTCATATAGAATAACCAGTAATTTGTAATAACAGCTTAGATTTTCATACTGAATCACAGTTCCTACCAAAATTTCTGTGAATGGATCTCCAATCCAATGCATGTGTTTCTCTGCCTTTTTACATCTCCAGTTTGGAGGGAGAGATGACACTGCAGGTTAATAACCTGACAAACCAAAAAAGAAAGGGTGTACTTTATGAACCATTCAGTCATCCATAGAATCTGGTGGTGACAGCTGAAGTCCATATGTGTAAAATCAGATACTATGTATTTATTTTGACCTACCCCTTCTCCTCTGTCACTTCTTATCCATCCCACTCATCTAGATGTTTCAGTAGGAAACTTAAAGTCTTTCTCATAATATTCTGTCTCCTCTCTCTCTCCCCCATCTCTCCCTTTCAGCCCTATCTCTCCTGTACTTGGTGAACAGTGTATGAAATTAGGGCCTCATACTCCCTGGCTGGGTAAATGCCTCACCATAGAGCTGTATCCATTATCATTATTTTGTATTTGTAAATTTTAAGACATTTGTCAATTCAGTTGCCCAGGCTGACCTTATACTGTGGTCCCCCTGTCTCAGATTGCCTTATTGTTGGGAAAATAGAGTAGTTTTGAAGTTTAACTTTAAACTACAGTACTTTATGCCACAAAAAGTCTTCCAGCGTGTCCCAGTGAAGTGAATTCTGTGCCTTAGCTTCGTGCACATCTTTTTTCTTGTCTCCAACCCAAAGCATATGACCAGACGCCTCCTTTAACTACCTGTCATCTATGTCAAACATTTCCGTCTTCTTCATCCTAGTAAAACTTTCAAATACAATGAATTCATACTCTCTATATTTTCTTCAGCCAACGTTTTTCTTCCATACATATGTTTGTTTGTTTTCTGTACATGTGTTTGTGCCTACGTGCATGTATTATACTGCATATATTTAGGCACCCTAAAAGTCAGAAGAGGGTATCAGGTCCACTGTAACTGGTGCTAGAGGCATTAGTGAACTGAATGTAGATGATGGAAACTAAGCCTGCATCTTCTATAAGAACAGCAGGGTTCTTTACCACTTAGCCCCGTTTTCAGCTCTCAATCATTTCTTTAATCCAGTAAAACCAGTATTCCTTCTAAGACACTTGAAAAACTATCCATGTCAAGATCATTGATAACTTTTCTGTAACTAAACTCAATAGTCAATTCTCTATTGTCCCTTGAAATGGCAAATACATTTTAGAAATATATCCTAGCATTCATTATTCTGAAATCACTTTTGTTAATAGACTTCTGGTTATTTGTATCACACTAGCTCTTTTTTATTTGTGTACATGTAGGCTTGTATGTTTATGCATGTGATGGTGGTAGCAGCAGTGATTGTAGTGGTGTCTCTCTGTGTGTGTGTATGTGTGTGTGTGTGTGTGTGTGTGTGTGTGTGTGTGTAAAAGAGAGAGAGAGAGGGGGGAGGGTGGAAGAGGGAGAGGGAGAGAGAGGGGGAGG
>NW_021604608.1:22831401-22864979 GCF_004785775.1 Grammomys surdaster
GGGAGAGGGAGAGGGAGAGGGAGAGGGAGAGGGAGAGGGAGAGGGAGAGGGAGAGGGAGAGGGAGAGGGAGAGGGAGAGGGAGATTGAGAATGAGTTCATGGGTGTCATTGGAGCATGTGTAAATTAAAAAAAAATAAACTGCTGGAGTTTTATTTCTTACAGTTCTGGAGCATGGGAAGTCCAGGAAAAAATATAACTCACACTTTTAGTCCCTGAGAAGGATTCATACCTCATGCACTTCAACTTTGACTGCACTCACAGTTATAGAAAGGACTAGCAGTCTCTCTGAAGTATCTTTTATAAGGTCAAAGATCACTCATGACCCAATTAACTCTCAGAAGCCTACTTCTGACTACTAGAGTTTTCATAGATTTCAAATAAATTTCTAAAACCACATTCAGATCATGGAATCAACTAGCTGCCAGAAGTCAAGCTCTCTACACTCACCTCTGCTATGTAGGGCCATTTATTTGCTACCAGGCTTCATTCCAATTTCCTCTCCAGTGACCTTGAAGTCCTTGCTCTGGTCACTTTGGCAGCTTCTTGTTCAGAATCTTTTTACTTTCTTTGGTTTTGCCATAGGGAGAGGTGGTTTTAGATTTACATAACAATATAGTGAAGGATAGCCTGAATTCTTACATACCTCCTTAGTCCCTCTGATCTTCTGTTACTAATAGTTTTGCATGTACTATTTCTTTGTTGCAACTAATAAATTAATAACAGTATTTTATTGTCTGCAGCCCATTATTATGTGCTTACATTAGTGCAATTCTTTATGTAATAAATGTCAACAGAAAAAAACCACAGTTCTCATTATGAAAGAAATAAGAAATAGTTTATTCTGGAGCCATTGTGAGTGACCACGGCCTGAAAACACGGATTAAGCTCCCCAGATTTTCAAGTTTTGTGAAGTGTTTATGGTTTCACTAAACAGAGACAATAGTAAATCAAGGCAAGTTTAAAATACAGTGGTAGGTATATCAGCAAGACATGTACATCCAGATAGGGTAACCTTTTCTATAGGCCTCAGATGCTATCTGATAACATTCTTAGCTTTTAGATTGGTAGGCACTAGCTGACTGCTAATTTAATACATTCTAAAAGGATTTTATTGATTGTCATCAATTGTAGTTTGTCACTTCCTACACAGAGGAACAAGGAATGACTATTGAAGACCAGAACTTAGCCCAAGATAAGGTAATTAGCCACTGGACATTGAAAATTCCAGTCTATCCTCAGTACTGAAATTCTAATCTGCCAATCATTGTTGGCAGACAGCTTTTTTTTTAAATCTCAGCTAGACAGATTTTTTCAGAAGTTTTTATTGACATAAATTTATGAATTTGGCAAACCTTTAATGACTCATGTTCGTTATTCATTCATAATAGTCTAGCTGCTTGAAAATAAAAGAGTCCTACTGATTTGTTCCTTTTTTCTTCTTGAGAACTCTTGGACATAATTTCACTGGCTTTACTTTTTAAAGATGTTCAAATACTGGAATTCTATATTATGAAGTGGTTTTTTTGTATCAATTTTATTTTATTACTTTTATGCCAAGAAGCATTCGTGAACCCTAAAAGACCACCAAGGAGCCATATCCAATGTATAAGCATTAAGATCTCTTCATTACAAGTTTGGACTTGGGCTCGCCTACAACCCAACCCTGACACAGCAGAAAGGGAAGGGAAAGCAGAGCAGCCTTGAATCCTCAGCAGGACAAATTTTTATAGGAAAATAGGAGCAAGAGAGAGGTTGAAGGAAGGGGTGTCCAGTCTGGCAAGCATATAATGACTATAAGACAGTAGGTGGATGCTCTGAAGCAAGACCATATACAATCACAAATGGTCTGAAAGCACATCTGAAACAATCAGACTAATCTTTGATTAACTGTTGCTAGGAAGTAGCTAAGGAGTAACTCTGCCCAAGGACAAACCATGGGGTTCTTCCTGGTATGTGGGTTCAGCTTGGGTTCTGCATCAGGTTAATTTCTCAGGCTGTTTTCTTTTCTTTAAGACGGAGGCCAATCCTAAGATGAAGTAGGTTTGGCCTCTCATTACCAATACATAGCTAGCTTCCTTAAGGTTTTTCATAGCTCAAGAGCTCATTTATTTCAGATTGCATAATAATCTGCCATATAAATGGACGACAGCTTATTTTTCCATTCTTGAGTTTTGGAAATTATGATCACAATTGCTTTGAATATTCATATTTAGAAGTTTGTTCTCATGACATTTTACATAACTTTGGATCACATATGCTCAATTGTAAATGGAAACCTATCCAATGACCCTCCAGATTTTTTTCTTAGATGTCTTCTTGAAGAATCGTATTTCAGATGTAAGCTCTATTCCTCTGTCATGACCTCGACATTTTCAACACACAGAATGATTATGTCCTCTCAAACTACTTGAATTTAGACTACAACTGCACTTCCTCTCAGTGCTTCTGTGGTGAAATTTGCTGGTGTCACCTCTGAGAAATGATAAGCTTACAAAGGCACAGAGAACTAGTGTTCTTCATCAATGTCATCCTGGATAACACCCTCATCTCTTCTGTCTTGTGAGGACACACTGAAAAGATGGCTATCAGTAATCCAGGGAAATGACCTTCACCAGACACCAAGTATTCCTGTGACTTGAGGGAAAGTCTTTCTAGCCTTCAAAAACATAGAGAATAATGTTTTCTTGTTTATAAGCATTCAAATCTATTGTCTTTGATTATAGTATTCTAAGTTGGTTAGCATAGTACAGCACCATTTGTCTTTACTTCAGAACATCTTACCATACTACATATTATCTAATACCATTAGAATATAATTCAGATAAGAATGGGAATATTTTTTCCATTTTTTCTCTTTAAATACCTTATTTCCAAATCTTAAAAGAGTAGACCATGAAAATCATTGAAAGAATTATTAACTTGAAGATCATTTAAGTTCCAAAGTCACAAAGGGGTAAAGTTTGTGATAGTGGAGAGGGCATAGCAGGTAGCAGGCAGTAGGAGTAACAACTAAGATCTCACATCTCTAAACACAAACAGGAACATCCAGATAGCATGCACATAATGGTGTGAGTCTTTTGGAACCCCAAAGACTTCCCTTAGTGATATACTTGTCCATCAAGACCCCAAATCATTATCATATCCAAACAACCCAGTAGCAAGTAACTTCACAGTTGCTAAAATGCCATCATCAACAGTAACAGCATAAGCAGAGGAACTCCAAAGTGGCTATGATGTTGGCACAATCAGAGGCAAAAGCAGGAGCAGAAGATGATGCTCTGATGATAACGGCCTTGACACCAGCCTCAGTAACAGAATGCAGCTGCTAATTTAATAGAGCACTCGGGCAAGGAGTGAGAGAACTTTCTCAAGTAGAGAGAATCCAAGAATGAGGCTGAGCTGAAAACAAGGGAGAGAAAGCTGTACAGAGCCAGAAAAAAAAAAAAAAAGGATGCGGACGCTAATCCTTGGAAAAACTCCATAGAACTCCTAAGCAATGCAAACAAATGGGTCTTAGACACTGCAAGCCCAGGGTCTGAGGCAGAGCCTGCTGTAAAGGGCTC
Organism: Grammomys surdaster; assembly: GCF_004785775.1. Taxonomy (NCBI): domain Eukaryota; kingdom Metazoa; phylum Chordata; class Mammalia; order Rodentia; family Muridae; genus Grammomys; species Grammomys surdaster. The sequence continues at coordinate 22,834,966 of NW_021604608.1, forward strand.
GGAAATCGTGAAACACTGGACTAGAAGCATGTCTCTATCAACAGAAGACTGTTTCTCGATAAGCACAAGACACTTTAAAGCAGCAGTTCTCCAACTCTGAGTCACAATCACTTTGGAGGTCTCATAACAGATATCCTGGCTAACAGATATTTATATTGTGATTCATAACAGTAGCAAGATTACATTTATGAACTGGTAATAAAATAGTCTTATGGTTGGGAGTCCCCATAACTGGAGAAACTGTATTAAAGGTGCATGGCATTAGGAAGGTTACAAATGGAGGAGCTCCTTGCCCATACTGGGTTTCTGTCAAGTATAAGAAAGGATTCAAACTAGATGATTTATGACCAGATGAGGTATAAAAGGTGATGCTTTTTTATAGATACTTTGTTCCAGGAAAATATAAGACGATTAAAGTATTCTTTTTATAGTTTTGGATCCGAGCCCATAGCTGACTATGCCTTGAGAGTGAAACAACTCCACTTCCTGTTCCCTATGCCACTTCAGTTGCACACACTTGCACTTTTTACACTCGATTGTCTTCCTTAAATTCACTGCTTACAATGTTTCTAGAGAGTTTATGGTTTAGCTAATAATAGAGAAGATGAATTTTTTTCATTCTTCTACCTGGAAGAGCTGTCTGGGTTTTCTTAATAGAGCATTTAATAATCGTGCATTCACCAGGGTCATGCCATCAAATGTATCTATGGAGAAATCAAGTACATGCTGCAAAATAAAAGAAATATTACTATGGAGCTCTGAAACCTTAAAAGGAAACCCAGTGCTATTTAATGGCATGTTTAGCCTGGAATCAATTCATATTCACAGTTATAGTCTACCTTCTCTTAAAAGGAAAATAAATAGTACACAGTAAAACCTGATTCTATAGCTTCTTAGATGTTACATTCACAGTAACAATGAAACATAATACATACTTAACAACAGTAGCCAAAGCAGTTAGGAGAATTAGGCTTGAATCCATGTCTCCTACAGATTCATATAATTATTTCTCTCAGAATCTCATGGAATATACAACTTATTGTAGAGTAGAGGTTTCATGTGTTATAAGGGTAATTGGGGGAGGGATTAGGATAAAAATTCAGTAACACACCTGTCAGTTTTGTGACCTTGACCAAATTCTGTCACTCTCTGAGCTTCAATATTTATACTTATAAGAGAGAGAGACAAGAGCACATTTCATTTTTGTCTTTTGCATTATGATAAGTATTTTGAATTTTGCCTACATATAGGCTAAGAACTATATTAGCATGTTGTGCATATTAAAAAATATTTAACCATCCTAAAGCAACTGTTATAGTTGAGGAAACTGAAGGACAGAAAAGCCATATCATGTATTCAAAGACACACAGAAACAAAAATGAAAAATGCAGATAGAAAGAGATCTGTTCCTGAATTCAAAATTCGTCAATTTATGCTATGGGACTAAACAAAGGAATGTATATTAAGCTATGTGACATAATCCAGGTTATATTATGGCAAATATGGCCACAAACAATTAATGTCAGTTATGACTATGAGAAATTGTGTAAATTCAACATTTTCTGCATTGTTGGAGTAAAGCCATAGACAAGAAGTAACACCCACAATTGCTTGCTTGCTTGCTTGCTTTCCATCATGATTAATAATTTATATCCTGAGTCATGCAAAAATACTTTTAAGGCAATGAACCCCTAGAACAAGGGTCAAGAAAATAAGCTAACAAAGATGAATGTTGAGTAATTAGAACACATCTCTGTCAGAGGCGTCTCCAAACTTTGAGATTATTTTATAGTCTTAAACTTAAAAAAGAAGGATAAACTCACATGAATTCACAGTAAATAGTTCACAACTTCCCATTTGATGGTTTCTTACCATGCTACTTACTGTATATTTGCTTCTGATATTGCTAAAAACATACCCTGATTTGATCTCTTTATGAACTAAAACCATATTTAGGCAAACTTTGGAACACTTCTGAAGCCCACATTCATATGTGCCTGTACCAAAATACCCACATAGCAAAATCTTAACTTAGTAACAGAGACATACCTTTTACAAGTGTCTTCCCCAGATTCCCAATGAGGGACAGTTCATCCTGACCAGATTCTCTCCAGTCTGGGTGTTAGCATAGTTTCTGGCCAATGCTTCTAAGATACTGAGTGAATGGTTGTACTTCTGTACTTTGTACAGGGGCCATTGCAAAGAAGAATAGTATGCTAGGCTTAGCATAGCAATGTGCCACAGTCTGACTCCATTGAACAATTATCAGTTTCTTTGATCCAAGATGACGCTACAATAGAGGATAGTTTTTTTCTGAGGCTGCTCTCCCTTCAGATAGACAGTCACCTCTCAGTGCATTCACACATCTCTCTGTCATTATGCTTTACTAACCCATAAAGTCTCCATTTTGAATGGATGAATGTTCATCCTCACAGCGTCCTACAGTTTAGTGGGTGTCCATAAGCTGCTTCTGAGACCTCACTGTGGACCTACATCACACATGTTCTACATGACAGGATATAGTTCAGAGATTCTCATTGAGATAAAACAACAGGAGAGATTGAGCATGTTATGCTTATGGACATTTTTAGACTTTAGATCACTTCATTTGTCATAGTTTATGAAAGAACAGTCCCACTTACTCAAGCCAGAAGTTCTCTTCAGGTTTTTTGACATATTGTCTCAACAATGCATTTAGAGACAAGAGAAATCTTAGTGTAGGACTCAGTGAGATGGTCAAATGGGCAGCCAACATACATAGCCACCTTCCCTGGGCATAACTGAGGGAATTAGAAGAGAGAAGAAAGTGGAAATTAACTTGACAATTAAAAGAGCCTTAACACATGTGCTAACATCTGTTTGAAATCTAGATTCTGTCCCAACTTGATCTCTTACTAACATAACATCATAGAGAACTGCAACTAATTTTCATATATGTCTCTGAAAATGTCCAGAATCAGACTTCCGAATGAAGACTGTTATTACCAATATTGGATTGATTTCTAGACCAGTCCATGATTGAGTCTGAATTACTGGTCACATTTAATAACGATACAAAAGGAATTATAACTTCTCTTTTTGATTCTCTGTTCCAAAAGGCCTAAGAACTTGAGACAAGGCAGCTTGTCCCTTCAGGGGTATAGGTAAGCAATGGTGGGTCAGGAACTTATGTCCAATACAGCTTCCCAGTCACCATTGTCAGGGCACTCAGCAAGCTCACAGGTCAGTATCATTCTTTGTCCTGGCATCAGCATGTCTCACTCATCCTCTGGCAGCCACCATGCTCCTTCAGCATCCTGCAGAAAAAAACCACAAACATGCCTTCTTCCCCATGGCATATATAGCTTGATCATGTTAGCCCTTTTTGTCATGAGAATACTTTTATTCCTGCCCATTGTGTTAAAGCTTTTCTTCAACAACATCAACATGTTGACAGCCAAGTACATGGCTTGAACCTGAAAATGGACCCCCAGACAGAGTTATTAAATTAACAGGCTGGCAAGCCAAGTGCTGGTAAGATTCTGCACAGAGCCTTACAAATCTAAGACAGAAGTGCATTGCTTTTGATAATGCATATTCCATGATGGGTAAGGAAGACATTCTTGTCAGAACGACCTAAGATAGGCTCAGTCTTGCTAATGAAATTAAAAATGGGGAGAGGTGGAGAGCCTTTGGGGCTGCAAGGCAAGAATCTAACGTGTGCCAAGGATGAGGAAATGGGCTGCTTGGCAGGAATATGACATTGGCCAAGGACAATGAAGTAGGCTTCAGGCAGGAATCTGAACAAAGGCTAGACCATTGGGCTGGAACAAAGAAGTAATTTCAGGTAGGAATCTAAATCTTAAGCTATAACAAAGAAGTAATTTCAGGCAGGAACCTAAATATTAGGCTATGACAAAGAAGTAATTTCAGACAGGAATCTAAAATTTAGGCTAGAACAAGGAAGTAGGCTTCAGACATGAAAATGACCTTGGGCTAGGACAGGGAAGAAGGCTCAGATACTTTGGTCATCCTGATAAGCCCTTAGAAACAGTGATCACGAGAGTGTTCACATAATTGAGTTTAATGCCTTGTTCTTTCTTTGACTTTGCATCTATTGTATTGCTATTGTTCTCAACCTAGAACTAGCCTTAATGCATGCATGTAATCAAAATGGTATAAAAACATAAAGGAGGAGGGGGGGATGGGTTAGGGGCTTCTAGGGAGGGAAAATGGGGAGAGAGGATGACATCCATATTATAAATAAATAAAATATCCAATAAAAATTAAAAAAATGAAAATGGAAATTAGCTTTTCAGGATGTTTCCTTCTGTTTCCTGTACTCATAACAGGGTTATGATGAGTAAAGATTTTATAAACAGACATTTAGTTTCCTCAATCTAACTATGAGAGTATTGAAAGAATATATTCCAAAGGGATTGGGAAATTTCTCTTGAAATGTAATGCTTGGTGAAGGAAAAGAATTCAGTCAGAGGAGAAACTTGTCATTAAGTGAGTTCATACTCTTCTAACAACTTATCAGACTATGTTATAGAATGAGAATTAAGCCCAGACAATGATGGGTAAGTGGTAGGCAGGACTGTACCTTGATAGGGACTGTTTGGGTCTTCAAAAACATAGCCTTTTGTTTAAACACTAATATTACTTCAAGATCCAGTGATTTCCTTGGACAAACCACTGGATTTCTCTTTATCTCGTTACCCCTCCTCCAAATATCACCACACTGAAAAATTTCTTTTCTTTCTGACTTCCCCTTTTATTTTGAGTATTTTATTTAACTTATTTAGAACCTGTGTCTGGACCTATCTTGCAGCATAAGTTGTGACCCTCAACTGTAGTGTCTCCAACTGACCCATGGGAGTGGGCAGGTGTGCGGTTGTGACAGCTGGTTCTAGTGGTAACAAGATTTGGGCAAGCATCCTCTCTCTTCTTAACCTGATTCATAGAGGACCCAGGTGTCTGGAAGGCAAATTTAAAATTAGATTCTCCTTGTTTATCAACCTCTGATGGCAGATTCAAGGCTGGTTGCTCCTTGTGAGATTCTTTTGTATCTGACCAGTTCATTTGGCTCCACAAATAAATTTTTTTCCTGGGGACAATTGAAATTTGTTCATGTATATATTGTGTACCCATTTTTACATTTTCTAGTGCTCAGATAGAGTTTCTGGAATTATTTATAATGGTCTCATTTTTTCTTTTTCTTTTTTTCTTTATTTTTTCTCCTGTTTTAGAATGTCCTGAGGCCAAAGGGACTATGAATTGTGTAATAAGCAAATTTAGCAAAGAGGAAAGTGGCATGCTGCCTTTTAGAATTGCTCTTTGGCAAATTTTGCAAATTGATGATCCTGGAAAGACTATTGTTGAATAAATTAAAACCGTGTGTGTGTGTGTGTGTGTGTGTGTGTGTGTGTAAACCTCCACTCCCTCAGTCCTAGTCAGAGGAAATATCAAGAAAAAGAACAGGGCTCCTTCTGGACTTACATTAGAGCTATTTTGACAGCTTTAGCTTTTTGTGTATTCATTGTTCTTGCCTTAGTCTTAATCTCCTCCCACGCCCTCACATTGTGGCTTAGTATTTCTTCCTGCAGCATTGAAAGCAAACTCAGAGAACGGCCCATTAACTTCATTGATTCTAAGTCATTAGTGACCATTAATTACATAATAACAAAAGACTCACAAACAGCTCATACCTAATCACAAAACCTCAGCAACATTTTCTTTAAAACCATTTAAAACTCGATTTGTTTCAACCTTTATACAGATGTGTGATGTCACATTTCCGAAATGGTTTAAGCCTGCATTTCAGTTACTTCCCCTGAAATAATGGTTTCTCATTCTTCTCTGTGCTGCTTCTGCTCATGGTTTCCTTTCGAGTGTCACTTTTAATATCACAAAGCTCATGGACAACTAGTTTTTGACAAAAATGAATTCCATTTTAATAGCAGGGTTCTCACTCTATTTAAAAAATTTGATTAATCATTGAAACCAGTGAGGTTTTTCCTTTTAAAACTTGAAATTGTGGGACTGAAATGAATATTAAGTTCTCTATCTTTATTCATGTTGAACTTCTGGAAATATTCCAGTTAAACCTCAGTGGTTTGATTTTTTTTTTCCAATGTGAGTGATAGTGCTAAACATTACACGTACGGATAAATTCATAAGTCATATGTGCATACCCGGTGCTTCATCCACACCACATAATGGAGGACTGAAAGAGTCAAGAGAAGTGGAAGTAGAGTTACTGTCTTTACAAAAAGTATACTGTTTATAAAACACAACATTTCAAAGTGGCCTCTGCTGATGTCTGTAATCCATGTATTTTAGAGAATGATAGAAATGCAATACATCTCTTGTTTTGTTAATCTTCCTACATGAAATAACCTCAAGTCTTGTCCAATTGTGATATGAATCCAAATGAAAAGAAGTAGATTCTAGATTATAGCTTCCATCTGTGTGACATTCAGACCTATTTTCAATATGACCATTTCAGTGTTTGTTCTGTTGTCGACTGTCTTCCTGAGTCTGACTTGTATTATGACACAATTCCTGGAGATACATAGACAATCAACTTTCCTAGTAGAGATTGCATGGCAGACCTAAGAAAGGATATCACCAAAGACCAATGTGGTGGCCTGAGTAGTTCTATTGCAGTTGCTTACAGGAGTATAGGTGAGGGTCACTCATAGGACCAGAAATTACTGAAATGTAGCTACATCATCAAATGCCCACTGCTGCATGAGCTACCTCTTCTGAATGTGCAAACCTACAGGCAGTTCAAAGGATGGAAGAATGTCCTTTCAAGGATGCTCAGTTTGTCTGAGTGACTTCCATGCAGTATAACTGGCCCCCACTTCTTCTAGACAGGTTGGATGTTCTCAGTTTCCTCCAGATGATTCCCCTGGTTAAAAATACTTCTAAGCACCTCTACTTAAATGAACATCTTCTAGGTAACTTACCTGTTCTGTCTCTATGTTTGCTTGATGGGTCTGAAAGTGTCTGTCAGAAATCCTTCCTGTTTATGTGCTTGGGTATGGGTGTGTGTGTGTGTGTGGGGGGTGCTAGAAGGAAGAGTCAGTTCTAAGGACTTTGTTAAGCTTTTGAGTATTTCCTTTCTAAGATTAATGTGGTTTCCGGCTGGGTGGACTGTTTTACCTCTCCTTAGAATATCCTGTTGTTTTACCTTTCTTTGACAGCTGGCATCTTGGGGAGCTTCCCTCCAAGATGGACAGTTTTGTCTCATGCCTTCATTTTCCAGCATCTATCTTTTTCTCTCAGCGTTTGCCCTGTTTTTCTTCTCAGCTCTTACACCTTTCTTAAAAGATTCTTTATCTAAACTGATTGAAAATTACATTTATTTCTTAACTGGTGCATACAACTATAAGAATTACAATGTATGCACTGTAAAATATTTCAACACATATAGCTTTTATAATATTTAAATGTAATTAAACTTATCTCTTGAAATACTTGCCATCCTTGTGGAGAAGGAAGCAGTTCTTACCCCTCTCTAAAGACAACTCAGCAAGCATTAGTTCAGTCTCACTACATCCCTTGCTCTCCTGACTCCTAGCAATTGTTCTTACATCTATTAGGTTAACTTTTCAAACTCCACATCTGACTCATAGTATGCTGTCCTACTGTGCAGTCCCCTTCACTATACTGAAAACAATGGAATTTCATTTGGATTTTGTGTGTGACTTGTATTCTGTTCCGTGTGTGTGTGTGTCTGTGTGTGTGTGTGTGTTTATCTTTGATGTATTTGTTTTTAATTTTTTAAAAAAATATTTTAAGATTATAATACAATTACACATCTTGTCACTTTGCTTTCTTTTCTTCAAATATCCCACTTGATCTTTTTCAGATTCAAGGTTTCAAATTCACAGCCACCTTTTCTTTTAGTGTGCATAAGTTCACTAAATACATATGCTTGTTGTTTTAGTGTGTGTGAGTGTGTGTATGCTTGTGTGTATTTAGAAATATATAAAATATATACATATACAATTATGTATTTAAGAATATACTTATAGTTATGTTCCTAAATTTATAATATATAAATATAATTTTCTCGATCTACGTAAGTTTACTTCAATAATTCCAGGGCTGTCACTTTGATATCAGATAGTCAACTGTTGTGTTCTTCATGGGGAAGACTGTTTCTTCTACTATCACCATTCCTTTAGTAGTTTCTAATTCTTTGTCTAGGAAGGGGCCCCAAAGGCATTTTCCATTCCATGTTGGCATAGCTTTTGGCATTGTCCATTTTTAGGTCATATTTAAACAGTCATGTTAGTAATACTTCATTGGTTTAGCTTGTGAATCCTAAAAGACAAAATCTAACAGCAAACTCCCTTTTCATTCGTTACAGTATTTCTGTCCCTCTTTTGTAATGATTTTTCAGTCTTTGGTGGAGAATATGTGTTGGATATGATCATTGGAACAGGGATCCACAACTCTGTATTTTAGTTGATTTTGTTTGTTTAGGATGGTCTGTCCTTGTTACAAAGACAAGTTTCCTTTGAGGACTACATTTGTTTGTGTGCATAAGAACAATTATTGAAAATGTAGTGATTATACTGCTTTAATGAAGTAGAAGTTATATGGTGCCCCCCAAGATCCATAATTTCACTAGCCCTGGGTAGTTGACCAGGTTCTCTGTGCTAGACATCCTGATCTGAAGTCCTTTTTTCCTGAGAACTAGTTTTCATGGTGCCAAAGCATCATTAAAGATTCTAAAGTAGGTAAGCAATCAACAGTCTTACACCTATGAACCACAAGAACAACCTGAATGGCATGTTGCATCTAAGGGTACAATAGTGACATGCATAAGTGCGTTGTCACTCTTACCTATCAATCAATTCATGTGCACTTCTGTTTTCCTTTTTTCTTTCCTTCCTTCCTTATTTTATTTTATTTTATTTGCCTCTCACATTAAATAAGGCTAGCCTTGAAAGCATTCCTAAACTATGGATCTCTGGAATCAGCCAGTGACAGATGTAAGCCAACCCCCTCCTCTGGTTTATATCAATTTCTTATATGCTGTAACTAGCACTGCAATAAATGTGATGTGTTGACTACTGGTTTCATTACTTTGGGTATATATAGCACCATGATTAGTGAAGCATACAGCAATTCTAGTGTTACTTTTTTTGAGGTACCTCCATACTGTTTTTATTATATTATAGCAATAGACTCTCACCAGTTGTGTGTGGGCATCTCTTTTTATCCACACTCTCAACAGAATTTGCTATCTATTTTTATATAATAATATTAGCCATATTGTCAGAATGTACTGACCTTTACCTCTTCTCTTGCACTTATCTTCTTTCTTTTATCCATTCTGCTTCTTTTAAAATACCACATAACATTCTATTTCTTATTTAATGTTTGCACTTTTGTACTTTTTTTTCTCCAGTACGTTAGTTTGTGTGTATGGGCTTTGTTTATGCATGTATGTATGTCTACATGGACATGCACATGTAAGTGTGTGATGTTAACTTTCCCTTTCAGATCTTATTCTGAGTATCATATCATTATTTAAGTAATCTCATATGTTCATTTCTCTAATCTCATTACAGAATGTTATTGTAGACCATTGAATGATGGCTTTTTATGTTGGATGTTATAATCCATTGCTTTAGATTATAAAATTCTAATAAGGATGATTAGGATAATTAGTAGAATCTATGCACTATTCAGAATGTCAAAATATTTTGTACAGTTTACCAAGGTAATGCTCATAAGTACTGATAGAAATGAGATAAACCAGAAATGTCTTTCCCCTGGGTTTTATTTAGAATTTACCCTTCAGTTATGCATCTTAAGAGAAGAACTTCAAAAGTTCTTTTACTGTGAAACTTCTTCTTCCTCTGTTCTAGGTACTATTTGCCAAGGATTGAAAATTGCAGAAGGGTACCTTACATTTCTCAAACTGTGTTTTCTACAAATTATGAACTTAAGTTATAGAAAGTGAGAATAAAAGAATGATATGGTAGGGAGGGGGAAAAGAGAGAGAAAGGAAGAAAATCAGGAAAGAAAGAGAGAAGAGGAGTGTTCAGGGAGGGAAGGAGGAGGGAAAAGCCAAATTCTAATCTTTAAGACAATAAAATTCTTTGCTTAGACTGTAATGTTCATATCAAATTTCTGAAAGATAAAGATAATTCTGCTCTATATGAAAATGATTATGCTTATTAAATGGTACTTGTTGGGCCCCATTTCGGCCTTGGTTTGGGCCTTGTGGACAAACCTGAGCCTGGCTCGAGTTTCTATAGCCTTGTGAGAGAGCCTACGCCTGGCTCAAGTTTTGCAACCTTTATCAGTCACTTCTGTATTGGGGTGACTGCTAATGTAGAGAGAGCTTTGCCATTGGCCCCATCAGTCGCCCCATCATCCTTCCCCGCCTCCTACGTCATCTCACCCCACAAAAAAAAATCCCTATGTTCCAAGTTTATGTAAGCAAGAGACTGATGCAATAAATTTGAGTTCCTGCTTTGACAAGACTTCCGGCCCGGTGTGTTTCTTTTGAACCATCTACACTCACCATCTCTCTCAGCCCTGGAGAGACCCAGCAGGACCAGGAGTGCTCTCCTCTCACCTGGCCCAGTCCTCAAGGAGCCAAGAGGTACTGGTATCTGAACCGTAGTAAAGAAGTTTCTGATGAAACCAAAAAAAAAAAAAAAAAAAACACGGAATCTATAAGAAGACTAAGTTGGTACCCTCAACATCATTTTCAAGTAGATCCTTTGTTTTTCAAATCCTATTATCTATAATCCTGTCTGATAATCATGATAGACTGTTAATAAATACCTCAAAATTACATTAGTTTTGCTGATGAACCTTAATATTTGAATATAATTCTGAGAAATATAGTCATAAAATTGGCCCAGATGTGAGATAGCAATTTTTTTGTAGTATTGGGAATTCTGAGCATAACTTGAGGTGGCTGTTGTATCTACAATAAGAGTAAATTAGATGCTTTCTTTAACACCTAAATGTCAAGAGTAATTGGACGCTGTTGATGAAAGAATACAAACATTGTCACATTGCAAGCATGACAGATTTTTCACACACATTGTAATAAGATTAAATACACGCTCTTAGAGCCATTCCAATTTTCCAAACCGGGAGTATGAGGGAAATCACCAGAGAAACAAAGCATCATAAAGATAGCCTCCTCACTTTCATACTCCCTCCTAAGGAGACAAAGAAAGTAATCGTGATCTTATATTGCCATCTTCTCAAATGCTGGTGAGTGATTCAAGTTCTTATCTCCTTGGATACATTTTGGACTACAGAAGCAACACTCCCTTTGTGCCTCTATTAAAATAGATCACAAAGTAAAAGTGACATGAAGGTCTAGTGAAGATGATTGAAGACATACCTATGGACAAATACCATGGTCTGTAGAAATTCCCTGTAACACAATATAGAATCTCAAAGTGTATGTGGACATCTCAGAATGCATTGTTCATAAACAGTCCATCAGGAACTACTAGGAAACTGGTGAGTTACAAAGATTCACAGAGACAGGTTAGCAGATGGGCAGAAGCCACAGAATGTCTGTCTAAGAAGACAAAGGCTGAAAGCATCAGGAGAGACTAAATACAGAATGATGAAAGCAGAGAGACAGGGCAACCTTCCACTTAGAAGACAGGGTAGCAGAAGACAGCCCAAGATATATCCTCTGTATGGTCGATCAAAGACTAGGTCATGGGTTACCTAGTTGTCATAATATGGTCAGGCTACATGTTTCAGAATCTGGGTTTGAATTCTACAGTTGCTTAATGAAATAGTTTATCACTAGGAAAAGGACCAAGGAAAAGTAGTCTCACCATGCCCAGAACTAAATATAGGAGTTATGGCAAAATAACATGAGTTAAAGTGTTATATTGAATTAATTAAAATAAATATTAGAGCCAAGTATGAAAAATATCATTTGTAGAAGAAACAAATTTAGTTATATTAGTGAAAAATATTCTTATTGTTATGAAATATGCAAATATACAGTTCTATGAGACATGTAAAATAAGAAATCTTATTTTTATACCATGTGCATGAAAGCAAATATATCGTATTTTATCATATTTGAATGGATGATAAACTTTCTTTAAGAAACAGCTTTTTAAATAAATTATTTGAAAGGGAAAATTCTAAGTACCCACCCTAAGGCAAAGGCATAGAATTCATGTTTATCAGCCTGAGATAATGGGTGATTTTCTTCTCAAAGATGTATTATATACTCTTGATTTTTAAAATTTATGTATGCTGGCCAGAAGCATTTTAAATTTCCTCAATACCACATTACATAATCCAAATCTTTTCAGCAAGCAGGATTTTTAGTATAACAGATTCTACTGTCTTCTCTTCCCCCATTCACATTCTTTCTTGCTAATTAGGTATTTTAGGCACCAGTGACTAATGGATAAGCACTTTAAGTGGGAAGGATAATTTAGCTGTGCTTGATGACTATTGGAAATTTAGAATGTGTGTATAATCCAGCCAAAGGAAATAGAATGGAAACAATTAAGGGATAAGAAGTTATCAAACTGGGTATTTAGCATTGTGCTTAAAGGAAGTTCCTTTTTCTTCCTTTCTTTTTTTTTTCTTTTACTTTATTTTACACATCTTTGCTGTGCTTGTGATTTTACAAATACACAGAGGGAAAAAGGAGGATTTGCTGCTAGCAGTAACTAATACCAGGATCTTTCTAACTGTTGGGAACCTGATGGCTATTTTCTGGCATCCATGGACATTAGTTCATCTTTTCTACCATCACTTGCTATAAAACCTCCCAGGAAATAAAGACTGATTAACTATTGAAGCAAAGTATTCTATCAGCATTCAGGCTGTTTCAAGTTTGGAAAAATGAAAGATAGTATAAGAGAGAATAGTCATCTCACTGATAGTCATTCAAAGGATTTTTCAAATGTACATTTCAAAATAATGCTGAATAGTTTATGTCAGTTAGAAAATGTGAAACCAAACATAATGGTAAGTAGGATTTTATTTTAAATCACTTAGTCACAAGAAAACTTACATGGCATGGTATGTAGGAAAAAAAGTTATTGACTCTGAGATGCAAATTGCAGAAGGAGAAACAGTAAAATAAAACTTAGTAGTGCATAGTCAATGTATTTATAAATATTAATGGTAAAATTAAACTACAATCTATAATATGTGATAATATGTATATATATGCATGGTAAATGTGTGTTAAACTTAATACAGCTGAAAAATAATTGTATAGCCTCATAGATTATGAATTTGATGTAATGGATTAAATTACATATAAATACCATATGTAAAGGTTCTTCATGTGCATTTGTGTCTTGGTGTGTAATTACATTATGTAGATGATACATTTGCTATTTTTTTTTACTGTAATACCTTAGGTAAACTAGAATTTCTAACATGTAAATAGTGATACTTCTAAAGACTACTGTCAAATTCAGCAGATGAGTAAGTCTTCTACATCACAGAAATTATATACAGGATCTGATATCATGATGTTTTATGTTATCTGCCCCTGTTCTGTGAATGATATAATTAATTTCTTTTTAAAGGAATAAGTGTCCTCAGTTCTAGACTCATTTGGACTCCTAGGAACATTTTGCTGAATTCATGCATTCATAGCTGAAGGAAACTATATTTTAACAAATATTCATGAACCTTTCTTAGCTTGCCAAGCTGGATTATTTAAGGGCCATCTAGCACAATGATCCAGTTTATGAATATCCCCTGAAATGAAGGATGCCAATAAAGAACATAACTATATTCAGTTCCAACTATTACAGAAGCTATTACATTGTCACATACTGGGATAGAACTAGTAAAAGAAATTCTGAAGATATAAAAGAACAATAATCTTAGCTAACAATGATTCTTAGCTAATGATCCAAGATTAATAGCATAGTTATTACAAAAAGAAATAGTTCTGTGATTTTAGTTTTAATTATCAACTTGGAACAACCTAGAATCAACTGCAAAGAAATCTCAGTGAGGGACTCAGTGACAGTCCATATTAGTTAGATGCTGAACGTGTCTGGAGGGGTTGCTTTACTAAACTAATTTATATAGGAATAGCAAGTTCACTGTGAAATATTCCTAGGCAGGGATTCTGAACTGAATAAAATTGAAATTGAACTGAGCATGACCAAATATGTCATCATGTTCACAACCATTTCTTTCTACTTTTTGTCTGTTTTTGTTTGTTTTGTTTTGTTTGTTTGTTTGTTTGTTTGTTTGAGACAGGGTTTCTATGTATAGCCCTGGCTGTCCTGGAACTCACTCTGTAGACCAGGCTGGCCTCGTACACAGAAATCTGCCTGTTTCTGCCTCCCAAGTGCTGGAATTAAAGGCCTGCGCCACCACTGCCCAGCCTCTTTGTCTGATATGATAGGTTATTTGAAGCTCCTGCCTTGACTTAGCCACAAATGACTCAAAACTGAAGGTGTAAACTTAGATAAATCTCCTTGTCCCTCAAGTTATGCTTTGTCATAGTACTTTATCACAGCATTAGAATGAAATGAAAACAGAACACTCTATAAAGACTTTTATAGCAACCATTTCACTAGAAATACAAGATCAAGATTATAGTAAATAAATTATGATACTGAATTAGGTAAGACCAAAATATATTCAATTGATTATAAGATTGCATGAAATTATAAAGTCTTCACTCACAATAAAGTATGTCTGTCAATCATCTCCTGTCATACATATGAAAACAATATAAAAATTTTAATTTTTAAAAGTTAAAATGAAATCCAAAATCAGTTGAATGATTGTTTAGATCGGTTAATACCTATTTCACTTTCCTTGAGGACACAGAACACTCAAACATTGCCATAATATATATCTCATAATTATTCTCAGTTGTCTACACACTACAATTTAGGAGTAAAAAGACAGTATTTATATTTAGTAGATAAGTGGTCCCAATTATCTGAAGTTCTGTAAGAATTTAATAGATATAGTTATCTGGGAATCAAACGAAAAGTCATAGTGAAATAAGACTTGAGTAGCTTACAGGGCTCTGTGCCTTGGCCACTAGTCAATTCCATAGTAATCCTGCTACAGGGGGAATGATTATGCCACACTGATTTCTTTAATAACTCTTTGCTCTGGAGTGCATTAGACAAACATTTCAAAGGATGGGGAAGAGAGCACAGTGCTAGGAAAGAGAGGATAGAAATATAATACCTCAGAAAGAACAAAGGCAACTGTGGCTAAAGCAACAAATCAAGCATAGAAGGAAACCAGAATCCCGAGCACCATCCAAAATTATGAATTGTTGACATGTTTGTGGTCATCCAGTGTGTCCTTGCTTTGTGCTACTGAACTAACTTCAGCCTCCTGAACCACAGAATATGCATTTTTTTTCTGTTTTCTTTTTTTTCTCCTTTTCTTTTCTTCCTCTTCTTTTCTTTACTGCTTTGCGGTCCCAAAAATATATATTGTAAAAGATACAACATCGGCCCTTGCTGGTCAGTTTTCTGGTTACTCAAAGGACTGGAAGGAAGTTCTATAACCTGTCATGATATCTTATGCAGAATAAATCAATATAACAGTTGCAAAACAGGCTTCAACTTGGTTTTCCACCAGGTTTGGTGTTTTTTCAAGTGTGTCATTTGACAAGTACATGGGAGAATCAACGTATTGTTGTTAAGAACATGTATGGGGACATTAAACATGCTTGCAGTCATCTCTTTGTAGAATGGTTTATCCCTAGTATCTATTCACCTGTCTTTCTGAATAATTATCACTATTAATCTATTTGACTTTTTGTTTCTGCATAGAATGGTGAAAATTAAAAAAGAAATGTCAAGAGCTTTGTGTAGCTATGATATATAATATCAAATTGTAAGGCAAGATGCATCTCCTCATGCAATAGTGGCATTACTGATATGTGAATGACCAACCTCTCCATGGCTGGGATTGAGCATTCACACCTGATTCTAAAAACATGCTTAAAACACACACACACACACACACACACACAAAGGGAATTTCTGCTTTTTATCTCATGTCTCTGAGTAATCAATGGGATGATAACAGAACTCTATGAAGTGACTTTTTAGTATGCAAAATAAACCTTGTTGCAAATATTATCAGCTAAGGGGAATGACTGATGTAGTAGTGGAAAAAGAAGCCATAGCAGTGTAGGTAAGTTTTTCTTGTGTTTTTGCTATCCTATGCATGAACTTGCTTCAGGATACAAAGATCCACACTAGCATATATGAAGTGCAAATCTCACCCCACTTTAATGACAGAGGCCGTCTGCTCTCAAGGACGTTTTCGTTCTAAAATCGATGAAATCTCTGAAGCCTTCCATTGAAACAAACAAATAAGCAAACAATTGAAGGGTTTCATGGGCAAATATTTAGAGCAGTGAATGATTTCATAAGACTTTCATTTGTTCTTGGCAGTTCTAGTGGTAAACTTTTTTTTTGCCATAATGAATGTGCTTTACTCAGGAACACTGTGACACTTGTTAAAAGCAACGTTACTGAATATAACATCAGGTATTTACAGTACATCTCATATCTCATCCCCAGGCAACAATAAACGGAGTTTCCAGTGAAGAGTATTATTTGAGAGTCTTGACTTGAGATTTGATCAATTTAATTATAAGTATATTGTGCTGAAGTAGATTCTGCTTTTCATGCTGCAATGCTGACATGAAGTAGATCATGTGACTGTAGAAACACTGTGTTCTCCCATGACTGTATTTTTCTTTTTTGAGGAAATGAAATCCCATGTTAGTGAAAATACCTACCAAAGAAGTGAATTGCATGGGATTGGAGGGGGGAGGCGGTGTTAATCACTGTGCTGTTGAACATAGGTTGCTTGTGTTTTACACTGTTAGAGGCTGTTTTCTTAATTTCTACAGGACCATGCACTTTCCAGTAAGAGATAATTTATAAAAGGCTGAGTACATCTTGTCAAAGTGAACTATGCCAGCACCCACATGCCAGTGCTAGAAAGTTGCTCTGCACTCTAGTGATTTTTTTTCCTTTAATGGAATTTTGAAAGGTTAATATTTCCTTTTGAAACTAGTGTTGACAAAGATGACTATCCTAAGTAGAAAATATTTTACTGCAAGATGATTTAATCAGGGCAAGGTATGAGCTCTTTTTAAGGGATTGGATTTACTTAGTGTGAAAGCTTTGGAGTCAGCTGCTTTCTAGAAGGGAGGCAGGGAAACTTGGAATTTGTGAAGGCAGTTATGAAAAACAAAAGCAATTGTTTTTGCTGATGACCATTGTTCTTTCTCTAGAAAAGAAGAGATGCATATAACACGGCTTTTATTATCTTTAGATCCAAGCTGTTTGTATGTTCAATCACAAGAAACATGACTCTCAGCATATCATGAGGTCCCTGATCTAAGCTTTTCTACTGCAGCCTGATTTTGCAAGATGCTTAATACATTGGATTTTAAATATGAAGTGTGAGCAAATAAAGAAGTGAAAATATACTAAAGAGTAAAGTGATTATCTGTATGGATTTTGTTCCACTAAAGTCATTTATGATAGGTTTTAAATGTGGCTTCCAAAGCTGTGGTGGGAAGGACACTCTCCTGCAAGAGTTTATTCAATAGTTAAACATAGCATAGGCTTACAGGGTTTCTAAGCAAACAAAACAAAACAAAACAAAACAAAACAAAAAAAAAAAAAAACGTTATCTCCTAACAAAGAATTCTTCAGAAAAGTAAAGATATTAAAATGGTATCAATTTCAAACACATTGGCAGAGCATGAATACAGAGTACTTCCATAAGTCCCCTCCTCTTGATATAATTCCAAACATGGGCACGGTCTGTTGTGTGATGACATAGGTTTTGCTATGATAAAAATATTGCTTGTTTCTTGGGGGCTTAATGGGAGTGTCCTTAGCTATGACCAACAGCATTGGAGATATGGAACCTGAAGAGGTTACCTCTTGTACCCAGACAGAAACTCTAATGGAACAATAGGGACACCAACTCACCTACAAAACATTTGACCCAAAATTTACCCTGAGAAATATAGGGATGGAGGAATGAAGCAGAGAATGAAGGAATGGCCAACCAACAGCCAGTCCAACTTGAGACCATAGCATGGGCAAGCACCAATCCCTGACACTATTAAGGTTACTGTTATGCTTTCATACAGGAGTTTAGCATGGCTGTCCTCTGTGAAGCTTCATCCAGCAGCTGATTCAGACAGATGTAGACAACCACAGACAAACAGTGGAAGGAGCTTGGGAACTCTTATGGAAGAACACAAGGAAGGATTACAGCCTCTAAGGGGACAGGAACCCCACAGGATAACCAACAGAGTCAACTAAACTGGATCCTTGGGACTCTCAGAGACTGAACCACCAAGCATGGGTTGGATCTAGGCCTTCCCTTACATATGTACATGTGCAGCTTGGTCTTCATGTGGGTCCTGAATGACTGGAATGGTGGATATTACAAAACATGTTGTATATATATAGTATACATTCTTCTAGCTGAACTGACTTTTATTGCCTCAGTGAGAGAGTATGCACCTAGCCTTACAAAGATTTGATGTGCCATGGTGGGGAGATAACCAATGGGGCCCTACCCACTCAGAGGTGAATGTGAGGGGGTATGGAGGAAAGGCTTTGGGAGGGGGTACTCTAGAGCAGGAAATGAGTAGAATGTAAAGTGAATTAATAATGATAATAATAATAATAATAACAACAATAATACATACTTGTGACTCGCGTGATCATCTCGCCAGCAAGAATGCACGCGGACACCAGGATCCTTCTGCAGCAAACCTTTATTGCGATGTGAAGAGGAAGACCCCAGGCCCCGAAAAGGCACTGCTTATATACACCCTGGAGCGGCATGTATATTTCTGGTTGGCTGCTTGCTCAGGAGCGCATATTTCGCCCCGGGATGGGCCGTGATTTGGCACGCGTTCACCACTTGCACAATGGACAGTTAATCAGTAAACTTGGGAGAGCTTCAGATGCCAGTGCCATCTTATAATGGTGAATACTGTCACTGCTCACCGCGGCTCTCCACATCTCCCCCTCTTTGTTTTAATAAGAATCACAGGCACTGGCCAATGCCCCGTGTCTTAGGCTAGCTGACGTGAATCCATGACCAGCACCAATGAAAGGTGAGTTCCCTGTCTTAGGCAGCGATGGTTGCGCACCCACACCTGGCATTCTCTGAATGTGTGCCCCAGGTTGTGGCCACTCGCAAGGCCCGTCATGGGGTGGACTCACAGCTAGTGGTGTGCTTCTGGCTTATGGCGTCAACCTATTCCCGTCGTTGGGACCAATGGCAGCTGGCCCGGAGGCGTAGTAGCATCTGTCAGCACAGTCTTCCCAACCCTACCAGGTGTAATGGACACAAGTCCTCTGGGTGCAAGGGCTAGGGGAAACAGAAAGAGATGTAAACACCCATCCCTGTGCAATGGAGCCATCTCCCAGGGGTGCAAGGGCTGTTTGCCTCAATATTCAGGTACCAGAGCTACACAGACAAGGACCAGCCAGGCCAAGACCCCTCACCGACCCAGTGCAATGGGCTGATCCCTTGGGGTGCAACGGCTGAGGGATCTGTTTGCTGGCTATTTCCTTAACATAGACAACCAGATTTCAGGAGATGAACCTTGTTCTAGGGCCACAAGTGCTTGGGCAATAACGACCTTATCACGTTTCTGTTGAGCTCTGAGCTTGCAAACCAACCAGAGCATGAACACTAATCTGCAACACAGGGCTGTACCAGACAGGCATACTCCCACCCACTCTTTAAAGAAGGAGAAGACCGAAGAAATCCAGGAGGAGAGTCCTTCAGTCAGTGAAAGGTTCACGTGCGTTGAGTTGATGGCCACCACAGCTGCTCGCAACTTCTTGAGAAGTTCATCAAATCCTTCTGACCATTCTCCTGCTAGGTAACAAGACAATTGTCTGGACAAATTAGCTGCTCGAGTAAAGTTTTCATATTGAACACTAGTAATACAGAGGGCTCCCAGATTTCTTTCACATCCCAATTGTGCCAGTTGAAAGAGAATATCTAACCTTTCTTCTATCAAGTCTAGGCACTGATTAACAATCATCAGTCTGCCTTTCAATTGAGCACTCGTAGAAGTATGGAGGTTGACTGCCTCTGTCACTGTAGTGGATAGCTGATTCAAGGCTGTACCTGTCTGGACCGAGGTTGCCATAGCAATCCCAGCAGCCGTAGCTGCAACTGCACTAATGGAAATCACCGTTACAATAGCTGCAGTTATCCCAAAATCTCTTTTTTGTCTGAATAATGATAGGGTAGAAGGGGTTTCAACAGGAACAGGGACCCATCGTGGCACCCTGGCAACCATGGCACCCTTAGCTTGTCCAACAGCCCAATACTGAGACATCATGCAGGAATCATTAGTGCAGTTTTCAAATGGAGAATTTGAAAGAATAAACAGGAAGGGGGGAAAGACACACACTGGGGTAGGTGAAAATACCGTTTGATTTATAATAGTCTTGCTAACTCCAGTAATTAACCGAGTAGCCTTTGTCAACCGAGGGGCCTGATCTGAACCCTGTTTCACCATAGTTCCATTAATAATTCCCGTAAGGGATGTCCTTCCTGCCGCTCCACCCTGGAGAAAGGCTAGGGGGTTGAGGTCGGTACAACTGCCATTAATCCCACAAAGTAGCCATTTGTGGAAGGGATTCATACCAGGGCCCTGTAGAAAAGGGCCCTCTCTCATCACCGAGTCAGCTCCAGGATCCACCAACATATTGGGTGAAAAGGAAAAGGTTTCATTGGTATCTGCCCATCGTGTTACTCTGGATTGACAATCAAACCAGGGCAGAACAACTCCCTCATCTACTTGACTACAAAAGGGGGAGACCTTAGGTTGACGGGGATGCTCCCCATCAGTAAAGTCGGGTGATAAAAATGTTCAATTTATCCAAATGGCCTGTTGCAAAAAGGACTGTGAGAACTCAGTGACATAACTATTATCCTTTTCATTATTATCCTTTTTAGTTGTTAATTTAACCCAGCTTCTCTTGTCATAAAACCACCCCAAGGCTCTCTTCAAGAGAGTTATACAGTTTCCTGTCTCAGTAATCTGAAAGCAGAGAGAGCCCCGTTCAGGTAAGGAGCGATTTTCCCCCAGGGGGGCGTGGGTTTTATCATAGGGAAGATAAGGCAGCCCCATGGTTTTATTGGTTGTAAGAAATCTTGGAAACACCACGGCATCATGTCTAACAGGTATGGGTTTAGGAAAAGCAGATAATATAGCCCATTGTTGTTCCCCCCCATATACTAGGAACCCAAATCTGGAGGATCCAAATTAGGACTAGAAGCATCTTTCAGCGGGTAATCTTCAGTTGCCACAAGCCTTCGCATCAGTCGATCTGATAGCCAAAATGGATTGTCTTCTTCCTGCGGAAAAACACAAACCGCTCCCTTGGATCTTATTAAAATAGGATCCGGGCCTTTCCATTGGCCAGTCAAGACATCCTTCCACTTGACCATCTCCTTTGGCCTATCAGGCTCTAAGCAATGACGGTCAGCAGCCAAATGGCCCTGACTGTCCAAATTTTAAAAATTAAGAGTAAAGAGTGCTATAGAAACGGTTACTCGTGGCACTAAGGGTAGAGCCTCCTCGACTCCCCCTTTTTGTTTTATTAGATAAGATTTTAGAGTGCAATGAGCCCGTTCTATGATGCCTTGTCCTTGAGGATTGTATGGAAGGCCCGTCAGGTGGGTCACCTCCATTTGGCGACAAAATTGTCCAAACTTTTGAGAAGTATAAGCTGGTCCATTATCAGTCTTGAGAATTTTAGGCTTTCCCCAGGCACTCCAGGCCTCAAGGCAATGTTGGATAACATGTGCTGCCTTTTCTCCCAATAAGGGGGAGGCAAAAATGATTCCAGAACAGGTGTCAATAGAAACATGTAAATACTGAAGTCTCCCAAAGGATGGAATATGGGTAACATCCATTTGCCAAATCTGCAACGGCCGAATTCCTCATGGATTAATTCCCACATGAGGCACAGGTAAAAATTGACAGTAATTCTGACATTGAGTAACTATATCTCTAGCTTCTTTTCTAGTTATATCAAATCGACGATGTAACGTCTCTGCTGTCACATGAAACCTTTTATGAAAATCTTTGGCCGAATCCAACTTTGAGGATAGGGCGATAGCAACCAACTTTGTGGCTCGATCCGCCAGGTCATTTCCATGAGACATTGGACATGGTAGACCTGAGTGAGCCCTAATATGTGTAATAAAAACAGGATATCTCCTATTGACCAAGGTAGATTGAATCTTTTGAAAAACTTCTACAAGCCTGCTAGAGGGCCTAATTAATCCAGCAACTTCCAAGACTTTAACTGCATTTACCACATAAAGGGAATCAGATACAATATTTAAGGGGCCTGGAAAGGTTTCTAAGACTTCCAGTACCACCAAGCATTCCACAATTTGAGGTGAAGTTTCATTATATTGTTTAGATGTAACTCTATCATCAACCACATAAGTGCCTACTCCTGTTTTTGATCCATCCGTATATACCACTACCCCATCTGGGAGTGGTTCTTGAGATAAAATATATGGGAAAACAACAGCCTGACTCAAGGCAAATTGTAAAATAGGATGTTTAGGATAATGATTATCTATTTGGCCATTAAAGGAGGTGACTAACATCGCCCAAACATCAGAGGTAGCAGTTAATATTTGAACCTGATGTGCAGTGTAAGGTACTATCAAAACCTTAGGCTCCCTTCCAAAATGAGTAACAGCTGCTTTTAATCCCCAAAGGGCAAGCTGAGCAATTGCATCTGGATACCATTCAATAATCTTTGCAGGGGATGCATTAGGATGGATCCATAATAAGGGCCCGTCCTGCCATAACACAGCAGTTGGTAAATGTCTGGTTTTAAACACACATAAATTAAAAGTTTTAGTCTCATCAATGCGTTTTAGCTGGGCCTCCTGCAAAGTATCCTCTACCATTCGCAGGGCACGGCTTGCAGCCGGTATTAGTGCTCTTGGCGAGGAAATGTGAGAATCTCCTTCCAAAATGTCAAACAAAGGTTTCAATTCAGGAAAGGGAATTTTCAAAAATGGTCTTAACCAATTTATATCACCTAATAATTTTTGAAAATCATTTAAGGTATGTAAATGATCACTGCGAATTTCTAATTTTTGAGGAACTATTTTCTCAGGGTAAATAACTGTCCCTAAAAAGGAACCAATTTCTGAAAGTTGAACCTTCTCTGTGGCAATATGCAGACCCCGCTGTCCTAATGTAGCAATTAATAAAGGGTATGGATTCTGCAAAATGGTCAACTCTTTATGGCAGATAAGAATATCATCCATAAAATGAATCAAGAACAGGGAAGGAAATTGTTTCCTAATGGGTTCGAGGGCCATTTGTACATACAGCTGACACATAGTAGGACTATTGGCCATGCCTTGAGCCAAAACTTTCCAATGATATCTCTTATCAGGTTCAAGGTGATTAATAGCAGGTAATGTAAATGCAAATCTCTGTCTGTCTTGTGGGTGTAGGGGAATGGAGAAGAAGCAGTCTTAAATATCTATAATTATTATCCTCCATTGTCTGGGTAAGGCAGAAAGCAAGGGTAAACCTCTTTGCACCAAACCAAACAATCGCATCTGCGCATTAATGGCTCTTGGGAGTTTTGCAATATTTTCGTTAAATTTACCCCAGGCTCCCCCTTCTTTGAGAGGGCTTTCCATGCTTTAATAGCGGCAGCGGAGATCTGGCTGTATGCTCCCCAATCGTAGTTTGTCTGATCATTAACAAACTGTCCCTGCCCTGTTAGCAGGTCAAATGTCCATTGTCGCTGATTGCCTTCCGCGTTAGCGTTGGCTTTTGCCTGCGTCTGAGAATCGTCATGCCACAAGGCTTTCCACTCCATATATTGTCCCATGTTAGGGAGGGCAGCTTTTACTGTATTTTGCCAATCACTCGGAGTCATTGCCATAGTGACTGTGAAATTGGCATCAAGCCCATATTTCTGAACTGATTCAGCAAGTTCTTTAATAGAGGTATATTCTACCGGTGCGTGGACACGACTTCCCTCTGCAGCTTCAAACACCGGGAAGGCTCGTAACATCTTTCTTTTATCTTCCTTTGAAAGGAAGGAGTCCGAACAGCACCCGTCCGCGTAGGGTGGAGGTGCACAGGGAACTACGGTGGGAAGTGCTGCCTGGGAAATCACCGCGGGTGGGGGAGCTGCCCAGTTCCTAATCCCCGCCTCCTTTTGTTCTCAATTCTGCGGCTGCGGCCACCCATCTGGATGGTATCCTTCCACTTCATAGCAGGCTGTTTTTTTATCTAAGTCCTCCTCCTCGGAGAGACTTAGTTCCTCTGACTCAGAGCTATCAAGCCCCAAGACCTCCAGTTCCTTTACCGGATAAAGAGATTTCCTTTCTGAAGCCTCTTCTCCCTTCTTGCGCCTCTCTCCCAGGGCGTTCTTTCCCTTACCTCTCACTTCCGCGGACTGAACGTCTTTGGAAGGGTCTGTTTTCTTAGGCATGCCTTTTCCTTTTTCTTTCTGAGCTCCCTTTTCCTTCTGAGCTCCTAAGCGCTTACCCCTCTCTGTTTCTGACATGCTTCTTGTAATTCCTCTAACACTCCCTGATCTGCCACGATAGTCGGGCGGCACTTCTCATCTTGTAGGCACGATCTTACTAGCCTCTACAGCGGCCGAGTCCCAGGCTTCAACTTCCCATTATGTTGTTCCCTAATTAAATCGCCCTCCAGTTTGTCCCAGGAGGCGAGCATCAGCGACCCCGAGCATATATACCAGGGCTCTACGCTATCGATCTCCTTCACAAACCCTTCTAACGTTTTTGTAGAGACTTTCAATTTATGCTGTCTCAAGAGTGACTGAAGCACCGTAATCACAGAATGCGAAGCTCCCATGCTGCTCTCTTATCTACGAGAGAATCTGACACACGGGGAGGGGCACCGCGGCTTATCTACATCTGACTAACCGTGCCTAACGGCGGCCTGAAGCTGTGGTACCAGCTCAGGCAGCGGCAGGATTTAACAAGAGAATTGGTGGAATTGGGGAGAGAGATGGGGTAGATCAAGACCAAACATACCTCTCAGAGCTTATTTTCGTCCTGCAGTTCTGAATCCTCCCCGTGAACGGGGGTCCCCTCGGCGCTAGAGATGGTGAGTGTCCCGGGTTTCTGCACCAGCTGTGACCCGCGCGATCTTCTCGCCAGCAAGAATGCACGCGGACACCAGGATCTTTCTGCAGCAAACCTTTATTGCAATGTGAAGAGGAAGACCCCAGACCCCGAAAAGGCACTGCTTATATACACCCTGGAGCGTCGTGTACATTTCTGGTTGGCTGCTTGCTCAGGAGCGCATATTACACCCCGGGATGGGCCATGATTTGGCGTGTGTTCACCACTTGCACAGTGGACAGTTAATCAGTAAACTTGGGAGAGCACCGGATGCCAGTGCCATCTTATAATGGCGAATACTGTCACCGCTCACCACAGCTCTCCACACATACTAACTTTGAAAAAAACAGAATATGGGATATAATCTGTTTTCTCACCTAGAGAATGTTATTACATACCCGTTCAGTCTATATATGTGGGTTACTGCACTCCACTTTGGACTCAAAAGCGCAGTCTAACTCTCTTACACTATGATGCAAATATTCCATGAGTGAATGGAGGAAAACGAGAGCAGTCCAAACTCTATTTATGCTGTGCCATTCCTATTGAATTATGACACAGCCCAATAAACCTGAAAACAGGATAAATCAAGGACGTTTCATGAAAATTGCTTCATGATGTTTATCGTGTGTGTGTGTGTGTGTGTGTGTGTGTGTGTGTTTGGGTGTGTGTGTATGTGCACACACCAGAATGAGAAAATCTATGAAGATAAAACATTAATATTGATGGTCAGATATTATGTAAGGGAAGGAAAAAATTAATGAATAATTGCTAAATATGACTTTCTTCACAGGATAATAAAAACTTCTGAATATTAGTATGATGAAAATCTACTAATGACCACTGATTCATGTAATTCTGTACTTCAAAAACCTGAATTATATCTCAATAACAACAAAATCCAATAAAATACTTGGACTACAGAAAATATAATCCACTTTTAATACTAATTCTTATATATCCAAAACGATCATTTATTGCATAAGCAAATGTTTAGAAATGTGCTACTTTGGAGACAGTAGCATGCCCTAAGTCTTTAGTATATTTTTAAAGTACTAAAGTATAAGCAATCACATGATTCAGTTTTTAACTACATGGGTATGGATAGGTTAGAGTCTTAGACTGAATGACTATTTACACAAATAAGTATCTAAATATCAGCATTGACTTATGTGATTGATTTCAAATTTTTCTTTGTTACATAGGACTGTATGAACCTCAAGTAAGTTTTTGAATTCTGTCTAAGATTGTGTATGTTCTTGAAAGTTTATTTAGCAAATAAAATATATGAGAATACAGAAGGCAGACATAATTAAAAATACTTATACTTTAGTTTTCTGAAGCAGAAAGGCAATGAATAGTTAATGGACTCCCATAATTCAGAAGTCCAAGCTGAAGTCCATATGAAAAATTCACTTCCTACTGCAGAACTTGTTGAAATTTGTGATAATTCATTTCCCCTGAAATTTCCCTCTAGAAATTCATGCTACATTGTTTAAATTTTCCTTCTAATTTGTCTCTCACCTTTTCAGTTATTTTTATCCTTTTAAGTTAAAGTATTTAACATTTGATGAATCATAAGTAATATCAAGCAATTGATGGTATTTTTTACTATTACATTTGATTGTTTGTGTGAAGGATGTGAGTATGTGCCATATAGCATGTATGTGGAACTCAGAGAACAACTCTCTTCTACCATTGTGTGAGTCCTAGGCATCAAACTCAGATTGTCAGGCTTGACAGTAAGTGCTTTTTACCTGCTGAACCGTCTGGCTGGGACCACGATTCTTAAAATGAATACAAAAATACCAGATGTCATTTATGACTTTCCATGGAATTGTAGAGCAAACTCCTGGTAGCATATAACAATATTTTTAGACAGAGGGCAGGAAAATCAAATAAATAACTATCATAAAGAGAAAATCTTTCCACAATTAGTTTCTAAAAAACTGACACAGTGACAGATATTGTTCTAAATATCTGTTAAAGGACAATTCTAGAACCAGGCAGCCTTTTATTACTTACAGTAGGATACCTGATCTAAGAAGCCAAGAATAAGAAATGAGTTTTATAGACAGAAAATTTGAAGAAAGCAGAGAAACAGTACTAAACAGTAAATTTGACTTTTCAACATTACTATTTCTTTAAAGTAAGGAATTTAAAAGCTAATACTTAAAAAAAATTACTGTTTCATTAACATGAGTTTGGCTCATGCTACTTCTTACATGCACTGATTAAAGCAAAGCTGTCTCTTTCAGACTAAAAACAAATGGCATCATCTGGAGATTAGTCTGTTATTTTTCTCACTATGATTACTCACACAGACTTTCAATCCTTTAAGCATATACAAAACAGTCTCTGGACCATCCCCCATCCTTGCATTTCTTGTAGACAGAATAAATTTTGAGTCAAAAGTTTTGTGGGTGGGTGGGTGCTCCTATTGCTCCATTTAAGTTCCTGCTTGGCTACAGGAGGTGACCTCTTTAGGTTTAATATCCCCAAATGCTCTGAGACACAGATAAGGTCATTCCTACTAATTCTTGGGTGCCTCCCTTATGTCAGAATCCTTTCTGGCACACACTCACAAACTATTATTGAAGAGTTGGAGGAAGGATTACAGGCATCTAGGGACAGGAACTCCACAGGAAGACCAACAAAGTCAAATAACCTGGAACCTTGGGGGGGTCTCAGAGACTGAGCAAAATGCCTAACAATAGAATAGGATATACCAAGACCTGAAGAGACTTGATATACCAGGTGGAGGAATACCCAGGCGGGGTCTCTGCTCTCTCAGAGGAAAAGGGGAAGAGGGTAATTGGGAAAAGGATTGTAGAAGGGAGTTACCAGGAGTGGGGCACTGAGAAGGAAATAAAGTGAGTATAAATAAATAAATAAATAAATATATACAAATAAATAAATAAATAAATAAAACACTATACAAAACAATGGTATCCTGTTCCTGCCACATGATGTAAATTAAGATACATCACATAAAACCAGGAGATATTAGGAAAGAAGTGTGTTCTGTTCTTGCATCTCTCTATTTCTATCTTGTTACATAACATAGGTAAGTTTACTGATGAATCTTTCTCCTTGCTATTTAGGGGGAGACAGAGAAGGAACTTGAAAACATGGTAATTATTTTAATATTCAGAGTAAACATTACACTAGTGACAAAGGAAATACTAAGTTTTACTTGGAATTTTCAAGTATGTAGGAAGAACTGGAAAAACTATGCAAAATATTTGAGTGCTTTTGTGTGTGTTCTTTGGGTATGTATACAGAGCATGAAGACCAGACAAGGAAGAGAAGAAAATAAAGGAACTTTTTGTGTAAAGGAATTTGTAATTGTTTTCCATAATAGATAGTGAGATGAAGATATCAATAAGGAGAAAAATACAAAAAGCTATGATATTGAAATATACCTTCAGTGTCTTCCTCAGCCATCTTCCGAGAAGTTTCCTCTTGCAGTAATTGGAACTAACACAGAGACTCAACCGAACATTGTACTGACAGTGAGAGACTTTAACACACCCAGTGCTGATTGGGATGTCTCTATTAACCTCCTCTCCTCAGGACACAGAGAATGATGTGAAAAGGGAGACAGAAATATTGTAAGATTCAGTGAAGATAGATAATGCCAAAGAAACAGTGTCTTTGAAATACAACAGGACTGGTACACATATGAATTCAGAGACAGTGGCAACACTCTCCTCAGGACACAGAGAATGATGTGAAAAAGGAGACAGAAATATTGTAAGATTCAGTGAAGATAGATAATGCCAAAGAAACAGTGTCTTTGAAATACAACAGGACTGGTGCACATATGAATTCAGAGACAGTGGCAACATGCACAGAAATTTTATAGGTCCAAGCCAGATGGGTCCCAGCACTGAGAGAAAAATATGCATGCATCCATCTCTAACAAAGAAGTTATCTCCAATTGGCAACTGCTCTCAGAGGTAAAGTTATTTTTTCCTAACAGAGTCTTACTGGGTTTAAAACATAAACTACAGTTAAGATAAGTCCCCATGAGAGGAGATCCTTGGTCTCATGAAGGCTAGATGCCAAGTGTGGGGGAATTCGAGGATGGGGAGATGGTAGTGGGGGTATAGGTAGGGGCACATCTGCAGAGAAGCAGGAGGAAGGGCAATGGGATAGGGGGTTCCTGGGTGGGGGAGGGCGGGAAATGGGGTAAAGGAATAACATCTGAACTGTAAATAAAATATTTAATTAAAAAAAAAAGATAAGTCCCCATATCCCCCATCAGAAGTCTTTTTTGAGATATTTGTTTTAATCTCAAACTTCTTTGTTTTGGCATATTCTTATCTTATGTTGGTTTGATTTAATGTTACAGTTTCCTGGGTTTTTTTTCATGGTATTTGTGTGTGTGTGTGTGTGTGTGTGTGTGTGTGTGTTTCTCTTCCTCTTTAAAGGGGGGACAGGGTTTTTCTTTGCAGCCCTGGCTTCCCTGGAACTTGCTTTATAGACTAGATTAGATTTCAACTCAGATATCCACCTGCCTGTGCTTCCCCAGTGCTGAAATTAAAGGCATGCACTAAAAAGTCATGGAGATGGGTGGGGAGGTGAGAAACATGGGAAGGACAACACATACAGAGCCAGCTCCAAGAGCACTTCCCTCTGGAGCCTGCGGAAACCGTAACATCTCTCTCTGTCTAGCCACCCGCCCCCCCTTCCTCTCTCATTCGTAGCTAACGTCTTGTCTTTTCTCTAATTGTTAGCTACAGTCTAACTCCTCCCTAGTTCAAAAAGATTAGGTCTCTCTCTCTCTCTCTCTCTCTCTCTCTCTCTCTCTCTCTCTCTCT
>NW_021604608.1:22864989-22916037 GCF_004785775.1 Grammomys surdaster
TCTCTCTCTCTCTCTCTCTCTCTCTCTCTCTCTCTCTCTCTCTCTCTCTCCACGTGTTCTCCAGCTCAAGGACAAGATGGTGGAGACTCAGTAATCTCCACTCTTTACCCCTCCCCCAAGAATCATTTTCACTAACTGCCATCATAGGCTTTTCCCCTCCCCTTTCGTCATGAACAAGTTAGTTCACCCACTTGAGAAAAAAGAACGGGGAATACAGGAACCCTCTCTGCTGAAACACCATACTGCTCTTAAATCCACCATCAATGCTTTTCTCCCAAACAGGAATACCTACAACAATGTTCGTGCTTCTCAACCCAAAATTTTCTTGCTTTTATTTAAATGTTTCCTTTTTTTCTCTAACAGGAACTTCTAAAACAACAATGTTCATGATTTTGAACCAAAATTTTTTTCGCCCTTTGTTTTAATATTTCCTTTCTTCTCTAATACTCGTGACATATGTTCAACACTTTTTTTTCAACTTTTTAAAATTTCTTTACAATTCAAAAGTCATCTAAATCTACTTCCACAGGTTAAGTCAACATGATGATCACCATCTTTCAGCTTTTAATTAACAATTAATTTTCTTTCACAGACAAATTGTTGCTGTCTATCCTAGGTACACAATTAACATGATGTTTTTCTCCTTCAGTGATCCAAAAACAGACTCAAAGATACCTTCCAAGACTAAAATTTCCTCAAACACCTTTGCCTTTCCACGATCTTAACAACAGACCATGATGTGCTTGCTCCCAAGTGACTTAATGCTTACTACACTCCCTTTTTCAGACATCCCCCTGCCGGGATGCGGCTTCCCTGTTGTGATTATCCTATAGGTGCTTCCACAAGTCAAGCAGAGACAACGCCATCTTCTGGAACGTGCCCGAGATGCCAAGTTGCCTCCTCCCCAGCCATCTTGTCAGACTGCAGACTCCAGAGACATGTTGACGCTGAGATCCAGAGACAGCACCACCTCCTGGAAACTGCCAAGCTGCCTCCTTTCCAGATATCTCATCTAACTGAAGACTCAGAGACGCTTGCTAAGATACAGAAACACACGCTGAGAAGGAAGACAGATCCAGATCTTCCAGCTGCAGATGCACTCTTTTGCCAAAGTCACATAGCTGAAGTAACATGTTAGTGAGGAAAACATATTGTCTATTTAGATTAATCAGATGTCATTACCCTCAAACTGTACAACATGTATTTAATTGATTCAATGATTCCTTGCTTTCCCAATCCAACCCTCAATTCCCATTACCCTTGGCTTGGTTATGCTACACCCCTCAGCTTGCGTACTGTTTTCTTTTGACTTCCTCACCCAAAATTTTCACTACAGATGACACCTCTCCTAAAAGAGAGGAAATTGTGGGTGGCAAACTGAGAAAAAGCTGGACGCCTGTTCGAACAAGCTTCTGAATCCCGGATACCCGCTGGGACGGAAGGCGTTCAACGCTGTTCCTAGGCCTCCGACTTTCTCAGCTTCAGCCCTCCACAGTCCCCCCCACAGAGAGGCCTACGATCATCAGTCACATAGGAGTAACACCCCCACATGTGGCCTACATATCTCCAATAACCTACACCTTCAGAGATGCCCCTCCTTTTATGAAAGAGAAGAGAGTAGGATGTTGGGCTGTAGAACATCCTGGGTTGACACAGGCCTGGAACCCTGAGATTGCAGGTGTTTGGCCACACTCCCAGAACCCAGGGCCCTGACACACGGTCCCATCTCCATTTAACCTATACCATCAGTCCTGTAAGACACAGGTAGAGGCCGTGACTAACAGGCCTCAGTCTCGAGAGAGTTACATATTAATAAAGTCGGGGGGCCTAGATAATTAAGTTATTCCTCCCTGGTCCCTCCTCCTTTCCACCCTTTATATAAGCCAGCTCTCCCCAGACTCTTGGGGGCGCACATCCACATTCAGATACTACTTTCCCGTCATAGATAATAAAGCTACTCCTTGGAAACCCACTTCATGTGTCTTCTAGTACCTTGGACTTTCTCGCATATGTGGGAATCTGCCCACAGAAAAGCCGCCGGGACCCCGCCGCTGCAGTCTGCAGGCTGCCTACACTGCAGTGTCCCCTCTGGCCACCTCCGCCGCTGCTCCAGGACTCTACCGCTGCGCCACCACAGGCTGCGGCCACCATGCTGGTCTACCAGTGGGCCCCCCTGTGCCCTGTGTGCGTGTTTTTCCCCACAGGAAAAGATTTTTTAAAAAAGGAAAGCTATACTCAGAGTATATTATATGAAAAAACGTACATTAAGTGTAAGAGAAGAAGAGGAGGAGGAAAGAGAAGAAAAGTAAAAAGAGAAGGGAAGAGAAACTGAAATACACATTTATTGGAAGGAAAGATGGTCTGGCCGGAAAAAGAGCATCTTTAACAAATGATGCTGATCTAACTAGGTATCAGCATGCAGAAAAATGAAGATAGGTCCATATCTATCACCCTGAAAAAACTTAAGTTCGAGTGGATCAAAGACCCCAACATAAAACTAGATTCACTGAACCTGAAAGAAGAGAAAGTCAGGAATAATCTTGAACTCATTGGTATAGAAGGCAACTTCCTGAACAGAACACCAATCATGCAGGTACTAAGATTATCCATTAGTGAATGGGACTCCATGAAACTAAAAGCTTCTGGAAAGCAAAGGACATCATCAGAAGTAGAAAAAAAAAAGCAAACCAAATCAAATAACCAACCATGTAACCAATCAAACAACAGCAACAAAAACAAACAAAAAACCAGCAGAGAAAAGCTCTTTACTAAACCCACCCCCTGACAGAGGGCTGATATTTAAAATATATAAAGAACTCAAGAAACTACATATCAGGAAGCAGAATAACTCAACTAAAAATGGTTTACAGAGCTAAAGAGAGAATTCTCAACAGAAGAACATCTAATATCTAATAAGCATTTAAAAAATGTACAACATCCTTAGCCATCAAGAGATAAGCCATTCAAAATGACTCTGAGATTTCATCTTTCCCTACCAAAAATGACCAAGATCAAAGACACAAGTGGCAGATCATACTGGTGAGGACATGGAACACTGACAATGTGGGAGTACAAACTTTTACAGCCTTTTTGGAAATGAATATTGCAATTTCTCAAAAAAATAGGAATATATTTTTCTCAGTAACCATCTATACCATTTCTGGACATATATACAAAGGGCACTCCATCTACCACAAGGATACTTGCTCAACTATGTTCAAAGCAATTTTATTCATAATAGCCAGAAACTGGAATCAACCCAGAATGGGTAAAAAATAAAAAAATAAAAATGAATGTGGTATACTTACACAATGAAGTATTATGCAGCTAATAAAAACAATGACATTATGAAATTTTCAGGCAAATGGATGGAACTAGAAGAGATCATCCTGAGTGAGGTAACCCAGACCCAGAAAGGCAGACATGGAGTGTACTCACTTATAAGTGAATATTAGTTGTAAACTAAAGGATAGCCATATTACAATTCACAGATTCAGAGAGGCTAACAAAAGACTCAGAAAAGAGTGTATGAATCCCACTGAAAAGAGGAAACTGAATTGATATTAAGGGTGGGCAGGGAGAGGGGACTGCATGGTGGTGGATTATGGTTTTGAGAACAAGAGGGGTGAGCTGGGGAAGGACAAAAAGAGAAAACTGGGAGACACAAGTGCAATCAAAGATATCTCTGGGATAAGCTAGAAAACTAGAACAATGAAAGCTCCAAGGAAATTATGAGGACGACCTTAGCTAAGACACCTAGTAATGAGGGATACTGAGCATGACTCTGCCATCTCATGCAACCAGGGAAGACTTTCAGTCGAAGGATTCAAACACCAACCCAGCCACAAAACCCTTAACCTACAATTTGTCCTGCCTACAGGATCGGCTGGGGTCCAAGTGATGCAGAAATTGTGAGAGTAGCCAACCAATGATTGGTCGAGTTTGAGACCCATGCCATGAGAGGGAGTGCACCCCTGACATGGCCAAAAGGAACAGGACCCAGAGGCTGGATATTGCCATTGGCCAGCTCTGGCATTTCTTCTTTCTTGTTGGTTCTTCTTGAGGCAACGGAAGGGGAAATACGACTGCGAGGATATGACTTGGTCTTCAGAGATATTAGGGTTTCTATATAATAATAAAGCACTTACCTATCTTAAGTCTAAGTCACTTTGCTACTGTAGCTAGCCTGCCTGTCTGAGTTCCTCTGAGGCCAGAAGCTGCAGTCTCTGGCATTAGCACCTCATCTTAAAACAGCAGGGGATTAAGTAATGGATTAATGGATTAATTGCTAGAGCCTTTTCCCTCTTATCCAGATACAGCTTCCTTGCCAGGTGAGGGGAAAGTTTGAAGCAATAAACATCCATTGAACCAGGAGAAGAGAATCATGCTTGCAGAAAGAAAAACTTTTACACAAGCAATTATGGATTAAACTCAAATAAATTAATAACAGATTCATGAATACACATTCTCAAATCTCTATTGGAATCAGTTCTGGCCAGCTTTCATGCTATCTCATAATTACCTGCTTACACACACACATCCATAATTACATACGTATACTGAACGAAAGACCAGTGTCCGTGCAGAAAGAACTCACTCATTCTGGATGAAAAATAAGCTTCAATGTTTATTGCATAGATAAAGAAAAAGCTTCTACCTTATTATTGCTAACTAAATTAAAACCAAGTTTATAATAAGAAGCTTTGTTCTCTTTAGTAAAACCAAGCCTGCCTTGCTCGTAAGAAAAGAACTGTTCTTTCCCATGGTAAGGAGAAGCCTGCCTGCTCCTTCTGTTCTGTCTACAGCTTCTTCATTTTTCTTTTTTCTGTCTACATTCTTCATATTGCTCACTTATTTTTTTAAGTTGCCTTAAATTTCTAAGTTATTTCACTCTGAGTTCTCCTTCTAATTTTGATCTCTCCTACTGCTCTGATGTAACAATATTCTCACTTCTAATGTCTTTACTTCTAAGTTCTTGAGTTAGTTCTGTCTAAAATGTTCTCTTTGAGTTTGGTCACCAGCTCTACAGGTTCATGGATGGTTAAAAAACCATAACATATGTGATTAAGTTGTTAGTATAGATAAACCCAGTCAATATTTTATCTTCTGTCTTTGCACTATAGTAAATCCTTAGTTTCCTTTTCATGACCTTTGGTTAATGGTTTTACAACTTCTTGGATGTGCTCTGAGTAGTAGATGCCTGTTTGCTATCTCAGAAGCATTTAGATCATGACAGTTAAAGACTGGCAGAATTCTCATTGCAGTTTTGACAACAGAAAGGGTTTTAGGAATTCTTATACAATCATCATTAAGAATTAAGAAATCATCTATTTGTCTATATAGCATCATTACAAGACAGTACATCTTTGTTGTTCTACAGAGAGCTGCTCAAAACTTTGGGCTAATACCTAGTGATTGTTATATATATTTGATAATAATAGGAAAATCATATTAAAGTAATCCTTCCTAAAATTAAATTCTCATGGGCCTTAACTATAGGAGCAAATCTATTATAGATTTTAATCCAAGGCAGACCCATCTTAGGAGAATCACTTGCTAGCTTTAGCTTCTCTCTGATGGCTCCTGACAGGAGAGCCCAGAAGCCCAAGATAGAACCAAACACAAATAGACAAAACAAAAGTCAATGAAATGATTCCTATTGCTTTTCTGCTATACTTAGATTGATGTCTAGCCCAATTGTCATCAGACAGATTTCATCCAGTAATTGATGCAAACAGATGTTGGGACCCACAGCCAAACATTCAGTAGTTCTTGGAAATCTAGCAATAGAGAGAAGGAAGGAGTAGTCAGAGGTTTCAAGAACACCACAAGAAAGCAGACAGAATCAACTAACCTGGGCACATATGGCCCACAGAGATTGAACTGCCATCAAGGAACCTGCACGGGCCTGACCTAGGCCCCCACCCCCTACACGGACATTACATTTGTGTAGCTCAGTTTTGTGGGACTCATAACAGTGTTAGTAATCTCTGAGTCTGTCCATTGCCTTTGGGTCCCTTTCTCCCTACTCAATAGATGATGAGGTACCCAATTTTATTGCATATTGCTGTACCAAGGCTGATAAAAATCCACAGAGAAACAGAGGAGAAGTATATGGAGGGCAAGATGGGAAGAGGGTTGGTTTGGGAGGGACTGGGAGGAGAACGGGAGGGGAAACTGCAATCAGGACGTAAAATAAATAAAGTGAAGTGAAATAACATAAAAATTCAGAAGCCAACATAGTAGTTACTGCAGCTAAGGTAAACATGATGAGGGTCTGAACATGAACTTGTCATTACAGTTGGGATAGAAGTTTTATGAACCCTTGGGTTAGCTCTTCCTGAAGGCTACTGTATCATTCTGTTTCCTAGCCTGCCTTCTGCATTAGAACACCAGGCATAATGAACATATGGGACAGAACTTACCTACTACAACAATAGAAAGGACAGAGGGATCCATCAAATAACAATAAAAGCAACTATTAATTATTTTACTCTCTGTTATTGCCATGCTTCTGCGATTGAAAACAACAGTACTGAAATACTGCACACAAAATATTTTGTCAATCCAAGCTCTAACTTGTTTTTATTTGTTGTTGTTGTTGTAATTGCATGAACTGATTAGTTTCCATTTAATTTAAAGACATTTTAACATTCCTAACCATGTAGATATCAACTAAATTTATCTCTATTAATAAGGTTATGTACCTATTGTGTTAAAAGTTCAATTTCAAAAGTTGCTATTTGAGTTGCTGACTTGAATAGCACATATACACAAGCATACACACACACACACACACACACACACACACACACACACACATACTTGCCTCAACTGATACGTAATAGAAGTTATTGTGTTTTATATACCACTGTTGG
Source organism: Grammomys surdaster (assembly GCF_004785775.1). NCBI lineage: Eukaryota > Metazoa > Chordata > Mammalia > Rodentia > Muridae > Grammomys > Grammomys surdaster. Next base: position 22,871,868 of record NW_021604608.1, read on the forward strand.
TCTTTGTCCAGGGACAGGCAAATGTCAGAGAAGTCTTCTCTCATCTATAAATTGTGCGGTTTCAATGTTGCCAGCTTCTTCAGCTCCCAGTTTCAGAATATGAGGTACGAAGCAACTGTGAAATGATCACTGGTATTTCCTGTGTCTGGATTATTCCTAGACTGCCGGAATGCCTTTTTGTAGACTTTTGTAGTCAGCAAAGAAAAAACTTATGAAAACTAAACTGAAAATCAACTGTAAACTTCCTTCTAGAATAGTGAACCTCAGTGTTGACTTGCTTCTTTCCTTGTTTGGCATTTGGGGTTTCACTGGAGGCTACAAGGCATTTCAACCATATACTCAGCATAAGGAAACCATCTCAGAAGAACTCCTCAATTTCAGCTGCTGCTTCCTGTTTTTGCACTTTTTTTTTTGTGCTCAATTTCACATCCCAATCATTTGGAGAGGAAGCAGTATAAACCACTTTCAGTCTATCTTACCTCTGACACTTTATGTCACTTTTTTCTTCACTAAAATAGTCCCTGTTTTAGCCAGTTCACTTGGTTCTTTGTATGCCTACTAGAGGTGAGTCAAGTTCTAGCTCTACTGAAAGAAATATTGTTTGAAAGAATCAGGCTTTAAGCCTCTTCCTGAAGAAAAGGAGTGACAATTGATTCTTGTGGATGATTGCTGACATGCCAAACAAGTGCTTTCCATATGGCCATGTTAAAAAAAAATAGACAACAAACAAAAAACCAACTATGATGCAGTTTTCATCCCATGGTCCAGAACTTTCATTCTAGTTTATCAAGAAGGAATGTAGACTTGTGTGCACCACTCTCTAAGGAGGCAAGTGATAAGTGGATCAGAGAACACATTCTACTGGATTCTATTAAAATTCTACATGAGCTAGTTCAATAGGAGACGTACAGAGGGTGCACGGTAGTTTTCATAGTCCTTGTCATTTGTCTCAGTACTTTGTCTCATAGGTAATCACTATGGACCTTATAAGTGTACATTGTTGGCCAACTGGCTTCTACTTATTTTGGAATATATAAGTTTTATGGAGGAAATTAGTATATAGAAGGAAATTGTGTGGGTTGAGTTATTTCTCCTTCTGTCTTTGCTTGGGTTCTGTCTTTAGAAGTGAGTGTGATTTACTGAAGGATATAGTCCTTATTAAGTTGCTTGTCTCTCTGAATTATAAATTTACTATTTGATAGTGATAGTTACTTAATTCTATAGGATAACCATTTTTGTTCAGTTTTCTTTCCAGATCAATGAAAAATATCTATATTTATGTGAATTTAATAGCTATACTTATGTATATTTATCCTGGAGAACTCATTATAATTTTGATTATATGTGTGCCTGTGTGTGCCTGTGTGCGCGTGTGTGTATGTGTGTGTGTGTGTGTGTGATCTCTGCATGTGTGCTTATGTGAATAGGTACATGTATGTACAGGTATGTATGGAAGCCAAAGCTTTATGTCAGATATCTCACTCGTCATTCTCCACCAAGTGTATTGTAGGGATCACTCACATGAGCACAGATATTTTACAATCAGCTTATCTAACTGGCTAGCTTCATCCTCCTTAGGTGTTGAGACCTGAAATCTGATCATCATGTTTTCACAATAAGCTCTTTACCTGCTGAGCCATGTCCCCAACCCTTGAAATGACCTCTACAACATTGTAACCCTTTTAGTATCCATCAGATACATAAAGGATAGGTGATAGGTGTGGACGGGAAGCTTGAAAATCTGTCAATCTCCATACCTGACCTATGTTTTCCATGTGTATCAAACCATATTGAAAACTGACTTCTTGAAATTATAAGCAGAAACTGAGAAGAGACGTTCCCAAAACTTGACAGTAAACTGAAAGTTAATCATGTTTTAGGTGTCTTTTACAGTACCGGATAGATATATAATGGTCCTATGAAAATCAAAATCTATCCAGAAATAAATGCAGCTTTTATTTTAAAGTTCCCAATTAAGGTGTGCATATCCTATGTCTGCTTGAAGAGTGGATGCTGCAAGTACCATCCATCCCACCTCTTAAGTCACCACAAGAAACTGGAATTCATTTTTGAGGATATTTTTACCTCTCTCAGCCTATTTTCTTTAGTGAGACTTCATGATATTTTGTATTTATTTCTGTGGTGAGTTTGCAGCATAATTGTGTGGCTTTTGATCAGGATGTTCTTGTCCCCACATACCGGGGAAGAAAACACTTTTCATCAAGAGTGACCTTTCAGCATGCTGTTGACATTTTTGTCTCTTGCTTTGTAAGAGATAACTTCACAGTTTATTGTGGAGAGGCCTTTCAATCTGGTTGTCAGTGAAAATAAAGTTTCAGTGTAATATCAAATGAGTTCTTTCTTCTTCTGTGGACCTAGGGTTTAAAAAGCAACGACCTGGATCTCTACCTTAATTTGAATTATGTTTAATCTTTCCAATATCTGAGTTTATCAACCATTCTGAAATATGGTGTTTTAAGTGAACACCAAAGACGATACAAATATTTTTTTTTAAAGAAAAGTCAGAAGAAATTAAGGAATTCTAACACATTTTTTTCATTTTTTAATAAACACATAAAGCTCTTTGCCATTTCCTTCAATTATTTTGATTAACATGGTAATGGGATCTTTTAAATCATCATTATACCAGTTTCACAGCCTGATGTAAAAAGACTCATTTCACAGAAATAATCATGACTAGCATTGATAGATGAATGTTGATGCTATAATATCACAGAATAAGGCATATTTACACCATCTTAACATACAGAAACACCATACATCTACACAAAAGAACCTCAGGTCTGGAACAAAAAAGTTCAATTCCTAGACAGTTTACAATTACAGGCTTTGCCTGAAACGATATATATATATATATATATTTATGTATATATATTTGCTTTATTTTTTAATATTTTTTCTTTCAAAGCAACGAACAGTTCTTCCCTATTTCTTGTGATTTATTTGTAACATTGTGTTCATGCAAAAAAAATAATACTTGTTTTATTGCATTAACATTTAAACAGTTGTATATTTGGGTCCTAAAACCATCATTTAAATTTTTATTTCATGTCACTTCTTCCACATTCTTGTCTGAATTGGTGTGATATGATGATGTGTTGTTTTGTGAGTTACAGAATGACAAACATGTCCAGTCAGCGACAGTTCAAAAATCAAGATTCTAAGTTTCTTGATCATGCACGTTACACATTCATTATTACCAAATGCCTGGAGTCAGATAGATACACCATTTTGACACACAGTTGTTGATTTTATTTTTAAAATTCTGTTTCTAAAAACAACAATAAAATAATGAAAAAAATATTGTCCCACATCCACTGTTGACAGAAAGGAAGAGCAGCAAGAATCACACCAGCCATCAGTTAGGTGGTGACATTTTAGTAAACATTGTAAACCATCGAAACAATCCCAGAACATCATTACTACAACCCATACTTTTGGAGCAGTTCAGATTGCCACTGACGTTTGCGCTCTGGAAAACAATCTGGAATGTGGATTTTTTTAAAATCCTGAATACACTTTTTCATTTCTTCTTCCACACTTAGCTTCTCACAGACCTTCTTCTTGGAGAGATTTGTTTCTCGGGACTTGCTGATGAGTGACTGAAAGAGTTCACTGTTTCTGCGCTTGTCTGGTGGCGGCATCCACTGAACAGGTGCTTTCCTGGAGGGTCTATCCAAGGTTAAGGTGTTAGGCTGGTGAGCTGCAGCCTGCTGAGTGTTGACCAGGTTGTCCTGTGGAGTGCTGGCTTCTGAGTGGCTGTCACAGCTGGATGTAGAGAGCTCATTGCAGGAAGTCCCGCTCTCACTTCCTTTGTCTGTGACTTTGTCACCTTTTCTGTCTTCATGTTCTTGTTTGGGTGACACTATTTTCTGAGGTGGTCCTGAAAGAGACAAAGAAAAGGGAGAAAAAAATTGAATTGGAAGTTCTAGCTAGAGTAATTAGACAACAAAAGGAGATCAAGAGGATGCAGATTAGAAAGGAAGAAGTCAAAGAATGACTATTTACAGATGATATGATAGTATACATAAGCAACCCACAAAATTTTACTAGAGAACTCCTACAGCTGATAAACAACTTCAGTAAAGAGGCAGGATATAAAATTAACTCAAAGAAATCAGTATGCTTCCTCTCCACAAACAATAAACAGGCTGAGAAAGAAATTAGAGAAACAACTCCCTTCACAATAGCCACAAATAGTATGAAATATCTTGATGTAACAATCAAGTGAAAGATCTGTATGACAAGAACTTCAAATCTCTGAAAAAAATTAATAAAAGACCTCAGAAGATGGAAAGATCTCCCATACTCATGGATTGGTAGGATTAACATAGTGAAAAATGCCATTTTATCAAAAGCAATCTACAGATTCAATGCAATCCCCATCAAAATCCAACACAATTCTTCAAAGACATGGAAAGAACAATTCTCAACTTCATATGGAAAAACAAAAACACCAGGATAGCTAAATCAAGTCTCAACAATAAAAGAACTTCTGGGGGAATCACTGTTCCTGACCTCAGACTGTACTACAGAGTAATCGTGATAAAAAACCTGAAGGGTATTGGTACAGAGACAGACAGGTCAACCAATGGAATAGCACCGAAGACCCAGAAGTAAATCCACACACTTATGCATATTTGATCTCTGACAAACAAGCAAAAAACATACAGTGAAAATAAAGAAAGAAAAAAGCATCTTCAATAAATAGTGCTGGTCTAACTGGCAGTCTGTAGGTAGAAGAATGAAAATAGATCCATATTTATCACTCTGCAGAAAGCTCAAGTCCAAGTGGATCAAGGGCCTCAACTTTAAATCAGATATACAAAATCTAATATAAGAGAAAGTAAGAAAGAACCTCCAACGTGTTGGCGCAGGAGAAAATTTTCTGAATAGAACACCAGTGGCTCAGGCTTTAAGATCAACAATTGATAAATGTGACTTCATGAAACTGTACTTTTTTTTTATTGGATGTTTTATTTACATTTCCTATGTTGTCCCCTTACCCCATCCCCCACCCACCCAGGAACCCCCAATCCCCTCACCCCTCCTCCTTCTTCTCTGTGGATGTAACCTCTATCTACCCCCCCACACTCCCACCTCCCCACCCTCAAAATTTCCACCCCCTGGGGCGTCCAGCCTTCATGTGGTCAAGGTTCTCTTCTTCCACCTATGCCCAGCAGGGCCCTCCACTCTTACAAATTCAACTGAAGGTGGATCCCTCCATAAGTGCTCCCAGGCTGGTGGTTTAGACCCTGGGAGTTGTGGTTGGTTGGTATTGTTGCTCTCCTCATGGTGCCACAAATCCTTTCAGCTCTCCTTCAGTCTTCACTCTAACTCCTCTATTGAGAACCCCATGATCAGTTCAATGGCTAGTTGTGAGCATCTGCCTCTGAGTATGTCAGACTCTTGAAGACCTCTGAGGAGACATCCATATCAGGCTCTTATCAGCATACACTTCCTGACTTCCACATCAGCCTCTACCTTTGGTGACTGCACATGGGATAGATACTCAGGTGGAGTGGTCTTGAAACAGCCCCTCCTTCAGTTTCTGTCCCTCACTTTGTCTCCATATTTGCTCCCTTGAGTATTTTGTTGCTCCTTCTAAGAAGGACCGAATCACCCCCACTTGGTCTTCCTTCTTTATGGGCTTCATGTGGCCTATGAGTTGCATCTTGGGCATTTCAAGGTTCTGGGCTAATATCCAATAATCAGTGAGTGAATACCATGTGTGTTCTTTTGTGATTGGCTTACCTCACTCAGGATGATAATTTCTAGTTCCATCCAATTACCTACGAACCTCTCGAATTCATTGTTTTTAATAGCTGAGTAATACTCCATTGTGTAAATATACCACATTTTTTGAATCCATTCCTCAGTTGAAGGACATCTGGGTTCTTTCCAGCTCCTGGCTATTATAAACAAGGCTGCTATGAACATAGTTGAGCATATGTCCTTGTTATATGTTCGAGCATCTTCTGGGTATATGTCAAGGAGTGGTATAGCTGGATCCTCAGGTAATGCTATGTCCAATTTTCTGAGGAACCGCCACACTGATTTCCAAAGTGGTTGCACCATCTTGCAGCCCCACCAACAATGGAGGAGTGTTCCTTATTTTAAGTTAAGCAAAACTATCTGTATCTGTGAGGTTGGAAAACAACATTGGGCCTGTACATGAAAACACACAGAAAGCCAATCCACTACTTATAGTGGAAACGTTTGAGAATTCTATTTAGTGACCTTTCAATAAAAGATATGCATCTTATCATGCAGAAAGGAAGGTCTTTGTTCATTTAGTTTCTGACTCATAAAGTTTGGAGTGAAAAACAGAAGAAACCACACACAAACATTCCCCCGTCTTAGATCTGCATTTCTAAAAGAAGCTATGATGGTTTGGGGGACAACCCCAGTCTTGGATACAAATGTGACAACCAGAGTCCTGGATGCTACCCCTTTGAGTAACTATTTTTCCACTACAAAACAGGCAATGGCGTTGCTCACTTTTGTAAGGCAGTGGCTGAAGCCCCAGGTATAATGACATTGTTCCTGCTGCCTGCCAAGTGGAAGCTGATTGAAACACGATCCTCAAATTCTTCATACTGTTCTTTGCCTGTTTTGTTGGAGCAGTATGAAATGGCTATGCAACATACAGCTTTAATACTATAATGCCTGTATATAGCTAATAGAGGATACTTTTCAAAATATGAGGTTTTCTTATTTTAGGTAAACAACATAATAGGACAATTTCAAAAAAGTGTCAGTTTCCCAAAAAGTATATAATACCATTCAAAAAATCTTAAAGGGTGATCCTAATCCTCCAGTTGTGCCAAAAAAATATGCTTCCTCTTGGGAATAATCTGTTAGAATCTTTAAAATAAGTATCATGGACATTGTAATTTGAACTGTATTCTAAAAATGTTTTTACCCACAGATAAGTGTAGCTCTCACCTTCATCAAGGAAACTTTATTTTGCAACAAATGGAGGTCATTTCAGAAAGACTCAACTGTCCAAAATGCAGAGATAAGTGACTGTGGGTATCTAGCCCCAAATAATACACAAACAATGCAACCTCTTAATTTTTTTTTATCGTGAAATTATCTAAGTTAAAAATAATAAAATGAAAAAGAAGGAACATTTATCATGAATATGAATTAGTTCCTAGAAGAGAAAAACAATTTCAATTTCTGTGTGCTTTATAGAATATCAAAGTACAAGTACAACTTTCTATGAGCTCAGTGAAATTTAGTCCTGGAAGAATATTATTAACTTATATTCACTTTAATATACATATTTTTATTCTTCAAACACAGTCAAGAGCATGATAAGGTTGCATAATATATTCAGTGTGGTTTTACACTTTAGTTCAGTAATGTCCAAACTTTGTCTTCTCTGACTACATTTTTAAATTTGGGAGACTGAATTTCTTCTGTTTGGACTTCTTCAAGGTTTTGCAAGAGATCAATATATATGAAGTATTTTGATTGATTCTGGTATGCTCAAATACTAACTGTTATTGCTCCGAATATGTAACCCTGGGCTGTTGAAGATGGAAATAGAACACTATTATTCACTCCAAATTGACCTATGGACTGAGGACTCCAAATAATTTCATTGTAATTCTGGCTCTGCTCATATTAACTATGCATAGAAGAGTAGGTCCTTATTTTCAGTGACTTTGATCCAAAATTTTTAGTTTTATCTATTGAAATAAAACTAAAAGAGTAATACCTGCTCACATGACCACAGTAAAATTTAAATGTGTGGCTAATATACATATAAGGTATTTGAAACCCTTAGAAAACTTAAAAATATTTTAAAAAACTATTATAAGTCCTGAGTCTAGACTCATTTACCATTACAATTCTAATTAAACTCTTATGTTCAAGAAGGAACTATTTAAGAAAATGAAAGCCTCCTCCTCAGTTTTCCAAGTGTTAATTCAAGGCAACTGTAGAACTAGGTCTGTGACTTAGTAGCAATGTGCTGCTTAGAGAGAGTGAATCTCCATGTTTGAGCACTGGCACCACAAAAATAGGAGTAACACAAACAATAACAATTCTGCATCAAGCAAAAATAGAATGGAAGATGTCACAATATTGCTAAATATTGCCAAATTTGCTAAACAGCCAAATAAGGCTTTGGATGAATTTCATTGGGATTTCTTATATTGCAGTAAAAAGGAAGAAAATGGTAACCTTCTCAGCCATTTGGAAAGAGAGTACGGTATAGAGATTAAATGTCAGTTCTTGTATCTGTCAGGATGCACATAAGCTCTGTAAAGTCATGTGGCTATGCTCGGTCGTAAGACCAGAATAGAGTCCTTTCCATTACAGAGGTGTGTATAAATGAAATCTGTGTACAGCTTCACACCTTACAAATTGCATTTTAATCTCTTTCCATGCTTAGTGATGATTGAAAGTACTGGATATGTAAAATTTCTCTGCAGCAGATGTAATTCCCAGGAGGAAAATTACCTTTTAAAGGTGCTAAATTCAATTGTGCGTGGATGGTTATGCGGTGCTTGAATAGACAGAGTAACACATTGTGAGTTTTTGTAAGTATTAAGCAGTTGCATAAAAGAGAGGAAAGCAAAGGTTTGTGGTTCCACAAAACTTTTTTGAATATCCATATGTATGTGGAATAATTACTTAGGGGAAACTCAAAACTGTACCTGATCCCTGGCAAACATCCTTGTATCAGTTAGTGTGAACTTGTCTGATAGATGAATACATATGTACCTAAAGCTTAAATACTGCATCCACAGATGTGAAAAACTATAATATTATCCAGTTGAACAAAGAAACAGGAAACAGTTTTCATGGATTACTTAAATTCCAATTCTGAATTGAAGCTTCACGTAGGAGAGGCATTCATCTTCAAGGACAGTAATGTATATGAAAATGAAGGCATTTCCGCATATTTCTGCTACTTTTATTAGAATTACCACATTTATGGCTGAAGGAGAATTAAGATAAAAACCACCAATATGGTTTGATAAAGCCTCAGGAGTTATATTATCTTATATTTACCTAAAATTGCATATAATATATGAAATATTTAATATAGTATGTATAACTTTAAATAAAGCTATGGTATTCAAGCTGACAATTTCCCCCACAAGAGCAATATACAGCCTGTAAGACCCCCAGTCACGAACAACACTTTTTCATGTGATTGGTCAGGATAGTCCATGTGACTAGCAAAACAATATGGAGAATTGATATTGCCCCCGGATGCATCTTAGAGATTAAGTTTCTATTGCTGAAGATATTGTACACTTAGGATCCAAAACTCAGTTCATTTCAGATGGATATGATTTGGAAAAAAACCCTCTTTCCTGTGGTCTTGACTTCGTAATACTAGAAAATACTATGTGAACTATCAAATATAGGAAGCAGTCACTATGTCTATCCACCCATGATGCCTATGAACCACAAGATCAGAATGATAAAATATCCTTTAAAGTGCAACGATGGCACACATATCCTGGGGGTAACCAATAGTTGTCTTATTGGAATTAAGGACTGTTCAACAGGAATAAAAGCAGAGCTTTTATTAGAAACATCCACGTATAAAGGGATGGTGGAGTTATGAATCTTAAAATAGATCCTACCATGACCACTTTACTAGACTTCCATAATTTTTAATTAACTCATAACCACAGATTAGTGTAGTCCTCACCCCCCAGCAAGAAACTTCCTTTTATAACAAATTGAAATCATTAAAGGAAACAACAATTGGATATAATTATGAGATCAATGGATTACAGGGAACCCAACCATTGTGACTATATGTTTAACAAAAATCCTGAACTTAATGCAGGAAACACCTTAGAAGAGGGTCAGAAAGATTTAAGAACTACAGAATCAGGAAGTCTACACTGAGGTTGTGTGTCCTAAAGATGGCTGACAAAAGCAACAGACATACTAACATAGAAAGGTGAAAATCTCAGAGTTCCATCCCAAGACAAAGAAGTGCAAAAAATTAGTGACTGCTGACAGAGGAAGAATTTGGTAATTACAGGAATGAATTCCTGTTTATTCAATACAATAAGTCATCCCTAAAACTGTATATGCACGAAAAACATAAACAGACTCAGTAAGTTGTGTGAGTGTGTGTGTGTGTGTGTGTGTGTGTGTGTGTGTATCAAAATAAATGTGGCCATCAAGATGAGAAGACAGAGGCAAATAGAAGATTGGAGGGAGGGCATATGGGAAGAGTTGGAAGGAGGGAAGGCAGAGAGGGGTTTGGAGTAATTATATTTCAATTAAAATATATTGAATAACAAAAGAGACAGAGAACAAATGTCTAGTTAGGAAGGAAAGGAGGAATAAAGGAAAGAAGGAACAAAAACAGCATAATTGAAGCAGAAATTAGTAGATCCTGCATTTTCATATGAGCATGTTACTTACTAGCTTAGTCTTCTAATCATCCCAGTAATTGTTTTTTATTATATTTTACTTATTTATACTGTTGTCTTCTACTGCAAAATACAGATTCCATAGAGACAGAAACTGTGCCTTTTTTTGAGTAACTTCTGCTCCTTGGTCAGAGGGATTGTTTTACAAAAGCCTTGAAATGATCTTTCTGCCTCTGAATCCATGTTGTATTTAAACTGACAATTCTTTTTCTAGTAATTCTTGAATTATCATACAAGTAATGGCTACAAAATATTATAAAAACACATATGGGCTGATTTATTTTTAAAGATATTTTTCTTATTTTGTTTCATGAGTACAAACTTAAAAATGCATACAACAGTATAATTAGGCTCAAGTGATATGACAGGAGTGAGAAAATCTCCAGGGAACTCAGCAAAATCAACCTCTGGTGGTGTTCTATTTTAAAAAAAAAAATCTATCAATTTGTAGCTCATGAACACATCATTTTGGCGGGAAAGTTCTGCTTTCTCCTTTAGTTTATTTAAGAGAAATACATATTTAAAGGCCCTACATAATTAGGAAATGATTTTCTATGCTCTGTCATGTGAGTATTCTATGCCACTTCCATACCTGCTGCTGTTTGTGTTTTTAAAAAAAAAAATGTGTTGAGTATATCTATCCACCCAGAGGCTTTGTCATCTGGAAAATTGTTAGAGAGAGCTCACCAGGGCCCTATATTTAAGAATGATCTTCACACTGCACCCACAGAAGCTAAGATTCTATGCTTTATTACAATTCTGTAAAACAAACTGACAAACAACAGAAACAGAGCTCAGAGTCATTTGGGATCTTTCAATTAAGACTATAGAACCCTTCACTTTCCTCTATTTGAATCCACCATTCCTTATTATAGGGTGTTGGTGAATATTTCATGTATCACTTTAGCTACCGCCTTCTAATGACCTCTTCTTAACTGACACAGAGCACAAGGCTAGAATGATTTATCTGTCTTTGAAATTTGTGAACAAAAGCGTATGCTTGCTTGTTCCACATCTATAAAACCAGCATCGTAACACCTACAAGATCCTTGGAAAGGATTAATGAGACGTTGTCTTGACAACATCTCTGATTGTTTGGGGGCTGGAGTGGGAGAGAGAAGATGCTCTATAAATAAGGATGGAAGTTGTTCTTATGGTATGTTACGTATAAAAATTTATATGAACATAAAACAGAGGTGGTATAAATTATGCTTGTCTCTTATGCAGTATCAAACAATTACTCTGAGTCTGATGAAAAGTATATTTTCGATGAAAACATTTTCATACATGTATATCACTCTTCTTTAGTTTATAGTCACCTTGTCACCTTTTCTGTAACACACTCCAGAATACCCCTCAACATTTTCTCTCTCTCTCTCTCTCTCTCTCTCTCTCTCTCTCTCTCTCTCTCTGTGTGTGTGTGTATGTGTGTGTGTGTGTTTTCATGTGGTCAACTTTGAGCATCATTCTTCAGGACCTGTATATCTTGTTTCCAGGGACACTGTCTCTCAATGGCTGAGGCTCATTCATAGGGCTAGAACGGATGGCCAGGGAGCCCCTCAGTCTCTTTCTTTATTCTCGTAAGGTTACACATGTGCACCACCACAACTGGCTTTGAAATTGTGTGGCGGGGTCTAGCTCCAGTCCTCAATAGCATTGCATAGCAAAGACTCTAAAGACTTAGTTCTGCGTTCTTCCCAGCTTTGAAACAAGGCTCTTGATGAAAACAGATTTAAGAGGAGGCCAAATACTTTTTGAAAGACAGTAACAACATAACCAAATTGATGAAGAAGGAAAGAAGCCAAGAACAGACCAAGACTTAGATTCAAGGGGCAGAATAACTGCCAGGAGAAAGCCAGAGTTCGAGGGACTTTTATCTGCCAGATTACTGCAGATCTGGCATGCTCATTTGGCAGTAAATGTTTTCAAATATTTCCAAAATGTGCAATGATAAAACTTCTTGTAGTTGCCTTGCCATTTTATGTGAGGCCTGCCTCTTTTCCCTTTGAGACTTATAAATGTCTCTTATGGAAGTAATTTGGTTCATAATCACAAGGCTGAATGGGAAACAGAAGCATGCATTGTACAACAGAGTTTAATTTCACTTTGTGGTGCAATAAAATTTAAAAAAAAGTGTTTGTCTTTGAAAATAGCAAAACTGTGCTCACAGTAGAAGTGCCAATACCTACTAGCTAGATCTTTAGAAATTCAATTTGCTACCCTGTTTCAGAAAGATGAAAAATGTAGTATCAGTCTCCTAGGGTGGTTTTCTGAGAGACTATCAATGGGTAAGACATTTACATTGGATCAATGTAGCTGTAATAGGGAAAGATGTGATGAGAGACAGAGATGAAAGAGACATTTGAGAGAGAGATTGAAAGTGTCTATAAGAAAGAAATTTTCATTTAATGGTGATAATAATGGTGGGAGGGAAAAGAGATATTAGCTAACAAAGAAGAAGGGTAGGTCAGAATCTGAGCTTGAAGGCTAAGACAGGAATGACTCCATTACAAATAAAGAGCATAGTTGTCACCGTAGAGTGGGAGAAGCAAGCACTCCCCCAATGTGTATGCAAGGAGCAAAGACTTTTTGATATGACACTTTAATCTCTGTAAAAGTGAGTGCAAACCTCAGACCTCTAATGATTCTAGACAATGCATTTATGATTCTCTGAAATTCCCAAGTTTATAATAGTTTTAGAAAATAATCTAAGTCCAGTAGAGTGCCTGTGTCTTACCAGATGCTGAATTATATCATTTTAATTATGTAAACATAGTTAAATCATTATTAGAGAACATTGGATTTGATTATAAGACCTCAATTTCTCTGTTATTATATATTTTCTTGTAGGATTTGTGAAGGTGTCATCCTGTTTCCATGTAAGCACATCCCATAATGATATGGCCAATATATATTACTACAAACTATTCAATTTTGGGGACGTCCTTGTAGGTAGAAAAGACTTACAAGTACTTCTCATGGATACTATCTTTCTCTTTCAGAGAAGTATTTGTTGACTGTTCCCTTCTTTACACTAATGGCCTTTGATATTTTTTAAATGATTGCAATACCTATTCTGTGTCTTCCAATTCATATACATAAATTACCATATGGATGAGATTGAATAGTCCCTTTACATCAATTATAATCTAATAATTTATTTTCTCTTTGCAAACAAACATAGCTGACCACCTACTCCAATACACATAAAAAGCACACAATCTAACATAGGAGTAATCGCTTAATAATCCTTCTTCTATAGCTGGCACCATGCATCCATACCACCTCTTCATTCATTGTTATTCTGTGCCATGTTTTTATTTTTTGTCTTCTCCTGTACTTTTAAGTCATTTGTTAAAATATTACTGCTATTGTTTTCCTCTTATTTTTATTCATTTTTAAATTTATGTAAATGTATGCGTTGGTGCAAAGTTGAGGCAAGTATGTGCTCAGGCAGGACAGAAGCAGGAATCAAATCTCCTGGAGCTAGAATTATAGATGGTGATGGGTTGCCTGACCTGGAATCTGGGACTCAAACCCATGTTCTCTGCAATAGCAGAATATGATTTGAAGCCACTGCTTCAAAATCATCTCCCCAGCCTTATATTCTTTTCCATCCCAGCCAGTTCTTCTATGTATAATTTTCTTTTTTAAAAACAAAGACACAGTAATCAAGTATACAATCATGTACTTAGGAATTGAGTTATTTTAAATCCTTCTTGTATGAGGTTTCCATCGACACATGAAGCTATCTGATTGCATTGCTTAAAAGTACTTCTTCCATTGCACTTTGGTCTTTCCCACAGCTATAATCACCATCAACACTGAATTTATTGCAAGGACTCCAATTCCTACAGGTGCGTTCATTTCTAATTGCTATTTTCTGTTATCCAAATACCAAAATCCACCACCACAGCAGAAAAATGGCCTTTTAAGAATGTACCTGTTCTCAGATACCTTCATTTCTTTTTGGAAAAAAAATCCTCATTTTTTCGCTATGTAGACAGAATACTCTGTAACCCAGTCTCCATTTAAAATCAAAACTTACTTTTTAGTACTTTCATTCACTTCAATACAAATTGGAAGAATTAGTATTAACTTATATGTCCTCAATTATCCATCATATAATAAAAGTTTGATCCCTGCTTTAAACTATACTAATCTGAATGAAGTAAACTCTTCTCTCTCTCTCTCTCTCTCTCTCTCTCTCTCTCTCTCTCTCTCTCTCTCTCTCTCTCTCTCCCCCCTCTCTCTTTCTCTCTCTGTGTCTCTTTGTCTCTCTGTCTCTGTCTCTCTCTGTCTCTCTCTGTCTCTGTGTCTCTGTGTGTGTGTGTGTGTGTGTTTGTGTGTGTGTGTGTGTGTGTGTGTGTGTGTGAGAATATGATTGGTGCTCTGTGTAGTTACTTTATTTAAGACGGTCAAATGCCAGGCTACAGTAGAAGTAGATTTATTATCTGCACTGAGCCATTTACAATACCTTACTTAGCCAGCTCCATGATCTATTGCATGAGCATAGGTGAGAAAGCAAGTAATCATGGTTGCTCAAGACTGCAAAGTTTATGGGATGTGTTAAACTGCTCATGAGGAGAATGAAAGAGCAGTTTCTTACTGTACAAAGAGTATTCAGATATAAAGTCATCTGACTGAATACCTGCAACATTCAGGAAGAAGATCTTAACAGGAACCTCTATAATATTAGAATGTTAGAGCGACTAAGTAACTAATTCTGGGACTTCCACCTGTTTGATGAGTAATTATGGACCATAAAAAAATAAATATAGCTGGAAATACATGTCAGTGTCTATGAGGAGTTCATTGTTTAAACACAGAAGGCTCTCTCTCTCTCTCTCTCTCTCTCTCTCTCTCTCTCCCTCCCTCCCTCCCTCCCTCCCTCCCTCTCTCTGGTCTCCCCCTCTCTTTCTCTCTCCCTCTTTCCCCTCTACCCTCTCAAGCACACATGTGCGTGCAAAACATATGAGAAAAATATATTTTGCAAATCTGCAAATAATGATAAAGTATAAGTGGAGCCTTCTAGAGACAGCATAAGTGATGTATTGGTTTTACATATTAGCAGGGAATGCTACTGTAATGTTTAATTCATGAGTTAACACTTGAAAGAACAAATGTTTTAAGTTAATATTTATAAATGTTGGAGAAATATGGTGTATGTCAGACATAAAAGTATAATCTATATGTATTTTTGAGTATATTAGAAGAATATTATATTGAAATAAAAGAAAAATTTACCACCATTGAGTAATCATGTCATGCATGTCCATTCCTATTCTGAGTGGATTTTAATGACCTTAATATTGTTACTGTTTTCAACCTAGTCTCAAATTGTCATTCATTCTTGTGATTTAGTGGAAGGGATGTCTTTGATCTGTGTTAGTTTTCTTCAAGACTATTCTATTTTCATCATATTTTACCTCATAATTAGAGTTATAACAATAATAGCATGCCTCATACATATTACAAAGTTTTCCATTTATATTCTCAAATACTCGGGATAGCAGATATCATATATAGATTTTTCCATGTTACAGAGATTAGCCTAAGTTACAATATGTGTTAAATTGCTAATAAAATCTCAGGATTTTTTTACTGAACTCCTTGAAATAATCCTGAGAACTATGCTAAAAATCATCGAAAAATGTGATCACCCATATGCTTCATGCTTTGAAGAAATAAGCCAAGATACTTATCTATGAAAAGTTGGAGGTTAAGTCTCTAATGATGCTGAAGTGTTTGTGTTTACTAAAGGCTCTTTACAATACAGCATTTCAAATCATATGTGAAGGTAAACAATGTGTGTTTCAAAATGTTTCCTGTGTTTCTCTAGCTCATTAATTCTTCTGTTCTTGTGGTCCAGCCAAGTAAGGCCATCCATCCACCAGTTAATCTTAAATTGTTTTCTATTTTTCTTATTTCAAACCAAAGACTGAGATTACTCCATCTTCTGAAGTGAATATCCAAATGAATTCAATATTTTAGGCTATTTTCAATTAATACGATAGGCCCAGAATAAGACATCACACGACTATAAGGGGTAAACATATTATCTGTATTATGAATCCTACAAAAGTTTTAGAGAGAGATGGAGAAACCAGATTAGCTGTCAAAAGAATTAAACAACACACCAGAACACAGAACAAGTCACGTACATTATTAGGCCTCTGACTTCTCAAGACTTGTGCTCTGTACTACTCAAAGTTAATTTGTACAGCAGGCACATTTAAGACGCACCTTTCACTGATACTCACATTGTGATCAGAAGGGTTCTGACATATGGGCAGCAATTTCTGTAAGAGCTCCCACAACTTAATTTAATAATGAGTGGATTCTGCCCCTGTCAAGCTGCCTTCTGCTTCTCCTGTCATTTCATAATGCACTTTAGTTCAAAATTAATATTTTTAAAACAGCAGCAGGGTCTCTCTTCTTTTAACATTGAAGCAAAAAAAAAATTAAGAGGAACCTAGTGAAATGCTGTTCATGAAACTATTTCAAGATGTAGATAAGAGTTTTAAACCTTCCTTGTAAATACACCTAAATTGTTACATCAAGAATGTACATAGGAGATTTGAGATCCTGATGGAAAACCATATTCAATTACCAGATGTACAAAGTAGGTCACTCATTGATAACAGATCTTTTTTTAAATATGAAGCATTAGAATCAGAATTCTCTCTTGGTTTAGTTCACATTCCATGAAACAGAAACAGGAAAAGGATTCATAAGAACATGCTTCTAGCACTGATTCAATGAAATGAATCAGTAATATCCATTCGTTTTTCATGTTACAAAAACTTCTTAAAAGAATAATGTGCTTTTTAATAAAAAATTATATATATATATATACATATATATGTATATACAGATATATGTATATATATATATTAGAAGAAACATATATACAATGAGGAATTAAACTAGAGTCATAATTAGATATTTAAAATGACTCAGATTACTAATTAATCATGATTAAAATTTATAATATAATTATCTTAGTGTAATTGTAACTATATTGACATTACAGAGTCATAAAGGAAATTTATTAAATCATTAATTAAGGAATCATACTCCTTCCTTTGAGTGACTAACATTTGAATTTGTTTGTAATGTGCAAATGAACCTACAAGGTCAAAGACAAAGGTCATACAGAAAACAGAGAAGAGTATTATTTTATAGCTCAAAGACAAAAGAAAAATTGTTTGTGTGCTATTATTATTGATTTTGCTGTACTCATTTAGTCCTTTTGATTACCATAAAAATGACATAAGATACTAGAAAGATATAATTAAAATCTCTATTATGATATGTCCAAGTTGTTCAACAGTCAATACTACAAATATTACTATCTTATAATCTAGTTTTGGCTGATACAAGTTTTATTTAAAATATTATATATTGTCATACTACATCTTCAAGAATTCGAAGTAATTAAAGAAGTAAGTGATAAATACATGTTACCTTTGTTGGTGCAACATACTTTTAGAACATGACCAGGGATTGGGGCATTATGTTTATAGTTTTATAAGATTAATGAATTTAATTTGTCTTATCATGATCTGGTCTAGAAGGGACAGGAAAATGGATGGAATTCGACAAGGTAATGAATAATTTCTTTTGTAGTCTCATATCAGTAACAAAATCTCTTTAAAATGTTTTCTAGGGGAGAAAAGCAGATGGAAGGAAACTAGAGGTGACAAAAGGATGAGAGGGAAAACAGATCCATCTCCATATCACCTTGACTAGATGTAAAAGTAGCACCGAAACTTACCTCTGGGTGTATCTTTGCGGGTGTTCTCAGAAAGGTTTAACCAATGAGCAAGGACACACCCTGAAGATGGTGACACAATCCTGCGTTCAAGATTCTGGACTAAACTAAAAAGAACACTGTCACCAGAGCAGTATTGCTCCCTCTCAGCTTCCCAACAAGAGGACAAATGTTAATGTCTCCCTGTGACCAGGTCCTGCTACCAATTCTTTCTTGCCATGATGGACTATGCCCCCAAACGATGAGCCAAAATATATCCCTTCTTCCTTAAGATATTCCTGTCATGTATTATGTCAAACAAGGAATATAAGGGATACAAAGTCCAAACAATGTAAGCCTTGGAGCAGTGCCAGATCAGGTACATATTTGTGCTTGGACATGAATCATCTTCGAATGAGCAGAGAAGGTTGGGGATGTAAAAGCAGTGCAATGCTGTGCAGTAGCAATGCCATTTTCAAGGAAAGGTAATGACATGCTTGAAAAAGAAAGAAATGAAAAATACTAGAAATGTTCAAAGTTGAGAGGGAAATGGCCACAGCAGTCACCATGTTAGGGTTCCAGAAATCATAAACAATGGACTGAATGAAAATAGCATATGGAGGAAGTGATTTTGAATGAAAGTTAGGTATAAAGAAAATTAAAACAAAACATAGTTCTATTCTTTCAAGTCTTTTGGTCCTGGAGATATTACATGTCCAGATGGGAAATTCAGGTACATCTTGGAGGCATATACTTGTCTCTGTTTTAGAAAGAAACTTTGCTCTGAAGTCTCAAAAAAAAAAGGAGTCAAAGAATATAAATGTAAATGTTGAAAAACTGAGTTTTTAAGTTAAGTTATTATTGATGATTAACATTCTAAAGCTATAATCCTGATGTCCTGATGACTGTAACAGGAAAAGAGGCTGAGAAGAAAGAACACATCCCTTTGACAGAACATGCGTTCTAGTGACAATCTGAATAGTAAACTGAATAAAAATTTGTTAATATTAAAGCATATATAATTTTTGAAGTGTTAAGAATAAAGCCATATGACATTAACTTTGCACAAACATGTAGGAAAGAAAGCTCACTGACAATCCCCAATGTACACATTGTCATGAGAACTTGCTAAAATGGAGAAATTAAGGAATGACATTCTACCAATGATATTCCAATGAATCCCCAGCAAGTATCATGTACTTAAACTTTTTACTGAACTGTTGACATAAAAAGAGAAATTCATAGTTCTCTTCTTTTTTTTTAGTTTCTCTTTGTTCAACAGTAACTTAAAATCAGAAGCTACATATTGAGTATATTTTGTGAAGTGTTT
Organism: Grammomys surdaster; assembly: GCF_004785775.1. Lineage (NCBI taxonomy): Eukaryota > Metazoa > Chordata > Mammalia > Rodentia > Muridae > Grammomys > Grammomys surdaster. The sequence goes on from NW_021604608.1 coordinate 22,891,396, forward strand.
CACCATTCTGGTAAGAAATAAAAATCAAAACAGAATAGCAACAGTGTGATTTTGGTGACTCTAAATACCAGTGAGTGCCTAGTCAACTTAGAACATTTTCTAACTCAACATTCACACACACACACAAACACACACACACTGAAAGAAAAATGATACTATTGAACTGGAGATGATTTTCAGTCAGAAGATTGGGTACTCAATTACTATGTGAGCATGAGTTCACATTCACAGAACCAAATTAAAACAAGGCAGCCAGGCATGGCCATGAACGTTGAAAACCCAATACTGGGATCTTAAAAAGCAAAAAGATACTCACAGTTGTCTGGCAATTTAGTCAATTATTAAGGATCAGACTTACCAAGAAGCCCTATTTCAAAAGGTAAGTTACAGTCTGATAAAGGACAACAACAGGAAACTCTGGCATCAAGATTCACAGGTGCACCACCATGCATACATAAGCACGTGCACATGCACACACATGCACACACACACACACACATACATGTCTGATATTGAAATATTATGGTTTGGATGTTTATGTGTGAAAGGACACCCACAGATTATTGCATTAAAAGCTTAGTCCTGCCTAGGAAGTGATTGGGTCATGAGGACTCTACTTTTATTAGCAGATTAATTCATTGAATCGTAATTTTATAACTTTATTAATATGTAATAAAATCTTCTGGAGGAAGTGCCTGGTTGGAAAGTAGGTCACTGGGTTGTGCTCTTAGAGCCTTTGTTTAGTCCTAGCTCCTTTACTCTGCCTTATCCTTAAGGAACAGAACAAATTTATTACAGTTCATTCTCCCCAGCAATGATCTGCAAACAATACAACCACAGAACCAGGGAAGAAAATCAATGAGTCCAGTAACTTAAGTTATGTGTCACCGTGAGAGAAAATTGACTGGCACATATCACCAAGGTGAACAGTAAAATCCATGCTAATTTAAAATGTTCATGGCTCCCAGCAATATCAGAAGGAAAATAGAAAAATGTGTCACAGACACAGAATCCACTATAACAAATAGAGAGAGTGTCTTAGTCAGTTTTCTATTGCTGTAAAGAAACACTATGACCATGGACAATCATTTTAAAATTAATTTAATTGATGTTGGCCTACAGTTTCAGGGGTTCAGTCCATTGTCATCATGGTGGGAAGCATGGCAGTGGGCAGGCACACATAGTGCTGGAGAAGGAGCTAAGAGAGTTGTTATCTCTTTCTGCTGCCTGTTCTTCTGTACAACTCTCAACTACTTGGGATTTTGAAAAAGAAGACACACAGAAAAGGAACTCACTTTAATGTTTGCTTTAGAGAAAATTTTTTTCCAGCTTTTGAAGGAAAAATCACACATTCTCATTTGGCTTGAGCCATGCAGATCATATCAACTGATGATGTTAACAACTTTATTTGGTAAAGAGAAAGGGGATATCATTATTAAAATGAAACATTATTATTACAATTTCTGAAAAAAATGACTGTTCTAGCTTGTCTGGGTGCATAATTAGCATATAAATATCAACTCCTTTTCTGTAGCTCAACAAAACTAACTCTAATATAAAAATAAATTAAACTTTACACAATGCAGAGAAACAAGATTCAAACTAACTCCGGAAAAATAAATAGGCCATATAAGAAATAAATGTGAAACTTTAGAAATATTGAACTTGATTGACATTTCTAAATAAACAAGGTAGAAACAATATATTTCAGCAATAATAGTGTTGCATTAATTTTATTATTTCTTATACAAATAAAACCAATGTGTGATTAATAACAAATAAAAAATATGTAGTTTGAAAAAACTAATCCTAAATTATTTAGGAAAAGAAGCTATCAAAAATGAGCTATAATGATTTGAAACAGAAAAAAATTATGAGGCATTTGTTCTCATGAATAATTGAGTTAAAGGGTTCGTGTGACTATAATGATGTGTAACAAGACAGAAAGTGAACAGACTAAGACATTTACTGGTGTGTGTGTGTGTATTATAATTACTTGTATATGTCTTTCAAACTTGTGCTACAAATAAAATATATTCTATAAATTAAAGACATATATAGTCAATAACTATCAAATGAATTATATGGAACTTTTAAAAATCGACTTCTGTATTTTAATTGAAGTCATGAGAATGATGAAACTATAAACATGAAAAAAAACCCACAGATTTACTCACAGAAATATGAAATTTTCTTTTGGAAAAGGGGTTACTGCTACATTAGAGTGAAGCCACACCATCATGGTGCAGTTCAGCAAATGTAATATATTCTGACATAATTGAAGGAATAACAGAAAATCTACTTTAACAGAGATCAAAATGTCACATTACTTAACCAACTAGAGATATCGGATTGACTGCAAAGGATAGGAAGGAGGGAAATGATGTGATTTTTTTCATATTATAATGTCACAAAATAAAAAAATTAAATAAATCTTTTCTGAAGACAAGCATAGTACATATAAAAGCACTTGAAAGGTAGAAAAACACATCACATCATTTTGATGATAGTCTGTATAGGAAAAAAAGTGCTTGATATTGTGGGTCTGAGCAAAACTTTTCTTTCATTTTTTAACTTTTTGAGTACAAAAAATGTCTGTCTGTGTTGCCTTGTGAGTATAAATACAAGTCAGAAGGCATGGCAAGTGTGGGATCTGTCAGCAGTAGCAGAGTGATCATGGAGAGGGGCCCTACAGTTTTAGACACTAATTCACTGGTATGCCAGTGGGGAACACAGTTATAGAGGAGAATCTGAGCCCCATATAATCTGGAATCTGTAAAGTTCCCATCAGAAAGACATAGATATCTGGATTAGAGTGCTTGGATAGTAATGGCTTTAGATTCCCTTGAATCAGAACAGCTGGACACTTAAAGCCATGTATACCCAGAGTTCATTGTAGCTGTCACAATAGACAAGACTCTAGCACATTAAGTACACAGGTTACATCCATGCCTGTAAGAGTATCACATGAGTTTCCAAAAGGCATATAAAGCTATCCCTCTGTCATCCTAAATGCTGCTGACAGATTGCCCTTACTGTATCTTTCAGACCTTTTGTACCCTGTGGAAGAAGGATTCCCTCTCATAATCACAATAAAATTCTAATTGCCTTATTTCCCATTGGCTATAAAAGCTCTGAGAGCAAATTATGTCTGCAATACTTTTGAGAGTACCAGTTCAAAGACAGGTAGCCTCGAGTTTATCCTCAGGCATGATATTTCATGTCTGCAAGAGATCATAGGTAAGATATTAGGATATCTCCTACAACCAGAGTGCTTTCAGATATGAAGAGTTATTGCAAGGGTTATATAAAATATATAGTGTAATATATTTCTCTCCAAAGTACTTACTTTTTTTCAAAGTAAGACTCTATAACTAACAGCCATATCAACTCAAAACGATCTTTCACTTTTCCTCAAGTTCTTCTGAGCTTTGCACTTTACCATCTTTTTAGATCTCATAAGTATGCCTCCAAGCACCAGATGAAGAATTTGGTTTGCAAATGAAATACTTGGTTCTTGGAGATGCCAGACGTCTTAGTTTGGAGGTGTACTGTGGCTTTTGAAGTGTTTGAGTGTTCACAAAGTTGCTTGAACTCTTCTTATCTTGGGTCCTTAATATTAAATGTAAAATAGTGATATAAATGTGGGCTTTTCAAGGAATTGAGGTTTTAAATTGGTGGTTTTGTTTCATTCCCTGAGGCTGTGATAAAATACTGTGACAAGATCAACATTAAGAAAGAAAGGATTTGATCTTCTTGTAATTCTGGCAGTCATGCACAGAGAAAACAATGAATATGTCTATGTCTAATTGTGGCAGTCCACTCTCTACACTTGATGTATTCAGACCCAAATCTAAGGAATAAAGTCACCACAGTGGGCTGGGTCTTCCCACATCAATGTTTGCAATCCATACAATCCTCTACATATGTAGCCATAAGGCAACCTATGCTAGACAATTTCCCATTGAACCCTCCCAAATGATTCTATATTGTGATAAGTTGACAAACATATTGAAGTAGATTTATTTATATTCAATAAATATTTAAAAGTAAATGAGCAAATCTTTAAATGTACTGCAAGCATAAAGGCATGTTGTAGATAGTATGATGCCTTCTTTTATGTGTTTGGCAAACATCATGTCTGTGAATTTCTCCTTTATCTTAAATAATACATCAGCTCCATTTCTTCCTAATTTTCTTCCAGTCACTCCAGCACGTGATGAAATTTACATTTTCTTTTTCATTTTTAGTTTCACCTTAATCCATCAGTATCTATCCCTCAGCATCTGTTATATACTACACAGATCATGTATCCCATGTCCTGGAAAAAGATAATATTTATTCAGTTAACAAACCAATGAATAAAGTACTGAAATGACCTCAACTTTTGAAGAAATTAGTATTTCTTCAATACTATATGAGCTAAGGAATTCTGTGTCTCTCATAGAAATTTTACTATTGGGGTATCAAAATTGACTGAATCCTTGAAGGAGAAAGGGCTTCATCTAGCTTTCTTAGAATTACTCTCAACTTCCTCGGCAATAATCACTCTTCCTTCCTCTGTTGGAACATCATTTCTGATCATTAGCATAATTGTGACATAGTAATTGCATTTGGTGTTTAACCAAAGGTGCCATTAGCAATTACGATTACAACAGTTTTACTCGGTCAATACCAACTAACCTCATCTCTCACATTTGGCCCTGTACATCCTGACACTGTGAAAGACCCTTTCTGAAGTAATTATCTGGGAGCATGGCCACCAGGACCTCAGAGAACTGCAGTAGCAACAGAATGCTTCTTAATGAGTGGGCCTTGAATAATCATCTCCACCCCTTCTCTCCATTTCCACAAGAAGAAGTTTTCTCTAACTAAGAGTAAAATATGATCCCACAAAAAGAATGTAAATTCCTTCAAAAAAGTTGAAAAAGTAGCATCAAAGAAGTAACTTTGTATGCTCCAAAAGTAAAGTGTATGAATTTTTCAACCAAAAGGAAGATGATCATGATCAAGGAAGCATAATTTTGCTCAGTTTTTGGCACCTTTGCCACACAATATCTCACAGATACATTGCCCTGTCCTTCAATTCATTTGTCCTGATAAAAGTTCAAATAGAATCTCCCCTTATCTCTAAATACTGCAACAGCTGAGTAAGAAAGGCAAAGACCACATCTCCATATTAGGAGTAAGAAAGAAGACTAGGGAGGATATATTTATTCTGACAGCTCTGATTTGATAGTGGGGAGGTCACGAAAGAAAATTACATAAACCTTTAAGATCTATTTTTTTTCTTTTGCTCACTAGAAAGAAAATATCTAGGGAAGTACAAGAAGGATCGTATTTGTTTGTTTGCTGCTTAAGAAACATGTAATTTCCTTTCATGAAGAAGTTATTTGAGGGTTTGTTATTTTAGTAATGACAGGTGATTCCTGTTAAGTATTCCAATAGAAAAATTAAAATAAAGAATAAAAATGCCCAATATACAATCTTGGATTTCTAACTCCTCACAAGCAATAACATTTAATGATCTGTTAAAATGGTGTTTTCTGGATGGCTTTATTATGCATACACAGCAGGACTTGCTTTAGAATGTCTGCTCTTGCAAGGAGTAATAGAGAGAAAGTGGTATGATAGGCTTGTGCACTTAATAAAATAATATGAGATTCAGAATTTCTGTTCAAAGACAAGATACCCACCAGGGTTCAAATATGATTTCCATCTTTCAGAGTTAACTCTTCAAGCTAAGTAAACATGTTATTTTAGAGATTTTGGAAACAATGAATGCTCTCTCCACAATTTGCCACATGCCTAAGTTATTCTCTTTCTCAGTTCCTCTTTTCAATGAATCAAGACAAATGAATGATCATCTTGAGAAACAGAGACAGAGATGAAGTCATAGAAATAGCTACATTAATAGAGACATATTGGTGTTGACTGGACCATTTCTGTTTTCTCTAGGCATTGCTTCGAGTTTCTTTATTTGCCTGTAATTAGTTGCTAAAACTAAAACAGAATATTCAATGTATATGTAAGAGATACATCATAAATATAGCACATCACAGACTTTCTTGTAACTCTACACATTGTGAGATACAGTTAGATTCTAGAGTGAAGAAATGGTTTATAGAAACAAAGTTGTAACAGAGACACTAGGTAGCAAATTAGCATATCTGAACAGAGCTTGCAACCACTCTCATTCTTTCTGATGTTGTTTTGAGATGAGTGTCCTTAGGCAGTTTTGGCTGGCTTGGAACTCTCCTTGTAAACCAGGCAGGGCTCTATCTCACAGAGATTTACTTGCCTCAGCCTTTCAAGCACTGGAGTTAATGGCAAGTTCTGGAATGCCAGAGTACTTATATAGATGTAGGAGTGGCATGGAAAGAATTTGCTGATGCATTTCCCTTTGTGTTATGTACACTTACTTCTGTGTGTCACAGAAGGGTGTTTGGTCATTTGGGTTGTTTGTTTGTTTGTCAGTTTGTTTGTCTGAAAATAAGAAGAATTAATCAGGAAATTTTTACATAAAATAATCAAAGAGGAACTCTTGACAAATGACCTTGTACATACAAGTGAGCAGAAAATTATAAAGCAGTTTAAAAAATACAAATGATTATTTGCTGGTATTTCATTTATTTTTCCGTATCACTCACAAAGCATCTGTTCTCTGTGTATTTTAAGGATCATATAAGAATAAAAGGACTTAAAACTAACAGGGATTATATTTCAGGTAGATAGGATTATTAACGCTAGAGTAATTTCAGAAAACCACGATAAAATCAATATCTAGTTGGAATACAGAGATTCAATAGAGTAGCTTATCCAGAAACAGTATGAGGAGAAAGGGGACACAGTGTCTGCTTTGAAAATGCTTGGAGTCTGAGTTCTTCGTTTATGTCTATATCATAAATTTAATTTCTAAATCATAGTGTTATTGGAGTATAGTCCAAACTCTGTGGGTTTTGTAATTTATTAGAGCTGTTTTACCATTAGCTATTGGCTTTTTGAAGTGTATTTTGTCTCTAATTCCCAGTAATACTACTGCTACTTCGTCTTCCTCTCTCTCCCTCTCTCTCTCTCTCTCTCTCTGCCTCTCTGCCTCTCTTTCTCTCTCTCTCTCTTTCTCTCTCTCTCTCTCTCTCTCTCTCTCTCTCTCTCTCATCATAAATTGAGCAGATTTCATTGACATTCCCTTACACTATGATGTCCTGTCTCATGACAGGCCCAGAAGCAATGTACAAAGAGTAAGCAGTGAGCTGAAATAAATCCTTCCTCCTTTATGTTTATCTCAGCAATTTAGACATGGTGACAGATAGCTAACACAGTCCTGCCAGGAAACACTGAGCAGATAGATTTCTATGGAAGCTTCTGGTAAAAGTTTAAAGAAGGATGGATGAAATCTTGCTCTCTGATGACAAGAAGAGAGTGGATGTCATCATTAGTCAATATAGCAGCAGGTTCAAGCACACAGCAAAGTAAGCGTGCACCCTTGAGGCTTAGCAGTGGTCTAGAATCAGTCACTGTTCACCCTGACTGCTAAATATGTATCCTCAATATTATATTTGAGACTGGACTTTCCTTTTCACTAGCTGATTTTATCCTTAAAACAACCTTCTAATACCTTGAGAATGAAGAATCTTATCAAACACGTTAGTTATTTAAATGTATTGTATATTATTCATAGAGAGAAAAACAAGCATAATGTCACATACAGCAAAAGAATAAGAAAATGACATCAAATCTAAGAAGTACATTTTTTTGGTTGGTACCCTCGAGGTTTCCTGTTGTTTCTCTGCTTTCATGCCTCAACATATCCCATAAAGGAATCTATTCTTCTTTAAAACCCATCTTTTTTGGGAGTCTGTAGAAGTGGTTCAGTGGTCAAGAGCACTGATGCCCTAGAGTAAATCAAGTCCAATAAGGATCTAAGAAAAATCAGAGAGAGAAAGAGACAGATGAATGCTGGTACAAGAATTGATTTGCAGCCTCTCCAAGGTTGTCAACCCTATTTCCTTCCATCTTGGGACCATTATTTGGGTTCTTTTTGCTTTTTTCTGCTAGTCCCTGGCTCTCAAACAGGCGGACTAACTCTGTGATACAATAGATAAATAATTTGGTAGCAAAACCTACTCAGATACATTATCATAAGTTAGCTATGGAGGACGACGAGACTCAAGATGAGGTTGTTACTTTATACAGGGTGTTTCCAAAACCCATCTCCATCCAACCTAAAAGGGGGGACTTCTGCCCCTAGACCAAGCAGAGAGGGGCCACCCAGAACCCCCTCTGACAGGCGATCTGAATTCTTGCTTAGGCTGTGAGGCTAAGCACTGCAAGGGAATATCAATAAAAGATAAAAATATCTATCTGGGTTCCCTGAGGGACAAGCCTGACTGCATAGGGGTTGATGTCAAAAGTATCCCCTCTCCAGGAAAAAGACATCGGGACGGGTATGGCCCTCATGCCTCACTGGACAATGACAGGGGGACTGGAGCCATTACAAGGTCCCCTTCAAATACTGGAGGTCAGGCCTCTATCCCCACCTTCGAAAGTTTAGAATTGCCACAGCCCTTCTATACTTAGAGAAGGGAGGAGATGTCAGGGGCAGCCCTGCTTACACACTGTAGGCCTAAAATCAGCCATAGGCCTAAAATCAGCAGTGGGCCTGTCATACATGTATACTAACACTAAGTCTTGGGTCTCAGTGGAAGAACATTGAAACAGATGGCTATAAGCTAATGTCAACGGGCAGCTTTTGTGGAAATTTATAAGCCTGAGTGGTCATGGACCTTGTAAATAGGTAGCCTTGGCAGACAATACCAGCTTAGATGGGGACAAGCGAGTCATAGGCAGAGTCATGGTGACTTGTCCCCTGAACCTTCACCCAGCCAATACCCGGTTCTGAAGATATCTGTATTCCCCCTGAGCACCCACACTCCAGTGTCATTTCCTTCCCCACGTCCCGCCTTTCTGGGTTTATACCCCTGTGTGAATTAATTATGATTTGAGAATAAATTAAAAAAAATTTTTTAAAAAAGAGCACTGATGCCCTTCCAGAGAACCCAGGTTCAATTCCCAACACCTGCATTGTAGCTTGCAACTGTACATAGCTACAATTTCAGAGAAACCAACACTCTTATACAGGTAAATTTGTAGGCAAAATACAAATGCACATGAAATAATAATAAATAAATTATTTGAAAGAGTCAAATACATTTTTGTTTTTGTTTATTTTGAGTCAGCTATTGTGACTATTTTCATATTTAAAAGTAGATCCAAAATACCTGGTCTTTGTAACATAAACATCCATCATCTGATATCTCTTTAGGCTTAATTATTGTGGGTCTTCTGAACATATATAATTATAATTATTTTCTAATTGGTCTCTTTCGTGTAAATTTTTTTCCATAACCAAACCAAAGAATCTCAGAAAATATAAAAAATTCATTTTCCTACCATGTACACGTATAAGCTTTTTGACTGTTTCTTTCCTTCTTTCTTTCTTTCTCTCTCTCTCTCTCTCTCTCTCTCTCTCTCTCTCTCTCTCTTTCTCTCTTTCTTTCTTTCTTTTTGTTTCTATTCCTTCTTGCTTCAGACAGTGCCTCACAAATACAAATATATAATCTCTAAATGAAGTCTTAGTGATTGACAAAAATTTACCTATTCACAATCTGTTTATAACAGACTCCTAGTACAAAATCAAATGCACTGAAATCTGATTGATTAAATAATTAACAATGGTAAAAATGAAAAAATCTTGACTACCCTATTTAAAAGCAAAGGCCAGAGGGTGGCGAGAGGAGAAGTTAAGGAATATCAGTCAGTTAACGACTACACACAAACCCAAGGGAATAATTACTTATATTGAGTTGAATCCTTAATTTAAACAAAGTGTCTCTCAAGCCACTGTTTCTTGACTACAAATAAACTGTTAACCCAAAGCTTGAGAACTAAGAACGGCTTCTCCTTCTGGACGGCACCACTGTCACCATTACTTGCTCCAGGTTTTTCTGCTTCACATTGCATGTTTATCTCTAATGTAGGTCACTGGATTTTCCTTTCCCAAGGTGTATAACAAATGCTTTTCAGTCTGGCCCAGCTGCTATCTTGCCCTGCTTCTTGTCATTTTTTGGAACTTGTTCCAGGGTCTGGCCCTGTTTTGGCTAGCACCTGTCATGTTTCAGTAATCTTTTGTAGTAGAAATATCATCTCTCAGGTTTTGGTATGACAATGATATAACCCAAGGAAAATTTTAAATTAGAAATGTAGATGATGAATGATTCAATTAAAATTATATGAAATAATAATTTTTGAGGCTGAAGTATATTTTAATTCCTTTATGGTATTTATACAAAAACTTGCTACTGTCAATGTAAAAATATATGCATTTGTATTTAACACTTCCAAATTTTGCTTTTGATATTTAATTAGGACACGATAAGTTGATACTTTATTTTAACTAATTAATAAAGTAATTAATATTTTATTTTATAATGATATGTATTTAATTCTAATGTATAATTAATCTTGTGTCACAATTCTTCAAGGAATTTGCAGAAAAAAATAGCAGAATTGTTCTTAAATCTTATCCTTGGTCGGCTTTGGATAATTGGTAATAAAAACCTCACTGAATTTACACAGTGATTTAATGAACTCAGAGTTACATATTAAAAGAGTGCTTTTGCATATTTGCAGACCAATGCTAACTTCTCTAGTTCTCTTGACGGGAAAGAGGCTCCAGATGAGAAAAAAAGAAAAATGTCTGCTCCCACTGATGTGTCCTAGATGATGCTGCTGCTGCTGCTGCTGCTGCTGATGATGATGATGCTGATGATGTGTCCTAGATGATGATGATGAATCATTCCATTCATTTACATCTAAAATGATATCCCATTTCCCAGTTACCCCTCCACAACCTCCCATTCTACATCTGCCTTCTCTCCCCTCCCAACCCTTCGTCTCTATGTCAGTGATCCCCCCACCTACCTGTCCTTTCCAGCCTCACTGCTCCAGCATCCCCCTACACTGGGACATCAAACCTCCACAGGACCAAGGGCCTCCCCTCCCATTGATGTTAGACAAGGCCATCCTCTGCTACATATATATCTGGAGCCATGGATCTCTCCCTGTACACTCCTTGTTTGGTGGTCTAGTCCCTGGGAGCACTGGGCGGTTTGGCCAGCTGACATTGTTCTTCCTATGGGGCTGCAATCTCTCTCTGCTCCTCCAGGCCTTTCGCCAGCTCCCCAAGAGAGGTCCCTAGCTCCAAGCATTCACATCTGCATTGATCAGTTGCTGGCTGAACCTCCCAAAGAACAGCCATACCAGGTTCCTGTCAGCAAGCACCTCTTGACAACAGCATCAGTGCTCCTAGATTCTTAAGACCACACCCTGTTTCTTAGGTAGCAATATGTCTTCTGAGAAACTTAGAAAAAGTGCTAAATGTTAACAGTGTGGTCAAATGCACAAAGAAGCAAACAGCTAACTAAGAGGAATTGATATTCACTGACACCAAGACACTCTGTTTCTTATGACTCATAGACTACAAGTGAAAGGACACAGTAAAAAGGAGAACATGAGTATTTGTGAAAATTATCTCTGATACCAATTTTTTCTGAGAGGCAACCCTTATAGGTTTGTGAGGTCCTGCGTCTGCTAACCCACAGGGCTCAGCTGCTCAGGGAACCAGGACACAGGAAGTGACCTTGCAGCGGCTAGTGGCAGGGGCCTGGTGCCCATGAACAGGCAAAACTCCTACTGTCCCTTCAGGGTCTCTGGAGTTTTAAGCCTTAGCTAAACCAGAGATCAAGGTAACTTTCACAGTCCCACAACACTAATCTAGAATCAGGAGAAGAGAATGATTCTATTACAAATGTCATCAGTATATACATCTTAATTTTACTATTTAGTTTTCAGATTCCCATTGGCTAATGCAATATCTCAATTCATAGATATGACTGGGCATGTGCAAATATTGGTATCTGTCTCTTATTATTGAAAGGAATGTATAACTATTAAATTTCTTTATGGTATTAGTATATTTTTGCTGAAATTATATGATAAACAATAGTGACAGATACATTTTATGACCCAATGAAGTAGAAGACACTATGAATCTCACATCCTACTCTAATATGATGGAAATTCTTGATACTGTAATTAGCACAGATAGAGAAATATTAACAAATAAATAGGAGGTAGGATACATTGTAGATTGTTAAGACAGTAGGCAGGAAGTATGTGTTATACTTCACTTTAAGTTCTCCCTGAACAATTAGACAAATTGTGTGACTAATAATTAGGCCAGAGAATATATAAAATAATATATGAAAGATGCCGGGATAGGGCTAAGGCATTAAGGTACACTAAAGTCATTATTGGCTTATGACAGATATTATTTCATTCTGTTGTTGCTGTTTAATTTGTTTATGTCATTTGTGGAAGAAAGGCAGCATGATAACTAATAATATACAATCAGCTTGACAAATTTTAAAGCTATTAATACTTTCCTTACTATTAAGCTTGTTTTTGACCTGTCATGTCAATTTACTGTCATGTAGAAGTAGAAATGAATACACTTGTTGCTGTCAACATACCAAGTATGGAAAATGCAGCTGGGGTAGTTTAAATGTGATGTGTTGCCTAGATGCTCATGTATGAGTGCTTGGGTGATGGTACTGTTCAGGAAGAAACTATATGACCTTTACAGGGTGATGAAGGAAGTATATTAGTAGGGTTGGATTTAGTGAGGTTATATCATTACTGCACTTGCTTGCCTTTAACTCTTTGCTTCCTGTGTGTGTTCTTGAGATGTGAGCTCTCCGCTTCCCCCTCCGGCTACCATGCCTATCTATGACTTGCTGCCATCCCCCTCCACATACTGATGGATTCTTATTCATTTGTAACTAGAATTGAAAAAAAATGCCTTTAGACATTTGCTTTAAACAGTTGCTTTTGCTTATGGTATATTATTATAGCAAATGTGATGGCTGGCCTTGGTTGTCGAGATGCATATGAAATCATAAAACACAAACTAGCGGACTTTACTGCAACAATTTTTTTAAGTCAGAAATTTGAAGAAGGAAGACTTGAAAGAATAGAAATAAATAACAGTGGTATGAGGGTGTGAGTGGGGAACTTGGAGAGCCACTAGAAATTCCCAGATGCCAGGGATATGAGAGGCTCCCAGGACCCAGTGAGGATGACTTTGGTGCGAAATACCCAGCAGCATGGAGATAGAACCTTAAGAGACCACCTCCAGTAGATAGATATGGCCCCCAATAGAAGAATGGGGCCATCCACCAATCTAACATTTTTTTAACCCAGAATTGTCCCTGTCTAAAGAAAACACAGCAACAAAAATGAAGCAGAAGCTGACGGAATAGCCACGCAGAGACCGCTCCACAATGAGATTCATTCCATCTTTAGACACCAAACTGTGACACTATTGCTGATGCCAAGATGTGCTTGCAGACAGGAGGCTGTTATGGCTGTCCTCTTAGAGGCTCAGCCAGTACCTAAGACAGATACAGACACTCACAGCCAACCATTGAACTGAGCCCGGGGATCCCAATAGAAGAGTTAGGGAAAGGGTTGATGGAGCTGAAGGGGATTGCAACCTCATAGGAAGAATAAAAGTATCAATGAACCAGACCCCTCAGAGCACCCAGGGATTAAACCATTAACCAAATGGGCTGGCCTATGGCTCCTGGCACATATGTAGCAGAGGACTGCCCCACCTGGCAAAGTGAAAGGGGAGGCACTTGGTCCTGTGGAGGCTTGATGCACCAGAGAAGGGGGATGCTAGAGGGGTGAGGCAGGAGTATGTGGGTATGTGGGAGAGCACCCTCTTAGAGACAGAGGGAAGGAGGATAACATTTGGAAATGTAAACAAATAAAATTATTAACAAAATAGATAAATCATTTAAAAAATATAAATGTATGTGAACACTTTGGTGGCAGTCCAGATAAAAGGACACAGACAAAGAAAATTTTGATATTGCCTGCTTGCCCCACTATTTCTTTTTCTCTGGGGTATTCCTTCTCTGATATTAGAATCAAGTTGTTTAGGTTTCCAAAATAGACTGAAGAAGACCAGAAGCTCTGCAATAATCCTCCATATTTTAGCTCCATAATAAGACTGCAGACATTCAGCCTTATGTATTGAACAATTACTAGATTCGCAGCCTGTTCCTTATGTGATCACTATTTTAAAACTACCCAAACTATATTCTTTAAGTCAACGTAATGAATTCCAATTTAGTATATATTCCTTTTGACTAATACAGTGACAATAATTAACCAATACAACACTTATCCCTTTCATCAGATAGCCATTAAACTTGAAAAGAAAAGCCTTGATATTGAGAGAAATAAATCAGGCATAGAAAGCAAACATCACATAATGTCATTTAGGTGTTACCACAGGAGCAGAGCATAAAGTTCCAGAACAATTTCACAGAAGCAGAGTAATACCAGAACCTGGGAAGGATATGGGGCTTAGGAATGGGGAAAAGAAATTTAGAGTTATAAGAAATAATTGAATGAGAGAAATAACTTTCCATGTTTTATAGAACACTAGAGAGTTGTTGTGACTAACAATAATAGTTCCAATAATGAACAATTGGAATAACACCAGAGAGCTACAGAGAAGCTTGTAGATGTTCATAACATAAAAGAACATTAATGCTGAAGGAACTGGATATGCCAATTATCTGGTTTGATCAGTACAGTACATATGGATATTGAAATATCACATAGTATCCCATCAATTGTATAACTATTATGTGTCAATTAAAATTACTTATTTTAAAAAATGAATTAACTTTTAAAACTGCATAGATGAGGATTCAGTAAAATCAACAGGTGATTCATGCATACAGAGTTAAAGCACACATACACATACAACATGAATAAGGCACATGCATACATATACATGAACACCCATAGATGAAAAGAGAGACTTCTCATGAGATAAAGTCATGAAAGTGAATGTAAACCACATTTATAAACTCTGAATAATGCTTCACAGCACAACCAAAGCTCTCTTGTGTCAGTTAAAACATTGTTAACTTTTTATTGAGTTTTAGGACAGTGCTCAAACCTATGCAAAAGTGGTAAGTATTACTGCAGGTCAAACACTGTAGCAAGGATGAAACTCTTGAAAGATGGATATAGTTTCTACTTTTTCTCTACCTATCCCAGGTCACCATGCCTCCCAGCTATCTCCCCATTTCCTTTATGGCTACATGTTGACTAATTCCTACAATTTTTTTTTTTATCCTTTAACTTCACAGCAATCCCTTTTCCATTTTTATAAAAATGTCATTTGTACTGTATGTACACAGATCTGGTTATTTAATTGTTGGTGATATCTTCTATTCATTAGAAATCAAATTGAAAGGGCAACAACTTATCTGTTCACTGAATGTCCTTATACACATATACACATACACACATGCACATGCACATGCACACACATACACATACACACACACTATACAATAGACTACTGTTCCAGCTTTGCTCTACTGCCAGAGCACACAATACTGAGTAAAAAGCAGAAATCTTGAAAAGGTATGGATATTGAATTTTATTTGTAGATCTACATGTTTATGCATGTGCGTGCTTTATGCATGGATGTTTATGTGTGTTTGTGTGCTTGCATGTGCACCCATCCATGCATGTGTGTGGAAGCCAGAGGTTGACATTGGCTGTTTTGCTTTATTATTCTCCACATCCTTTCTTTAGACATGGTCTCTCACTAGCCCTGGACCTCAATTATTTATCTAGATGGGCTACCTAGTGACCCTCTAAATTCCTTCTGTCTTCTATTCTCCTAGCCCTCGTGTCATAGACATATACCACCATGCCTAGCTTTTGTATGTTTGCTGGGGATACAAACTTAGGTCCTCATGATTACACACTACATGTTTTACCCACTGAGTACACTCCCAGTCATCACATTCAAAGTGAATTTGGAATTATTCAATGATCTGGGAAGTCTAATGAAGTACACCAATTAGCAAAGGCAGGACACCTGATATTTATGAAAATTTTGGTAAAGATGCAGAAATAGCCAGCATGAAAAGAAGGAATATGAGAGATTTTAGGAAATACCAGAAACACGACAACCGGCTACTACTAAAGAATCTTGATAGTAGGTTAGGAGTGTGATTAAAATATTAATCATGGAAGTCCTTGATAGTTATGCTGAAAGTTTATTCTAAAATCAACAAAAAGTCACTTAAATTTTAACCAGGAAAGTAATTGACTTAATTGAGTATCTAACACAAAGTGTGTATTTCTTCCAAAACCATTCATGTTGCTATAATCTAGAGAAAATTGATGATGGGAGAAAAATGGATTTTTAGAAATGTCATGGCTATTTCTCATTCATCTGAGATCCAGATACTCTGGAACAACTTAAATCTTTTTTTTCTCATGTTCTATATTTATTGCAGCATTTTTTCCAGTTGCTTAGATCATTATTTAACTAAGTAATTGGCATGACCCTAGGTATGTTGATGATTAAACCCAACATACAACACACTACACTGAGGTAGCAAGTTCTATCTGTCTGAAAATACACAGCACATGTCTTTCCCCTTTCAACCATTCATTGGTAAACAGTTGGTAGTCTTCCATCTGTAACAGCTTTTATAAAGCATGTTCAATTGGAATACAGAAATGCTATTCACGTATGTATGATCTGTGACTGACTGTTGATACTAGAAATATGAGATCTGAACAGCTGCAACAAGGGATAAGGCTTCAAATATTCATTCTCTTTTCCTACAGAGAACTGTTGTATAGTGCTCCGATTTTCTTTTTCCTCAAGCCGTCCTTTCCTATAGATCAGCACTAGACTGGCAATTCAGAATTGGTTTTTATATTTTCATCAAAAATAAGGCAAAAACGCACATGTGGTATAAGTAAAAATATAAAAAATTCACCTTCCAGTTTCTTCCACTTTTAAATCCATAGTACCCTTATTCATAATCATTAAAAACTCTATTGTTTTACAAATTAATAGTGAATACACATGCTGACATTCAAAAGTCTAGCCATCTCCAGTATTATGAAGTAAGTGCAGGTACAGGTAAAATGTAAATTGAATGAATGTGTTTTGTTCCAAGAAAACTTTATTTATAAAATCAGATGGGGAGTCACACAAATAAATCAACAAATGAAGATAATTACTGGAAAGCCTGAAAACTTGAATTCTATCCCTACAACCTATGCGTGAAGGAGACAAGTGATTCCTGAAAGTTGTCTTCCAAGCATCAAATGTGTGCTGTGACACATGCATGTATAAAGATATACAAAAATAAATCTAATTAAAAAGCAAAAACAAACAATTTAGTAAACCCTAATATTAAAATATTGATAAATGTTTTTTTTCTTTTTTTCTTTCTATCTTTTGGAGTTTTGTTTGTTTTGTTTTTTCTTTTGTTTTTTGGTTCTCTTTTTTTGTTGTTGTTTTGTTATTTGTTTGTTTTGGACATGGGAGAGTGGAGTAGTGCTAAACAGATATCTTGCTGTTTGTTTGTTTCCCTATCTACTATAGATTCAATAATTGAATAATTGATTTTGGTACCTAAAGTGGCAGAGTGTATATAGTTGGCCAAATCTACCTACTGTGTTGGAAACGAAGCTCGGTGAGCACGTCTTTTGGATGGTTGATCATTCTCCTGAAATTAATATCATTTAGAAGTATTCCATAGGTTGTATAATTGTGCTATGAACATACTATATCGGAAAGTCTCAGAGTTAGTTCTTTTTCCTTTATTTTTATTCAGTCTATGTTTCTACCAAGATCTTTTCTCTGTTAACCTTCACAAATTCAGTTATCTTCATTCTTAAAATATATTTCAAATACCAACATCTATTAAAACTGAAGACCTTGACATGGTCTGATTGTTCTGTAGTCCTAGCAAATCAAAAACACAAGAGAGAGACGTGGAGGCAAGAAATGAAGCAGAGATCATAGAAAAAGACCACTTCTCCTGGCTAGTTCAGCTACATTTCTTTTAAAGCTCAGGGCTATTAGCATAAAGATGGCTCACCCAAGAGTGGGCTGGGCCTGCCTGAATATATTAACAATCAAGCAAGGTCCCAGAGACTGGCTCACCAGCCAATTAGAAGGAGCTCTTTAACTGAACTTTCTGCTTCCTAAATGTATCAATTTGACAATCAATATTAGTGGCTAAAATTGATTTAAAATGTTATGGCTTACTTCTCATATCTCTCTTCTGGATTTGTGGTAATCTTCAGAAGCCTTCCTATCTCTTCTCTTTCTATCTACTGGTGCCAAACTTATCCTTTTTTAAGCAAACCAGTCACATTGGTTTAAAGCCATATGACCTCTTGAACCATGGTAATGTTCAAATATTCTGTCTTCAAATACACCCATGTGCTAAAGAACTAGAGGTAAGGGTTTCCAAAATGAATTTGGGGAGACATAGTACCACATATTTTCCCTTCCCTTTCTGTTGCTTGTGTTCCTTACTGATTTTGCATATCTGAGTTTTCCCCTTCCCTTTCTGTCCTCTTCCCAACATTCTAAGAGGATTCTTTCCTCTTCACTGAATCTAAAGTACTGTGGCTGCCTACTCTCCCCTTGTCACAGACTCACATGGCTCATTTAACAAGTACTTCCCTATTTGAAGTAATACCTCTCCTTGGACTCATCTGCTGCCCTATTCCTTGGTGCATAATAAACTGTGGCATGCCAAAGTCTCTTAATACGCATATGATTGTTCACTTCCATCTCCAAAATATAGGAACATTCTTTTTAAAATAATTTTTAAAAAATACTTTGTTAAGAATTAATATCTCCAGACTCTGAAGCCAGTTCCTGCATATAATCCTCTCCCACGCCATCTCGTTGTTTTTACTTAAGGCAAGTCGAGTAACTGTATTTTCATTCAGTCTTCACAGCTGCAAAATGGAGTTGATCTTGGACCCATGGACTGTGCTATTATTATAGGAAAATATATTTTGTAAAATATTTATACTCACACACATCACATAAACAATGATATACAAATCTATGTTATTATTAGATGAAATATGCAGTTCAAAACTAGTTGCTATCATTGATCAAATGAGATGAAGGTGTTCTCCTTTTCAGGGTTTTACTCATCACTAAGGGGACTGTATTGTGATTTATAGAGTGCTCAGCTGAATTATGTAAGGCAATGCAATGATATAAGTATGAAATATTTGTAATTATAAGGAAATAAAGAAAAATCATTAAAGTGGTTTGGCCTCACATAGACATTCTCCTGTTAAAGATCATATTAAGTATTGACTTTTCCATCTCCCTTATTCTGTCCTCCAAGACCTGTGATTGACAAAAACTGTTGTCTATTGCAAGTTAACTCTTCCTGAAATATATCTTTAAATCGTCTCTTCACATTGTGAAGTGACAAAGTTATGGCAGAAATCTGTAGCAGAGTTAAAAATAGCTCATTCTCTTAACTGATACCCTGATGTTTACTGCTTGTGGACTGAGAGAAAAAGACTCAACTGTGAAGAGCACTGGCTTTCCTGTCTGAGTTCCATTCCCAGTTCCCATATGGTAGCTGTGACTGTCTGCAACTCTAGCCCCAGACGATTGGACTCTCTCCTTTGGTGTCCATGGCCACTGCATGCACGTGACACACAGATATACATGCAGGCAAAACACCTGTGCACATTAAATCAAAACAAATATATTCTCTTTTAAAAATTGTTCTTTGTACCACTAAGTGCTCTTTCTCATGGAAGAATTCGTGGGCTAAACTCTCATTTCAGTTTTGCCATTAAATTTTTTGCTCCTCTGGGCCTTCCTGTAGCGTTTAGAAATCTTAAAGCACACCATTTCGCCAGATAATGGTTGGAAATATCTACACTCTCAAAACTAATGGATGGAAATCAATGTGATTTCTGAGACCATCTGGTGATTTGTGCTGGACAGCTCCAAGCAAACACCATGAAAATATTGATTTTCTTTGCAAATTGATAAATCAGGTCCTAAATTCTCTGTGTTTGTTTAGTGTCCCTGCCCTGGGCAGGGTGGATGCTAAATGATAATGACAAACACATTTAGGTGATTGTTTTGTGTTCCAGACACCTGTGCCAAGAGGCTGCTGCAGCTGCCATGTGACCACTTTCCATGTAGGTTAAGGAATGCTCACGAATCTCACCCTCATTCCTCCCTACAATGGCCTATCTCTGATTTTCAGGCCCTTCTATAATTGGTCCAATCAATGTTATAACACCCTAAGTGGATATTTATGGAAAATCAATTTAGAACACTGTAATTAGCAGGCACTGTAAGCCTCAAACTGTTAATGCACAGCAGTCATTCCAAGCAGGAATTTACTCATAATGAAGCTTGTATGAAAATACTTAAGACACTCACCAACACTGACTTGGTTGATGCTCAGTAGTGACATTAATTTGTTTACGTGAGATAGTACCAAGTCTTATCTTCCTTCCACAAACAATGAAGATGCATAATATTCTAAAACTACATCCTGTCAAAACAGAAGAATGCCATCATTGATATGTGGTCTGATAATTTTAAACATTATGTTGTAAGAAATCCAATTTCATATTCTCATTGTCAAATAATATTAATGGTTTTTACACATCAGGCAGGAATACTAGAAAAAAAATAATTGCATTAGAGTTTTCATTTTAGTGTCTTACAAAGATATTTTTCTAGAGTTCTTCCCCTATTGCTCCTCTTCTCTCTCTCTCTCTCTCTCTCTCTCTCTCTCTCTCTCTCTTTCTCTCTCTCTCTCTCTCTCTCTCCATCTCTCAGGCATAGAAGTTGTTACAATTTCAGGTTGAGTCTAGGCACAGATGGAAGAAATGAGGTCCGCATAACTGCTATTCAAATCAAAGGCTCAGAGGGAAGTCTCTCTGCTTTCATAGTAGAATAAATGCTTTTAAATTAGCTATTTTTGCCACTATCACTAGTTTCCAAACTTTCTAATTCATCAAACTCTTATCTGTAGAAGGTCATTGTTGCCATGTAAGCTTGTCGGTCCTCAGCATACAAAGTATAATGCAGAGGATGATATGATTTCTCTTTACTTAAATATTCAGGTAAGGCTTTAGTGATCCAGAACAGCATGGTCATAAATAGCAATGCTTAGACCAAAGGACTGTGTGTGCGCGCATGTGTGTGTGTGTGCGCATGTGTGTGTGTGTGTTACTCAAATATTCCTACTTTTCTTTTAATATTTTTCAATATTTTGTTTATATTTTATAATACAAAATATCAATTGTTTACAAATATTTGGAATGATTTAGGAAGCTAGGAAACCCTGAACAGTATAGCAAAGACTCACATCCACTCTTTCTCCTGTCTTGTCCTAGCTCCTCCCATATTTCAAACATGTCAACCTGCCTGATAAGTATAAGTATGACAATCAGTGATATGTTGGGAATCATTCGCATACCTTAGTGTTAAAGGGAGTTGCATAGATAAAGAAGTGACCACTACCTTTTGAATAAAGAAAGCTCATCTCACAAGAGAAGTATTCATCATTGATGAATTAACTTTGTACTAAATTTTTCATCTAAAATATGGTGAAAAATTCAAAAATAATAGTTCTAAACTAATACAAATAATAAGACACAACCTGAGGATACTGTTTCTTTGGGAGAGACTAATCCAGCAGTAGCTAGTAGGTATATTTTATTTATTACTTTTTTCCTTATTTCCTTACTTATTATTTATTTATTCTGTTATTTGTAATGCTTGTGTATATACCTGAGCCCCTATTTCCAGCTGGTGTGTTTTATTTTCTCAAGTTGAAACAAAGCTAACTTATAATTTTATACGCACCACTTTTATTTAGGGCAGGGGTTGGGCTAGGGTGAGACAAGGTCTCACTAGGGAATTTAACAATTTAGTTCAGCCTGGCCCATCACATGAAATTCTTTTACCTCAGCATACTTAGTGCTGGTATTTTTTGTCTCTACTGTTAATTAAATATTTAAATAGAATGGTCTTAGATGCTTGTTAGCTAGAAATGCAAAGTAATAAGTTTAGATACCAAGCGAAAAAAGTAGGTAATCATTGTCTCTAGGAGTTTACACTGAGAATGGAGAAGTAGAAGTATTTTTTGTTCCAGAAGTTAAAATATAAGTGAACCATTTAAGATATGCAATTCATTGCTCAATTGATGTGACTTTAGTAAGAGCCGTAAAGTTCGTTAATAGATTCTGTCTCCATATTTTTACCTTTTGATCTCATAATATGTAATGTTTTTTTTTCTAATTTGGTACAAAAAAGCTGCTTCATTTGGGTGCTCAGCTGATGCTGCTCCTTCCAGAAAGAAAACCCGGATGGCCCTCTCATACCTCACACTGGCTGCTCTCACTCTCACTGTGACTTTGAACTGTGCTGCTCAGGTACCAGGTCTCTGATTTGCCTGAATCGTCTCTGTCTTTTGTCCTTCAGAGCCTTTTACTTGGTATCCTCTTTCCCTTTTGTCACTGTCTAACCTTTCATTTCAAAGTATGCTGTGAAACTGATATTCACAAATACAATCTGTTCCGTTTCAAGTAGCTTCCTAATTCACCTCACAGCTACTTGGCAGTCCAGCTCCACCATCTTTGTTGCTTACCATAGCAAACTTTAAAACCTATGAATCTACCTATCTGTGAATTACTTAAGATTAGATGGTTTTAATGAAACAGATACAGTTGGTCCTAGATTTTGATGATGAACTAAAAGGCAGAATACAGATTTTTGTTATAAAGAATTAAGAATTGCCCTATGCCATTCATACATTCTCATATATAATACATATGTATATATGTGTACATATATATATATATGTGTGTGTGTGTGTGTGTGTGTGTGTGTGTATACTTTTTTTTCTTGAGGAGATACAAAAGGGAGCATCATAGAGATGAAGACTGCAATATGCCAGAAAATTTTTCCTTGAAAAAGGCAAGGAATGCATTATGTTGTCCAAAACAATTTTAATTTTCTTCTCAGAAATGTTTTCCTAAAATCAGCTGTTCTGACATAATGACAAGGTAGAACATTCAGTTATATACGGTGATTTAAATGCTTTACTGCGAAATAAACTGCATGGTTTTGAGGAATCTTCTTAGCCTCTCTAATTATAAATTTGCCTTCAGTACAGGGAGACTTGTAATAGCGTCACTGTGTCAGATGCAATGTTTCTAATAATAAGAGCTAATGTTATGTGCATCATTCACCATATGTCAGGCACTGTGTAAGCCTCTTGGTCATAATCCTTATTTAATCTTTAAAGCAGCTTGTGGTAGAGCCCTGCCTTACCAACATCTGGATCTTGTCTATGAAGATATTGATGCTATCTGGCCTTTGAAGACAGCGCTGTCTATAACAGAGAAGGTTTCTACATATCAAACACAGAAGATAAGCTTTTAGAATAGAGAGTGCCCAGTGTTCCATATGGGTGATGAGGAAGGACAGATGCAAAACGGAGGCTGCTCTACAAGGTGAAGGCGTAAACCCCAGGGCAAATAAATTGGGAAAAACAGTGAGCTGCTGTGTGTGTCCGGAAAATGACAGCTCCAGAAATGACAAGAAGCATGGTCTCTGCCAGCGATCTGTTGCAAGCAGAAATCAAAAGAGAGCTGAAGAAAAGACCTTTTAACATGAGTAAAGGAGAAAGAGCGCTTCTCGCTGTCTGGTCACATTAGTGCTTGTCACTGGACAGAGAAAATAATTGAAAAGAAGTCCAGTCCTGGCCAAGGGCTGACAGCGTGCATGGTGAGGTGACATTGTGTCTCTGCTTTGACTCCACAGGGACCAAAGCAGAAGGTGACTCTGTGCCACACCCCTCCTTGCTCTTTTCAGTCATGAGAATGGAAGTGTATACTCCAAGGCAAATCCTGCTGGGAAACAATGAATATGACAGAGAACATTGCTGTCCTCTGAGGCTGGATATACCCAATAGACTTCAGTGAAACTGCCACATCTGTGTGGGTGGTTGTTTCTTATGCTTTGCTTTTTAAGACACATTCTCAAATGTGTGCACTCCGGCTCCATTCTATCTTACCCTCCTTTAATGGCAGCAGTGACAAATACACTTACTTCATAGCCATACTCTAGGAAGCGGAATGCATGAGAAACGGCCCAGAACCAAGTGGACTTCATCATCCAATTTAATGGCAAGTCAAGGTGAACTGGAGCACTGTAATTCTCACACATAGAACTGAGAGAGCTACCTAGTAACCAGAGACCCACAACTAACAGAGCGTAGATACAGTAGACAAAGGGCCGATGTGGCAAATGATTCCACTGTGGTTTTCAGAAAAGTGTACGGTGTAAAACATAAAAAGAAAAAAATCCATTTAATATTTGTGACTGCAGTTGCCGGCATGTAAATAAAATTGTGGAAAGCCATATTTTGATAATTGGAAAATGAGCATTAAAGAGGTGTCAGGGAGTGTGATGAGCAGTTGAACAGTTGAGCGACAACAGCAACTTACTTAACACTCCAATCCTCCTGTGAAGAAACTTGAGACAAAGAATCAGAAAAGTAATCAGTCTGGGGTCATAGAGAATTTGAGACTTAGTATTTTATTCTCTCTTTCTCTCTCTCTCTCTCTCTCTCTCTCTCTCTCTCTCTCTCTCTCTCT